>NC_084841.1:57133664-57443664 GCF_033115175.1 Lepus europaeus
CACATAACTACAGAAAACATAAAGGAGGATCCAAATACTCAGTTTCATCACCTGCAAGGCACTCAGAGTATTGAAGCAGCACAGGTGCTGATATTACAGTCACTTCTAGGTATTTTCAGGAAAATGATTGGATCACTAGATTTCCTGAAAGAAGCAAGTCAATGACAAAGCCCAGAGTGTTTCGTAAATTCACCAGCAATAATACAGAACTTAAGCTAATAACCTGACTATAGCAGATTTCACAGGAAGCAGTAATGCCTTAGAAGCAGTCTCCAATTTGTCAGTAGACTTTAATTCCCAAAGTCAGTTCTTTAGATTTTAAACGTCATTTCCGTAGAAATGATGTAAACAGAGTAAGGTCTTCATTGTGATCCTCATCACAGTGACAGGAGATACACTTTTATCCTTAATGTCTTGGCACTTAAGATCCCTTTGGTCCCTTGCTTATGGAAGAAGGAAACCCAGGGCCTGCGTGGAAAGGGTGGAGAAGTGAGTTATGGGGATATGCATGACTGGGTTATGGTTAATACACCACCGCGAGTTATATCTCTAATTAGTAAAGGGGTAAGTATAACATGAACATACAGAAAAGAATGAGGAAGCAAAAAGCCAGGCGTCCTTAATCTTGTCATCCACAGGAAGCCATTTGTCCTGTTTATTGAATGGCTGAATAAATACTTCTTTTGTCTTTTAGTAGCTGAAGCTATACAGTGTCCTTTTGTGAGTTAGAAGCCATAGCATTTACCCATTTCTAAATGACCATTTCACTTTTAAACATTTCATTATGAGAGAATTGAGACACATAAATGTGGAGAGCACGCTCAGGAAATCTCTGTTTATCCATCACTCTGCCTACTGATCATCAGTTGTGGCTAGTCTTACCTAGGTCACACCACACCCACGGCCTGTAATTCCAGGATTTTACTCTGTAACATATCTGTAAGACATTTTTATTTTTTTATAAATGGTAGAAGATGTTTTGTGGGGTCGAGATTGTGCATGAATAGCCATATTCTTTCTTGGAAATGGGAAAAAGAGCTCCGTGAGAATTTTATATTTTCATCTGACAGCAAATACTGAATAAGCTACAGAAAAGAAGAACTTGCATTCTGATTTTTTAAATATGTACTTCTCTCTTTAATTTTCAATTTAAATTGCATCCATTTTGTAACATCTTTAGAAAGTTCACGTTCTAATGTTTTTATGGAATATAAACTATATAATACATTAAAAATATTCATAATACATTTTTTTAAAACTATTGTTTTTACAGAATATAAAATATATTACAGCTTTAAAAAAATGGATGAAGAGCCTGAAAGAACCAAGCGATGGGAAGGAGGCTATGAAAGAACATGGTAAGCAGGGTGTTGTTACTCTTTTCCATTTACACATTATTGAAGTATGTTTTACATATATTAAAATTCACCCATTTTTGATCTACAATTCAGTGACTTTTTTGGGGGTAAGATTTATTTATTTATAAGTCAGAATTAGAGAGATTGTCCCATCTGCTGGGTCACTCCAGAAATGGCTGCAATGGCTGGGCCTGGGCCAGGCTGAAGCCAGGAGCCAGGAACTTCCTCCAGGTCTGTCACGTGGGTGCAGGGGTCCAAGCACTTGGGCCATCCTCTATTGCTTTCCCAGGCACATTAGCAAGGATCTGGATTTGATGTGGAGCAGCTGGGACTTGAACTAGCACCCATGTGGGATGTTGGTGTTGCAGACGGTGGCTTAACCTATGGCACCACAATGCCAGCCCCAACTCTTGAGGTTTTTGAAAATTTACTAGCTGTGCAACCATCACCATAATCCAGTTTCAGAGCATTTTGACCACTCCAGCAAGATCCTTCATGCCCGTTTACAGTTAATTCCATTCCCACCTCTACCCTTAAGCAATAAGTGATCTGCTTTCTGTCTGCAGATTTACCTTCTCTAGGCATTTCACATAAATCGAATCATATTGGTCTCTTGTGCCAAGGTTTTTTTTGTTTTTGTTTTTGTTTTTAAGATTTATTTATTTATTTGAAAGGCGGAGTTACAGAGAGGCAAAGGCAGAGCCAGAGAGAGAGAGAGAGAGAGGGAGAAATTTTCCATCTGCTGATTTACTCCCAAGACGGCTGTGACGGCCAGAGCTGTATCGATCTGAAGCCAGGAGCCAGGAGCTTCCTCTGGGTCTCCCATGCAGATGCAGGGGCCCAAGCACTTGGGCCATCTTCCACTGCTTTCCTAGGCCATAGCAGAGAGCTGGATCAGAAGTGGAGCAGCCGAGACTAGAACCAGCCCCCATGTGGGATGCCAGCACTGCAGGCGGTGGCTTTACATGCTGTGCCACAATACTGGCCCCTCACTTAGTGGTTTTAAGGCTTATCCATGTTGTAGCATGTTTTAGTACTTTATTCCTAAAAAGCATTCCATTTTATGGTTATACCACATTTTTGTTTATCTGTCATGGTTTGTTTGACATCTAGGTTGTTTACAATTTTTGGTATGGTGAATAATGCTATGAATTTGCATGTGCAGATCTCTGGGTTTATGTTTTTGGTTCTCTTGCATTAATCTTTTTAGCTTATCTTTTCAAACGAATAATTATTACTTATAGGGAGATTCTTAAAGAAGATGAATCTGGATCACTAAAAGCCACAATAGAAGACATTCTTTTCAAGGCAAAGAGGAAAAGGTATGTGAACTTTGCTAAGTGTGTTACACAAGGTAGAACACCATTCCTTCAAGGCTTTCTGTCCACCTGTAGCCACCAGTGTTTAATTTCATGTGTGTTTAAGGGAAAATGACTTGTGGTTATCCGAATGGGAAGGAACCCACAATGCAGGCTTGGCGCAGCAGGGGAATGGTCTTCATGGACTGTTCACAATGCCTATAGCTTTATGTATGCCTTAAGTTAAGAATTTACTTCACTAAAAATACAGGCTTTGGTTTTGGGGACCATATGTGATATTCAGTTCAATTCAATTCAATTAAAATATTTGTATGATTTTAACAGAGTATTTGAGCACCATGGACAAGTACGACTGGGAATGGTAAGTTATAATTGCTTTTTTTTCTGGTACAGAACTAGTTTGGATTAGAGAAATTTGTCAACTTAATGGAAGAAACAACAGTAAAATAACATAAATTTAAAAATACATAAAAATCTCTTAAAATATAAGTAATAAATTATGTATTAAAATATATTAAGTAAATATGACTGAAATATGTGAATATTTTACTTCTTAGTCAAATCCATACTTGGGAATTGTCTTCTTTTTTGATAGATGCGCCACCTTTATGTGGTGGTAGATGGATCAAGAACAATGGAAGACCAAGATTTAAAGCCTAATAGACTGACATGTACTTTAAAGGTTAGTAAAATCATTTAAATTTACACTAAATGAAGAAAATGACACTCGATTCCGAAAATAATTTTTTATGAATGCGAAAGTTTTTTTGTGTGTGTGCATGTGGGTTGGTTTGTTTTCAGTTAATATAAGCAATAGTTAAGTAGGTAAGTGCTGCCAGATTATTTAGGGAAATGACAAAGTGAAGGCTGCTTATTTATGCCTTTAGTTTCTACTCTTCCACCCCAAGTCAGAGTCTTGGTTTTTCAGTTGATTCTTTTCTTTAATTCTTTTCCTTTGACTTACTTGAATCTGTCTTCTCAGCTTACAAACATATTCATATTATTCCTAATTAAAAACCCACCATCAATTCTGTTCATTCTCACATCTTTCTGCATTGGATTTTTTATTTTATTATTTCTGTCACGTCCAATTAGACCCAACTTTTATTTAGTTAGTATTTATTTGATTGATTGATTGATTGATTGATTGAAAGGCAGAGAGACAGGGAGGGAGCTTCCATTTACTGGTTCACTTCCCAAATGCCTGCCAAAGCCAGGACTGGGCCAGGCTGAAGCCAAGAACCTAGAAGTTGATTCAGGTCTCCAGTGTGGGAGGCAGGGACCCAGGCACTTGAGCCATCACCTGCTGCCCGTCTCCCACGGTGTGCATTAGCAGATAGCTGGTATTGGGAGAAGAGCCAGCACAGGCACTCTGGTAGGGGATGTAGGCTTCTAAAGCTGTGTCTTAACTGCTGTGCCAAACACCCACCCCTGGGCCCAGCATGTAAAACCTAACTTGTACCACTGCTTCAAATGGAAGTTTTTTGCTGCTTAATATTTTTATGGTTGAACACTTTTTTCACAATCTCTGAACTTAAAAATCATGAGAAATGATGCTTGATAGAGTTCACAGAACACTAATCAGACATTTTCTCTATTGTTATTTTACCTGTAACTAATATTTCTGTTTTATTTTGTTTAAACAGTTATTGGAATACTTTGTGGAGGAATATTTTGATCAAAATCCTATTAGTCAGGTACGTAGATAAAGTAATAGAATTTGGAATTAAATTCCTGTTTTGTTCCCAAATATAGTTTTTAAATATATGATTATGATGTGATCCACATTGTGTACCAGTTTCTACAATACTTATCAATGAAAAACAAAGTAACTTTACAAGTTAAGGTACACTGAGCTCATAGCTGAATTTGTCAAAAACACTGAGGAAAAATTTCTCGTGTTGCTTATTTCTTTCATAGTGACTTTTATTGTGTTGTATGTTATTATCAAGAAGAAATAATCTGTTAATCATCATTTTTGTTTTTATTTTGAGATTGGAATAATTGTTACTAAGAGTAAAAGAGCTGAAAAACTGACTGAACTCTCAGGTACGTGTAAAGTTACCTCTGTTGGACTCTAGGCCTTGTAGCCCTGTTCGTATGACTGTCAAGTAACTGACGTGAAGGCTGTCTCTGCTCTCCAGGTGAAGCCACTTAGCAATGCCGCTCACCTAACTTTTGGGATGTAAGAGTAAATTGAGTTCTGCACAGTGCTGAATAGTATTCCATTGAATGTTAAGACATATTTTAAGATCTATCCATTTGTGTCCTGAAAATAGTAAAATAAACTTACTGTAATTATTGATGAAATCTACTTAATATTTTTTTAAAGATTTACGTATTTATTTTGAAGGTCAGAGTTACAGAGAGAGAAGGAGACACAGAGATTTTCCATCTGCTGGTTCACTCCCCAAGTGGCTGCAACAGCCAAGACTGGGCTATGCCAAAGCCACGAGCCAGGAGCTTCATCCAGGTGTCCCATGTGGGTGCCGGGGCTCAAAGACTTGGGCCATTTTCCACTGCTTTCCCAGGCCCATTAGCAGGAAACTGGATCAGATGTGGAGCATCCAATACTCGAACCAGCACCCACATGGGATGCCGACATCACAGGTGGTAACCTTACCTGTTATGCCACAACAACAGCCCCAATCCACTTAATCTTCAAGTTAATTTTTTTTAAAGTTAAACATGTAATTTACAAAGCAAAAAGCATAAAAATTACATTGTACTCATTGTTAGTGATTTGATTTTTCTGCTTCCATCACATACTTCACTCAATTTCAGTATCTTAAAGATAATAATGGCAGAGGCTGGTGCTGTGGCATAGTGGGTGAAGCCACTGTCTGCACTGCCAGCATCTTATATGGGCGCCAGCTTGAGTGCCTACTGCTCCACTTCTGATGTAGCTCTCTGCTATGGCCTGGGAAAGGAGTAGAAGATGGTCCAAGTGCTTGGGCCCCTGTACTTGTGTGGGAGACCTGGAAGAAGTTCCTGGCTCCTGGTTTCGGATCAGCCCAGCTCCAGTTGTTGCAGCCATTTGGGGAGTGAATCAGCAGATGGAAGACCCCTCTCTCACTCTTTCTCACTTTCTGTCTCTGCCTCTCTCTAACTCTGCCTTTCAAATAAATAAACAAATAAATCTACAGAAAAAAAAAAAAGTGACAGAAAGGGAGAGAGAGTGTGGTATCTTCTATCTGCTGTTTCACTCCCCAAATGCTAATTTATTCCCCAACAGCCAAGGCTAGACTAGGCCTGAGCCAGGAGCCAGGAGCCAGGAGCCAGGAACTTAGTCTGGATCTGTCACATGGGTGTCAGGGACCTGAGTACTTGAGCCATCACTTGCTGTCTCCCAGTGTGCATTAGTAAGGAGCTGTAATGGAGGCAGAGGAGCCAGGGCTTGAACCACACTTCTGTGTGGGATTTGGGCATCTCAAGTGGCATCTTAACTGTTGGGCCAAATGTCCACCCTGGGGTCTCCTTTGTAACGTCATAGATGTATAAATTTTAGGAAAGGCGTAAATTTCCGTAATGTATATGTAATATTTTGTTAAAAGTGGTTCTATTTGTATTTTAGGAAACCCAAGAAAACATATAACGTCTCTAAAGAAAGCTGTTGATATGACCTGTCATGGAGAACCATCTCTTTATAATTCCTTAAGCATGGCCATGCAAACTCTAAAGTTAGTACTTTGCATTTACTTCTAGTTGATTTGGAAGTTTTTTGTTTGTTTGTTTTTGTTTGTTTGTTTGTTTTGACAGAGTGGATAGTGAGAGAGAAACAGAGAGAGAGGTCTTCCTTTTTGCCATTGGTTCACTCTCCAATGGCCACTGCGGCTGGCGCATCTCGCTGATCCGAAGCCAGGAGCCAGGTGCTTCTCCTGGTCTCCCATGCGGGTGCAGGGCCCAAGGACTTGGGCCATCCTCCACTGCCTTCCCGGGCCATAGCAGAGAGCTGGCCTGGAAGAGGGGCAACCGGGATAGAATCTGGCACCCCAACCGGGACTAGAACCTGGTGTGCCGGCGCCGCAAGGTGGAGGATTAGCCTGTTAAGCCACAGCGCCGGCCGGATTTGGAAGTTTTTTAATGAGTTAAGATGAAATGATAATATGTTAGTGTGGGGCGCCATCATCCCAGTTATTATAAAATCATTAAGCAGGAAAGATATGTTATGTATGATGTTAATTATGATGTTGGTTAGTAATTTATATTTTAGTAGGTGAGTTATATCCTGAAAGATTTTACAAAAATATGATAAAACTATAGGCATTATCAGCAGTACAGAAGAAATATGCTGATGGAGGAGTATTCTATTAAAAATTAATTACATGTGAAATTTAGTGTATCATATTAATTGTGAGTTGGTTATGCCTTTATTGAAATTTATTAACTTACCTTGCTATGTGTCAGTAAATTAATTGCATGCTTTTCCTGCAAGTTAACTATGTAGAATATGGTAGGAGCCTAAAGAAAATATTCAATATAATTAAAGCTCTTATATTTTGTTTTTGAATAATCTGTCCTGGCTGAGACTTTGTATTTTTTTAGTTTCGAAGTAGACAAGGAGGTAACACCAATATTAAAGATAAGCACAGTCCAAGATCTGCGAACAGAAATGAAGAGCCCAACAATGAAAATATAATTAGGAAAGCTGTAACTGATGAAACTGTCCCCAGAATAATGGAAATTCCTATTTAGTACTCAGGAAAACAGCTGTCCACGTCTTAAAACCTATACACTATCATTTAGTTATTTAATTAATGGCATGTGAAATTGATGTTTATAATTTTTATGACTAAGAATTATCATGAGGCTAAATTACAGTCCTTTAGAAAGAACCATGTTACTGTTATTAAACCATATATATATACAACTTAAAGTTGATATATGTGATAATTGTATTTTTGAATCTACACTTTAGACTGTATGAAATAAATTTAATAGAATATAAGTTTTGTGATGTTAGGAACCTTGTCAATCTATTTAAGAAAATACCCCTGAAATATTTATTTCAGGAAATAATTTTTTAAAAATATTTATTTATTTATTTGAAAGGCAGAATTACAGAGAGGCAGAGGCAGAGAGAGAGGTCTTCCATCCACTGGTTCACTCCCCAAATGACCACACGGCTGAAAGTGGATCGATCCAAAACCAAGAGCCAGGAGCATCTTCCGGGTCTTCCACGTGGGTTCAGGGGTCCAAGGACTTGGGCCATCTTCCATTGCTTTCCCACACCATTACAGAAAGCTGATTGGAAGTGGAGTAGCTGGGATTCGAACTGGCGTCGATATTGGACGCCAGCACTACGCCAAAGTACTGGCCCCATAGGGAATAATTTTTTAAGTGCATATCTTATTTTAGGAAAATTTACATTAAAATGTTTAAACTAGACTCACAATTGAATCCTTGCAATGCTGAAACAAATAAGGTATTCTGTAGTATAATTGTGTAAACCATGTGTGCTATCCTGTCTGGGTGAATTTTTTGCCCATGATTGGTTACACCTAATTGGAATATATTTTATCTTTCTTTAGACACATGCCAGGACATACAAGTCGAGAAGTTCTGATCATCTTTAGCAGCCTTACAACTTGTGACCCATCAAACATTTATGATCTAATCAAGGTAAAGACAATAAGTGAACACCAGAGTTACAGCATTAAAGAAAATTTTCTATTAATTACTGTTTTTCAGAGAATTCTTTATTTTTCAAATACATTAATTCGTAAAATATTTGTTTTCTTCTCCTCAAACTCTCCATTTACCTGGATTTTATAAAGACTCTAAAGGCAGCTAAAATTAGAGTGTCTATTATTGGATTGTCTGCAGAGGTTCGAGTTTGCACTGTGCTTGCTCGTGAAACTGGTGGTATGTATCTGATATATTCAGTATTTATCCATAGTTATTGTTTAAGAAATCGCTTATGAATTAAATTAGGATCTTTTAATCCTTCTTATGCTACTAAACTGAAATGAATTTGTTTTCAGTAGTCCAAAATATGGGCAAATATATCATTGATTTCACAAGAAATTTCAAAATAGAAGGAATTACCAGTAGTTGTGTCAGGGTTTGAGGAAGTACACTCTTGAAAAATGGAGTTTTCAGCATGTGTAATACTTTGTGAAGATTTTGTATCTTGGTTTTAATGAGTTATTTATTTTTTAAAGATTTGTTTGTTTATTTAAAAGGCAGAGTTACAGAGAGAGAGAGAGAGCACAAGATCTTCCATTCACTGATTCACTCCCCCCCAAGAGATGGGCTGGTCCGAAGCCAGGAGCCAGGAGCTTTTTCCGGGTCTCCCATGTGGGTGCAGGGGCTCAAGGGCTTGAGCCATCTGCCACTGCTTTCCCAGGCCACAGCAGAGAGCTGGACCGGAAGTGGAGCATCCAGAACACTAACTGGTGCCCGTGTGGGATACCAGCACCACAAGCACTGCTTTACCTGCTATGCTGTGGTGCCGGCCCTTAATTATTGTTATAATTACATCTATTCCTAGAAAAATTGATTTGGAGATACTATTTAAATAAGCTTAAGCAATAATGTAGCTTAAATTGTTATTTTGAAAATGTTGGGCTGGCACTAGGCTAATCCTCTGCCTGTGGCGCTGGCACTCCAGGTTCTAGTCCCGGTTGGGGCGCGGGATTCTGTCCCTGTTGCTCCTCTTCCAGGCCAGCTCTCTGCTGTGGCTCAGGAAGGCAGTGGAAGATGGCCCAAGTGCTTGGGCCCTGCACCCGCAAGGGAGACCAGGTTGAAGCACCTGGCTCCTGGCTTCAGATCAACGCAGTGCGCCAGCCGTGGCGGCCATTGGAGGGGTGAACCAACGGAAGGAAGACCTTTCTCTCTCTCTCTCTCTCTCTCTCTCACTCTCACTCTCACTCTCACTGTCTAACTCTGCCTGTCAAAAGAAAAAAAAAAAAAAAAAAGAAGAAAATGTTACACATTTTGATGACAAAAATTCTACTGCATTACATAGACATTGCAATTCATTGTTGTGCCTGCAAACCTGATTGATTTTTCTTGGGTTGCTTTTCCTCTTGTTAGGCACATACCATGTTATTTTGGATGAAAGCCATTACAAGGAACTGCTGACACATCATGTTAGCCCACCTCCTGCCAGCTCAAGTTCTGAATGCTCACTTATTCGGATGGGTAAGTGTTTTCTTACTTTAAAATAGGATTTAAAAAGTATGTTTATTTGCTCAAACTAAGCTGTTTGTTTTAATTTGCACAAGTTTCAATTTTTAACTCTTAGGAATTTCTTTTTTTAATGATAATTAGAAAAAAAGATTATTGAAAGAATTTTGGAAAGTGCAGAGAAGTATAAAGAGGATTAAAATAATTAATCCTGTCACCCAGAGAACACTACCGGCTTTCTGTATTGTAAAAGAAAGAAATATACAAAGACAGTGTTTATAGAAAAATACTTTTGTTAAGGAATTTTAAAAAATAAGCTTCAAAATCCTCTGTACTGTATGATTAAAGTTATGTTGTACAAACTATGCAGACAAATGTTCCAGATAAGCATACCAAAGGACTCCAAGTGATTTCCTTCAGGGGAAAGAGAATGATTAGTTTCAGATTATTTTAAAAATATTTCATTTTCCTCATTTTCCAAAAATTTCATGATGAGCATTTATATTTACATTGAAAAAGAAGACCAACTTTAAAAAAAACTATGAAATAAATTGTGTTTGTTAGTGAGGTAGAAGGCTTTTTCATCTTGTTTTTGGCCTTTTATGTTTTCTCAGTGGTCCACCTTTTTCTGTTTACTCATCTATAAAATGATATAGTATTTATCTGATTGTGTGTGGCAGAGATAGAATTAATATAGATGACATATTAGAATAATGCTTAATGTAAACATTGAATACATTTTAGGTACTGTGTTGACTAACCTTATTTGACTTAGTGATAATCTTTTTTTTTTTTTACTGATACATTTCTTTTTCTTTTTTTCTTTTTTTTTTTTTTGACAAGCAGAGTTAGACAGTGAGAGAGAGAGACACAGAAACAGAGAGAAAGGTCTTACTTCTGTTGATTAACCCCCCAAATGGCCGCTACGGCCGGTGCGCTGCGCCGATCCGAAGCCAGGAGCCAGGTGCTTACTCCTGGTCTCCCACGCGGATGCAGGGCCCAAGCACTTGGGCCATCTTCCACTGCCTTCCCGGGCCACAGCAGAGAGCTGGACTGGAAGAGGACCAACCGGGACTAGAACCCGGTGCCCATATGGGATGCCAGCACCGAAGGCAGAGGATTAACCAAGTGAGCCACGGCGCCGGCCCCACTGATACATTTCTTTACCCCTTCTTATAGATATTATTTAAACTTATAATCTATAATTTATTTTTCAGATTGATTTGTTAGAGTCCTTTAGGAATATCAAGTCTTAGTCAGCTGATAAAAATATTTTCCAATTATTTTCCTGCTTTTCCTTTGTTTTGATACATAAAGATACATGCATTAACTTTTATGTAATCTTTTTAATGGTTTCTGCTTTATCTGAACATATTTACCATTAAAAATTATACATGAAAAATAAAATACATGAAGGGCTTGGACTTTCTAAAATTTAAGCACAGAGGTATGTGCTGCTGTGGTGCAGTGAAAATGTGATGTAATGTATGCTAAAGTGACTGTAATATAAGCTTCAGTTCAGTCAGAAATGATACAAAAATTACAAACTTTTTCTTTTTTAAGATTTATTTGTTTATTTGAAAGGCAAAGTTACAGAGAGGCAGAGAGAGAGAGATAGAGAGAAAGGTCTTCCATCCCCTGTTTCGCTCCCCAGATGGCCGCAACTGCCAGAGCTGCACCAGTCTGAAGCCAGGAGCTAGGAACTTCTTCCAGGTCTCCCACGTGGGTGCAGGGGCCCAAGCACTTGGGCCATCTTCTACTGCTTTCCCAGGCCATAGCAGAGAGCTGGATCAGAAGTAGAGCAGCTGGGACTTGAACAGGCGCCTATATGGGATGCCAGCACTGTGGCTGGCAGCTTTACCTGCTATGCCACAGCCTCGGCCCCCAAACTTTTTCTTTTTTAAAGATTGATTGATTTGAAGGCTAGAGTGATGGAGAGATCTTTCATCCTCTGGTTCACTCCCTGAATGACCTTAACAGCCAGATCTGGGTCAGGTTGGAGCTAGAAGCCAGGAATTCCATCTGGGTCTCTCACATGGGTGGCAGAGGCCCAAGCAGTTGGACCATCTTCCACTGCCTTCCCAGGCACCTGAGTGGGGAGATGTAGAGCTGGGACTCAGACTGACACTCCAGTGTGGTTTGCTGCCATCACAAGCAGCAGCTTACCCTTCCATGCCACAATGCTGGTCCCCAAACTTTTCTTTTTAAAAGTGGTGTTGGTGGCCAGTGCTGTGACACAGCTACCTGCGATGCTGGCATCCCATGTGGTTGCTGATTTGAGTCCCAGTTGCTTCACTTCTGGTCCAGCTCCCTGCTCATATGCCTGGGAAATTAGCAAAAGATATCCATGTGCTTGGGCCCTGCCACCTACATTGGAGACCCACAAGCGGCTCCTGGCTTCAGCGTGGCCCAGCTCCAGATGTTGTGGCTATTTGGAGAGTGGACCAGTGGATAAAAGGTCTCTCTCTTCTCTGCTCCCTTTCACCATAACCTGCCTTTCAAATTAATAAATCTTTTTTAAAAAAAGTGTTGTTATTCAATTAGAAAATATAAACATTAGAATCTGAAGTCCTGCTTACAGAGAGATATTTTCCCTGTTTCATCTCCTTTTTCTTCTGGCATGGAAATGTAGTGAATTTCCTCATGTTATATAATAAGCATGTATGACTATGTCGAAGAGGCAAGATAGGGAGATTTTGTACAGCTTTGTTGACCTTCTGGTAGAACCATTTTAGTTTTTTGTCTTAGAATTTTGCTCTTTGCTTGGGAAAAGAAAGTAATATATTTTCTTCTATGAAGGATTTCCCCAGCACACCATTGCTTCTTTGTCTGATCAAGATGCAAAACCCTCTTTCAGCATGGCGTAAGTAAAGACCTTGAAATTGTCAATAATAAGCTCTGTTTTGAATTCCATCCTCTAAGTACAAATTGAAAGGGTAGGCTTGAAGGGTAATGGCTTCTACGAAAGATTCCCTTCTGTGTAGCTATGACAAAGAGCGAGGATTATCCCCAAATGCTTCTGTGCAGTGATCATCAAGGTATATTGCTTAGTGAAGCAGCAAGGTGGGGAGAAGTGCACAGTATGTTACTAGTCATCTAATAAGTGGATATGTGTGAGTAGATACACTTGTTTACCTTGCTGATAAAAACAATAGCCGTAGAAATAGAAAGTAAAACTAGAACAAAAAGATGTTTCTCTTGGTGAGTGTGTGGGGAAAGGCAAAGGAGTATACCCTAATATTTTATGAACTGTTGTTTTAACTTCAGAGCTTTGTATTTTTCTTTTTTGTTTTTAAAGATTTATTTATATATTTGGAAAGTCAAAGTTACAGAGAGGGAGGGAGAGACAGGGAGAAATCATCCATCCATTAGTTCACTCTTCAGATGGCCACAGCAGAGCCAGGAGCTTCATCCAGGTGGCCCAAGTGGGTGGTAGGTGCCCAAACAGTTGGGCCATCCTCTGTTGCTTCTCTCAAGCCATTGAAAGGGAGCTGGGTCAAGAGTAGAGCAACTGGTACCTGAACCAGCATCCATATAGGATGCCAGCATCACAGGCGGCATCTAAACCCACTACGTCACAACGCCAGCCCCCCAGAGCTTTACATTTTACAAAATTGTACAACGAAGGTAAAAAAGTAATTCTAAAAATTCACAGGCAAGATTTCTGTCTCCAGCTATGAACATTTAACAGGGATTAGATTTACCTTATTGCTAAAAAGGCAGAAAAAACACCTAAGCAATGGTTTGGATCCCTGAAAGAAGGGAAACAAATGAGGTGGAACCTGTGGGTGCACTGGCTTACTGCCAGCACCCAGAGTTTCCAGGTTATCCTGCAGAGCCTGGGAGTCCTGCTAAGTTAAAGGAACACAGTTTGCTCCTTTAAGTTTGGGGAAGCTGAGATGGCTGTGATGTTGCAGGGCAGAGTACCTGGAAGGAAAGAGCTGCAGAGAGAGAGAGAGAACTGTCTGGAGATCTATAGAGACTTGCCCTTAAGTCACAGCTCGGTATTGGTCAGCACGATGAACCTTCTGGAAGTAAGGAAACAACTGTGTACTGCAGCAGGCAGAATAATCCCAGAGCTCACATAGACAGGGAGTAGTTCATATTCTCATCAGTCTGTGGGAAGATGTTAACATGACAAGCTTTGAACAGAGTTCACAGTGATGGAACCAAATTAACTCGAGATTGATGAGTACTCTTAACCAGAGTTACAGTGCTTAAAAGCAAGGTTTGAACAGATCAAACTGTTTCCAAGTTACTTAAGTATAGTATTACATAACAAAGCCCAAATATTTAGGGAAGTTTTAAAAAGCCAACACCCAAAGGAAGGTAAAATTCACAGTATCTGAGATCCCATAAAAAATTATGAAGCCGGGCTGACACTGTGGCCCAGTGGGTTAAAGCCCTGGCCTGCAGCGCCGGCATCCCATATGGGTACTGGTTCAAGTCCCAGCTCCTCCACTTCTGATCCAGCTCCCTGCTAATGCACTTGGAAAAGCAGCAGAGGATGGCTCAAGTCCTTGGGGATCCCTTGTCTCCACATAGGAGACACAGAAATAGCTCCTGGCTTCAGATGGGTTCAGCACCAGCTGTTGTGACTATTTGGTGAGTGAACCAGCGGATGGAAGACTTCTTTCTTTTTCTCGCTGTAAATCTTTCAAATACATGGCCGGCGCCGTGGTTCAACAGGCTAATCCTCAGCCTAGCGGTGCCGGCACCCCGGGTTCTAGTCCCGGTCGGGGCGCTGGATTCTGTCCTGGTTGCCCCTCTTCCAGGCCAGCTCTCTGCTATGGCCAGGGAGTGCAGTGGAGGATGGCCCAAGTGCTTGGGCCCTGCACCCCATGGGAGACCAGGAGAAGCACCTGGCTCCTGCCTTCGGATCAGCGCAGTGCGCTGGCCGCAGCGGCCATTGGAGGGTGAACCAACGGCAAAGGAAGACCTTGCTCTCTGTCTCTCTCTGTGTCCACTCTGCCTGTCAAAAATAAAAAAAAAATTTTTTAAAAATCTTTCAAATACATTAAATAAATCTTAAAAGAATTATGAAGCATGCGAAAAAAATGTGACCCATTAACCAAGGAAAAAATCATCGAGAACAATTTTTTTTAAGATTTAATTATTTAGTTGAAAGTTGGAATTACACAGAGAGAGAAGGAGAGGCAGAGAGAGAGAGAGAGGTCCCATCTGTTGGTTCACTCCCCAGTTGGCCACAATGGCCAGAGCTGAGCCAATCTGAAGCCAGGAACCAGGAGTGTCTTCTGGGTCTCCCATGCGGGTGCAGGGGCCCAAGGACTTGGGCCATCTTCTGCTACTTTCCCAGGCCATAGCAGAGAGCTGGATTGGAATTGGAGCAGCCAGGACTCGATCCAGTACCGATATGGGATGCCAGCACTGCAGGCAGCAGCTTTACCTGCTATGTCACACTGCCAGCCCCCATAGAGAGAATTCTTTAAAAAAAAATTTATTTATTTGAACAGCAGAGTGACAAAGAGAGGAAGGGCAGAGAGAGATCTATTACTGGTTACTCCCCAAATCACTACAATGGCCAGGTGTGGAGCCAGGAATTCCATTCTGATGACCCATTTGGGTGGCAGGAACCGAAGTACTTGGACCATTTTCATCTTTCTTCCCAGGCCTATTAGTAGGAAGCTGGATCAGAAGCAGAACGGTCAGGACTTGAACCAGCCCTCTCATATATGATGCCATCATTGCAGTCATAAGCTTAACCTGGTGTAGCACAGTGCTGGCCCCCATAGAGTGAAATTGTAACACACTTAATAGAGTTCGTAGACAAAGGTGTTAGACCAGGGATTGTGAGTGTACTTCATCCATTCAGAGTAGGAGAGGATGTGCGAATAAGAAGAGATACAAAAGGTATAGAAAAAACCCAAATAAAACTTCTAAAGATGAATGCAATGCCTGAAGTAAAAAATACATTGGATGGGATTATAGCCGATTAGTCACTGCAGAAGAAAAGATTATTGAATTTAAATATAGTAATAGAAACTTCCAAATAAAAATGAAGAGGGAAAAGGACAAAAAGTGAATATAGTGTAAGTGAGGTATAGAACAGAAATATTTCAAAATAGAGTTAAATTTAAAATGGATTTCAGGTTTTAAGATTGAGGTAGCGTATTTTCTTTGGCTGTAACTTTCCACATCTCTGTGTGTCACCTTTTCAAACTAATCTTTCCCCACAGGCATTTGGACAGCAGTACTGAGCCAGGGCTCACATTAGGAGGCTATTTCTGCCCACAGTGTCGGGCCAAGTACTGTGAGCTTCCTGTTGAGTGTAAAATCTGTGGTAAGAATACAACTATTTACTATCAATACATTAATCTTGAATAGCTTCTTAGTCTGTATTGCTGCTAAAGTAAATTTTGAGTATGCCTGTATTTCAGGATTTAATCTGTATTGAGAGAAATAGATTATTATTTTCATTGAGTGCCTAGTGCTTTGTTTCCAAGAATAAACATAGCATCCTAGAAGAGTGTCTTAATTTCTCTTTCTTTAAAAAGTATATTCTTTAAAAGCAGTGCAATAGAGCCAGAGGACATTTTTCTAGCTCTCTTGTAAGTAAAATGAGAAGTAGTAGAAGTCTAGGAATTTATTTCATTTGTAAGTAAGCACATAGGCCAAGAAAGGTCACACACTTAGTGATAGAACTAAGACTATACTGGAATCTCCTTTGTAGTCACAGGTAAAATGAGCAAATGAATACCTGCAGTCCAAAAAACACACAAATATTTAGGCAAAGTTTTATCATTTGGATTTTTGGCCATTGTCCTTATGAGATGGTGATTATTAAACACGTATGTGCCTTATGTGTTAGGTCTTACTCTGGTGTCTGCTCCCCATTTGGCTCGGTCTTACCATCACTTATTTCCTTTGGATCCTTTTCAAGAAATTCCCCTAGAAGAAAATAAAGGAGAAAGGTATGTGGGTTTTATTATCTAAGTGGTGAAAACTAATGTTTGAATATATTATTATTGCTTTATAAAAGCTTATTCATATTAATTTGGGTAAGATTACTTCTAAGATTACCTCTAATTTAAAAGATGAGATGTAGAATACATTGACTACGATTTGAAATGACTCACTGTTAAAAGGATCTCTATCTCAAGAAATCTGTTAATTTCCCTAAAACCACCTCCATAGAGTAAGAATGATGGGTGGTGTAATGATAAATCTCTCCAAAAGAAAAACAAAACCCTGATTAGGATTTGCTGATTTCAATGGTATAAATACTCCCATCATGACCAGTCTCTAATTACTGGCCATTTAATAACCAGCTCTCAAAATTCCTGAATATTTTCACAGTTGACTCTCTAAAGCTAAAACATTCTAGCTCTAGCACACCACTGAAAATAAGAGGCAGCATAACAATTAATCAAGAACATACAGATTTTTTTTAATGCGTTTTCTGTGAACTCTCACAAGTCAAGGCTGAAATAGCAGTAGTTAATCTATTGTAGAATAGTGTTTAGGAAACAAAGATTTAAATTTTAACAACTTCCAGGGTTTAGGAATCATATTAAAAAATTTCTGCCCAGTAGACAAATGTGTATCAATCCATCTCTTTGCTCTTCACCTTAAGTAATTTTGGAAATCATTTCATATCAGCATGTCTGGATCAATCTTAGCTTTGAGATTATTGCATATTTCATGGCTATATGATGGTTTGCAAGCCAGTTGTCTCCTGTTGAATATTTAAAATTGTTTCTTTTACTGTTCACAAATAATGCTTCTGTCTTTGAAGATGCAAGTATAAATGCATGGTAAATTAGTAAAGGTGGGATCAAAGATTATATAAATTTTGATAGACTTTGTAAAGTTGTCCTTCAAAGAGGATTCATTTATTGTTTTCCTGTAGTTGGCCAACCTTAAGTTTTATGAAACTTCTTGATATTGGCCAAAACTGACAAAGAAGTGTACTCATTGTTTTAACTTGTATTTATTTACTTATGGGTGAGGTTAATTATAGTAGAAATGAAAAACCCAGTAAAAGGATTGAGAGATAAAGATGAAGAAAAATACTGGAAAGCAGAGTAAAAGGTGGAAAAAACAAAGAGGGGTAACTTAGGAAAGATGAGAAAACTTATCCAGAAGGTCCAATATCAGTATAGCGTGAGAAAGAAAAAGATAAATCGTAGCATAAGGAATCATGAAAGAAATAATTCGGAGAAATTTTCTGCAATTGAAATATAGAGCGTTTTAGGTTGAAAGGGACTGCCGAGTGGCTAACATATTGAGGGAAAAGGGATCCACATTAATATGTATAATTGTGAAATTTCAGAATGTGCAACAAATACTAACCCTAAAAATTTCCAAAGATATCGGGTCTCATGCCAGAGGTCTGGAATTAAAATTGTATGCTTTATCAGCAGCACTGGTTGCTGACAAGGAAGTCACCTTCAAACTGTGGAGTGTAAATTATTACCAACTGTTCATATAGCTAGCCAAGCCGTTTTCAGACTTGGAAGGTCTCAAAAACAGACTTTCTAGAGTGAGTGATTTATAGGAACTGAGAAGGGTTGATTATGGTGCCGCAGGTTAAGCCACTGCCTGCAATGCCAGCATCCCACACGAGTGCTGGTTTGAGGGTGAACCAGTGGCTGAGAAATCTCCCTCTTTCTTTTTATTTATTTATTTATTTTTTAAAATTTTTTTGACAGACAGAGTGGATAGTGAGAGAGAGAGACAGAGAGAAAGGTCTTCCTTTTTGCCGTTGGTTCACCCTCCAATGGCCGCTGCACCCGGCACATCTCGCTGATCCAAAGCCAGGAGCCAGGTGCTTCTCCTGGTCTCCCATGGGGTGCAGGGCCCAAACACTGCACTCCTGGGCCATAGCACAGAGCTGGCCTGGAAGAGGGGCAACCGGGATAGAATACGGCGCCCCAACCGGGACTAGAACCCAGGGTGCCGGCGCTGCAAGGCGGAGGATTAGCCTATTGAGCCGCGGCGCCGGCCAAATTCCTAGATTTTCTGTCATTCTTTTTCTTAGTTGCTTTTTTGCTTTTTAAAAAGATTTATTTATTTGAAAGACAGAATTAGAGACAGAGAGAAGGGGAGAGACAGAGAGAAAGAGGGAGATTTCGGCTGGCGCCGTGGCTTAACAGGCTAATCCTCCACCTTGCGGCGCCGGCACACCGGGTTCTAGTCCCGGTCGGGGTGCCGGATTCTGTCCTGGTTGCCCCTCTTCCAGGCCAGCTCTCTGCTATGGCCCGGGAAGGCAGTGGAGGATGGCCCAAGTCCTTGGGCCCTGCACCCCATGGGAGACCAGGAGAAGCACCTGGCTCCTGGCTTCGGGTCAGCATGATGAGCCGGCTGCAGCGGCCATTGGAGGGTGAACCAACGGCAAAGGAAGACCTTTCTCTCTGTCTCTCTCACTATCCACTCTGCCTGTCAAAAAAAATAAAAAAATAAAAAATAAAAGAAAATCTAGGAATTTGTATCTAACTCAAAACAGGGTAAAAAAGAAGCCTAGCATGAGAGATCCCATAACAACACCTTGTGTCAGCGGTGCAGTCAGTCCAGCAGAAGGTCACAAAGCTCCAAGAGAAAGCAAAAGAACTGTGGAAATCCTAAGTTAATTGAACCTACTGAGAGGATATTTAGATTATTCTGGGACAGGTTGGGCTGAATTAGTGGTTTATTTTTATTTTTATTTTTTATTTTTATTATTTATTTATTTTTTTGACAGGCAGAGTTAGACAGTGAGAGAGAGAGAGACAGAGAGAAAGGTCTTTCTTTTTCCGTTGGTTCACCCCCTAAGTGGCAGCTATGGCCGGCGCGCTGCACCAGTCTGAAGCCAGGAGCCAGGTGCTTCCTCCTGGTCTCCCATGCAGGTACAGGGCCCAAGCACTTGGGCCATCCTCCACTGCCTTCCCAGGCCACAGCAGAGAGCTGGACTGGAAGAGGAACAACCGGGACTAATACCCAGGGTGCTAGCGCTGCAGGCAGAAGATTAGCCTAGTGAGCCACGGCGCCGGCTTTTTTTTAAAAGATTTATTTATTTGAAAGAGTTACACAGAAAAAGGGGAGGCAGAGAGAGAGAGGTATTCTATCAACTGGTTCACTCCCCAGTTGGCTGCAAGGACCGGAGCTGTGCCTATCAAAAGCCACGCCTATCCGAAGCCAGGAGCCAGGAGCTTCATTTGGGTCTTCCCATATAGGTGCAAGGCCCAAGGATTTGAACCATCTTCTGCTTTCCCAGACCATAGCAGAGAACTGGTTCTGAAGTGGAGCAGCTGAGTCTTGAACCAGCGTCCATATGGGATGACAGCATTGCAGGTGGTGGCTTTACCTGCTATGCCACAGCGGTGGCCCACTATTGCACTTCTGATCCAGCTCTCTGCTGTGGCCTGGGAAAGCAATGGAAGATGGCTCAAGTGCTTGGGCCCCTGCACCCACATGGGAGATCTGGAAGAAGTTCCTGACTCCTGGCTTCAGTCTGGCCCAGCACTGGCTGTTGTGGTTACTTGGGGAATGAACTAATGGACAGAAGATTCTCTCTCTCTCTCTCTCTCTCTCTCTCTCTCTCTCTCTCTCTTTCTCTTTCTCTTTCTCTTTCTCTTTCTTTAAGATTTATTTATTTGATAGGCAGAGATACAGAAAGAAGGTAAGAGAGATCTTCAGGGTGCTGATTCATTCCCCAAATGGCCACAATGGATATGGCTGGGCCTGTCTGGAGTAGGAGCTAGGATCCAGGAGCTTTTTCTAGTTCTCCAGGGCAGGTGCAGGGGCCCAAGCACTTGGACCATCTTCCGCTGCTTTCCCAGGCCATAGCAGAGAGCTAGGTGAGAAGTGGAGCAGCCAGGATTTGAACCAGTTGCCCATATAGAATGCCAGCACTGCAGGCAGAGGCTTAACCTTCTATGCCACATTGCTGGCCCCAATAAATAAATCTCAAAGAATAAAACAAGCTCTGGTTCTGTCTCTGTCTGTCTCTGTCTCTGTCTTTCTGCCATTTAAATAAATAAATCAGCCTGTTTTTAAAGAAAAATGGCAGGGGCTGGCATTGTGGTGCAATAAGTTAAGCCACCACTTTTTATACTAGCAAGCTGTGTCTGAGTACCAGTTTGAGTCCTGGCTGCTCCACCACAACCCAGCTTCCTGCTAATATACCTGGGAAAGAAGTAGTTGGCTCAAGTACTTGGGCTTTTGCCCCCCAACTGGGAAGACGTGTATAGAGTTCCTGGGTCCCGGTTTTGGCTTGACCCAATCTTTGCTGTTCGGGCCATTCAGAGAGTGAAACAGCGAATAGAAGATGTCTCTGTCTTTCTTTGTCTCTGTCTCTCCCTCTCTGATGCTCTGCCTTTCAAATAAGTAAATACATCTTTTTAAAAAGACAATTATTAATTTAAATGATTCTAATTGTTTAAATTTGATGAATTATTATAATGAATGATTTCTTTTAAGATTGCTTCTTGAACTTTCTTTTTCAGATTTTGCTATGGCTGTCAGGGGGAATTAAAAGACCAACATGTAAGTTCATTGACTTTCTAAATGTTGAGTAATATGGTAGTACAATAAATTTTCCACAGCTTGTTGAATACCAGCCTGACATCAGGTTTTTCCTCATGCATATAATTACAAGAGGTAGAGGTAAAGTGGGAGCAAAATAATTTAATCATTAATAGTTTTATCATGCTACATTCTAATTTTGCTAATAAATATATTTTTGTTCTTTATCTTCATTTTCAGGGTAAACTGAATTATTTTGGAAGTACATAAAATTTGTCTTCATGTTATATTTTAGGCTCTGTCATAACTCATTTTGAAGTTACCATTTCAGGTGGCCACACATTGGTGTGATTCCTCTTTTGTACCAATGAGAAAATGTTACAATTTTGGAGAGGGTCAATTTGAATATATAAACTTGTATAGGGGCTAGGGCGCAGCTGATTAAGTGGCTACTTAACGATGTTAGCATCTCATATCAGAGTGTCAGTTTGAGTCCCATTTGTTCCATTTCTTTCTTTTTTTAAAAGATTATTTATTTATTTGAAAAAGATACAAAGAAGGAGGGAGAGACAGAGAGAGAGAGAGAGAGATCTTCCATCTGCTGGTTGACTCCCCAGATGGTCGCAGTGGCCAGCGCTGGGCAAGACTGAAGCCAGAAGCCAGGAGCCTCCTCCAGGTCTCCCACGGGTAGCAGGGGCCCAAACACCTGGGTCATCTTCCTCTGTTTTTCCCAGGCCATTAGCAGAGAGCTGGACTGGAAGCGAAACAGCTGGGACACGAACCAGTGCCCATATGGGATGCCAACATCACAGGCAGTGGCTTCATCCACTACACCATGACGCTGGCCCCACTGCTGCACTTCTTTTTTAAGATTCATTATGGGGCCGGCACTGTGGCACAGCGGGTTAACGCCCTGGCCTGAAGTGCCGGCATCCCATATGGGTACTGGTTCTAGTCCTGGCTGCTCTATTTCTGATCCAGCTCTCTGCTGTGGCCTGGGAAAGCAGTAGAAGATGGCCTAGGTCCCTGGGCCCCTACACCTGCGTGGGAGTCCCGGAGGAGGCTCCTGGCTCCTGGCTTTGGATTGGCATAGCTCTGGCCATTGCGGCCAATTGGGGAGTGAACCATCAGATGGAAGACCTTTCTCTCTACCTCTCCTCTCTCTCTGTAACTCTGACTTTCAAATAAATAAATAAACCTTTAAAAATATTCATTGAAAGGCAGAGTAACAGAGTGGCAGAGGCAGAGAGAGAGAGGTATTCCAGCCGAAGGTTCACTCCTCAAATGGCCATAACTGCTAGAGCTGACCCAATCCGAAGCCAGGACCCAGGAGCTTCTTCTGAGTCTCCCACCAGGGTGCAGGGGCCCAAGCACTTGGGCCATCTTTCACTGCTTTCCCAGGCCACAACAGAAAGCTGGATCAGAAGTGTAGTAGCAAAGACTTGAACCAGCACTCATATGGGATGCTGGCCTTGCAGATGTTTGCTTTACCTGCTATACCATTGCACCACTTCCTGCCCTGTAAGTTTTATCTGAAAGCACCAGTACCCGTGTTTGTAATGCTGATTAAAAAAATGGGTTTTTGTTTTAGTTGTCTTAATATGTGTCATTTGACAGATTCTTTCAAGTTTTGATTGAAAGAAAAATATCAGTTTTCCAGTTCTGAAGTCCTTCCCTAAGAGGGATTATCTGTGTTAAATTTTGGTGCTTTTCTTTCTCTCTCTCTTTTTTTTTTTTTGACAGGCAGAGTGGACAGTAGAGGGAGATAGAGAGAAAGGTCTTCCTTTTTGCCGTTGGTTCACCCTCCAATGGCCGCCGCGGTAGGCGCGCTGCGGCCGGCGCACCGCGCTGTTCCGATGGCAGGAGCCAGGTGCTTCTCCTGGTCTCCCATGGGGTGCAGGGCCCAAGCACTTGGGCCGTCCTCCACTGCACTCCCTGGCCACAGCAGAGAGCTGGCCTGGAAGAGGGGCAACCGGGACAGGATCGGTGCCCCGACCAGGACTAGAATCTGGTGTGCCGGCGCCGCAAGGCGGAGGATTAGCCTGTTAAGCCGCGGCGCCAGCCTCTCTCTCATTTTTTTAAAAGATTTGTTTATTTGGCCAGCGCCACGGCTTGCTAGGCTAATCCTCTGCCTGTGGCGCTGGCACTCCGGGTTCTAGTCCCGGTTGGGGCGCCAGTTCTGTCCTGGTAGCTCCTCTTCCAGTCCAGCTCTCTGCTGTGGCCCGGTAAGGCAGTGGAGGATGGCCCAAGTGCTTGGGCCCTGCACCCGCATGGGAGACCAGGAGGAAGCACCTGGCTCCTGGCTTCGGATCGGCACAGCACGCTGGCCGTACCAGCCATTTTGGGGGTGAACCAACGGCAAAAAGGAAGACCTTTCTCTCTGTCTCTCTCTCTATCATTGTTTAACTCTGCCTGTAAAAAAAAAAAAAAAAGATTTGTTTGTTTATTTGTTTGAAAAAGCAGAGCCACACAGAGAGAGGGAGAGACACAGAGAAATACTGATAGCTCTTCAGTCATATGGTTCATTCTTCAAATGACTGCAATGGTCAAGACAGGACATCCTAAAGCTATGATACAGGAACTCTGTTCAGATCTTTCAAATGGGTGGCAAGAGCCCAGGCACTTGAGCCATGTTCCACTGCCTCTCTAGCACATTATCAGGGAGCTGGATCAGAAGCAGAGCAGCCAGGACTTGAGCTTAGCCCACTGTACCACAATGCCAGCCCCTGTGCTTCTGTTTTTAATTGAACCTGCTGGGAGATACTCTAAACCTGAGGTGGGGAACATCTGGCCTGCAGGCTGAATAAGGCCCATGAAATCATTTGGTCTCACCTTGCCAAAGCAACCACAGGCAGGACTTGAAATTTAGTAAATGTAGGCTGGCGCCATGGCTTAACAGGCTAATCCTCCGCCTTGCGGCGCCGGCACACTGGGTTCTAATCCCGGTTGGGGCGCCGGATTCTATCCCAGTTGCCCCTCTTCCGGGCCAGCTCTCTGCTATGGCCCGGGAAGGCAGTGGAGGATGGCCCAAGTGTTTGGGCCCTGCACCCGCAAGGAAGACCAGGAGAAGCACCTGGCTCCTGGCTTCGGATCAGCGAGATGAGCCGGCCGCAGCGGCCATTGGAGGGTGAACCAACGGCAAAAAGGAAGACTTTTCTCTCTGTCTCTGTCTCTGTCTCTCTCTCTCTCTATCCACTCTGCCTGTAAAAAAAAAAAAAAAAAAGAAGAAAGAAATTTAGTAAATGTAAAGTAGGCTACTTTTAAAAAAAAATTTTTTTTTTTTTTGACAGGCAGAGTGGACAGTGAGAGAAAGAGACAGAGAGAAAGGTCTTCCTTTTCCGTTGGTTCACCCTCCAGTGGCCACTGCGGCCGGCGCACCGCGCTGATCCGAAGGCAGGAGCCAGATGCTTCTCCTGGTCTCCCATGCGGGTGCAGGGCCCAAGCACTTGGGCCATCCTCCACTGCCTTCCCAGGCCATAGCAGAGAGCTGGCCTGGAAGAGGGGCAACCGGGACAGAACCGGTGCCCCAACCGCGACTAGAACCTGGTGTGCTGGCGCCACAGGTAGAGGATTAGCCTATTGAGCCGTGGCACCAGCCATACTTTTTTTTTTTTTTTTAAGATTTATTTATTTATTTGTAAGGCAGAGGCAGAGAGAAAGGTCTTCCATCCGCTGGGTCACTCCCCAAATGGCCACAATGGTTGGAGCTGGGCTGATTTGAAGTCAGGAGCCAAGAGTTTCTTCCAGGTTTCACATACGGGTACAGGGGCCCAAGGACTCGGGCCATCTTCTACTGCTTTCCCAGGGCACAGCAGAGAGCTGGCTTGGTAGTGGAGCAGCCGGGTCTTGAACTAGTGATCATATAGGGTGGCAGAGTCCCATGCGGAGGCTTAACTTGTCACATCACAATGCCAGCCCCTTATTTCCTCATTTTTAAGGAATAGTTTTGAGGGAAAAAAAAAAGTCTCCTTGGTTTTTTTTTTCTTTTGATTTTGTTTGAAAGGCAGAGATGGAGAAATAGGGATCTGCTGGTTCACTCCTCAAATGCCCACAACTGCCCACGCTGGCCTAAGTAAGCCAGGAGCCCAGAACTCAATGGGTTTTCCAGGTGAGTGGGAGTGACCCAAGTACTAAAGCCCCACTTGCCGCCTCCTAGTGTCATTAGCAGGAAAGTGGATGGGAAACAGAGTAGTTGATACTTGAACCAGGATCTCTGATATAGAATACAGGCATCCCAAGCAGTGACTTTAACTGCTGCACCATAGGCCTACTGCAGTTGCCTTAGATTTGAGAATATATTTTACAATGGAAATGGGTAGGTGAGTAGGGAAAAACTGATAAGGATATATAAGAACAAAGCTACTTGGATGTCTTTTAGCTGTGCTGTACTTAACTTTGGGAAATCACTTAACTTCTTTTTCTTCTTTTCAATGCAGGTCTATGTTTGCTCTGCGTGCCAGAATGTTTTCTGTGTGGACTGTGATGTTTTTGTTCATGACTCTCTCCACTGTTGTCCTGGCTGTATTCATAAAATTCCAACTCCTTCAGGTATTTGATTCCAGCTTGTACTATACATTGTATGTGTTAAAAAATCAAAGGTATGAATGTTTAAATGGTTCTTTAGAGGAAGCTTCAATGAAGGCACAAAGAGTAAGTTGAAAAGAAACATCTTAAGAAAATGTTTGCTTAGCAAATATATTTTATTGAATTTTTTGTCATAGAAATTTCTGGAATTTAGTAGTATTTCATTTAATTAGTTTTTTCCATTTAGTCAGAATTTTTCAGTCAATATGCATTGTATGTAACTTATTTATAATATTAAGCTGTAAGAATTTCATTTTTTGAAATTGAGATTTTGCAATTCATTATAATTCAAAAACTTATTTTAAGAATCAGGCACACACACATACACACATGAAAAAAGATAGACACAGAGAATGAACTATCCATTGATTACCTCCCCAAATGTCCACAATGTCTGGGGCTGGGCCCAGCCAAAACCTGGAGCTGGGAACTCAATCCAGGTTTGATATGTTGGTGGCAGGAACACAATTACTTGAGCCAGCAGTGCCGCCCCCCAGGTTCTACATTGGCAGAAAACTGGAGTTGGGAGCCAAAGCTGACTGTTAAACCCAGGTACTGCGATATGGGATAAGCAGTGTCTTAACTGCTAGGCTAAACGCCTACCCCACAATTTGTTTTGATTTGTTAACTTAGTGTAAAAAGAAAGTTAAGTGTAAACATAAATCCAATGTAATATGAACATTAGTTAATAGTTATGAAATTAATACATATGAAATGAGGCTTTAAAACATTTGGAATATAATTATAAAATTGGTACAACTGAAATTAATTATGGCTATGATCTCTTTAGGTTAATCCTTTAAGCATAAGTACTGCCATGGCCACACTTGGTGCCAGCAGGGCAGCCCCAAGTGGTTCTCATTAGCCATAGTCCTCCTAGCATAGTTCAGCTGCAAGGAGATGAGATTCTCTGGGGCCATCCAAGAGCCAGGTTGTCTTCTAGCACAGCTTCAGGGTCCTCACAAGAGGTGTGTTCATTTCAGCAGCCACCACTCGGGAAGCCTGGAGCATGAGGTTGCCATCAGGTTATTTATAGTACATCTCAGTCCAGATGTGATTTCTCAATTAAGAGTCTTTCTTTCTTTCTTTTTAAAGATTTACTTATTTATTTGAAAATCAGAGTTACACAGAGAGAGAAGGAGAGGCAGAGAGAGAGAAGTCTTCCATCCGCTGGTTCACTCCCTAATTGGCCGCAGTGGCCAGAGCTGCGCTGATCCGAAGCCAGGAGCCAGGAGCTTCTTCCAAGTCTCCCACACGGGTGCAGGGCCCCAAGGACTTGGGCCATCTTCCACTGCTCTCCCAGGCCATAGCAGAGAGCTGGATTGGAAGTGGAGCAGCGGGAATTGAACTGGCACCCATATGGGATGCCGGAACTGCAGGCGGCAGCTTTACCCGCTGTGCCACAGCACCAGCCCCCAAGAGTCATTTTTCTATAAGCAAAGATACCACAAGGCTAGCTGATACTCTTGCCTTTATCATTTACCATAGTGGCAGAACTAGAAAGCTTTGCTAAGGGTGAGATTCAAATGCTGTGAGGGAAAGCATGTTGTCCAGCCCTTTCACTCTCATATACTAAGCCTTTTGCTTTAAAGGTTACTTTATAGTGCTTGCTTTGGTAACACACATACTAAAGGTTACTGTATAATAATTGGTAAAGTATTTTACTTGGTGGGGTATATCTAATACAAACATTTGGTTCTTTGCTATCTGAGACTGTTTTGCCTTATAGTTCAGGCTAGAAAGGCCAGAGTTGTGGTGTCTATCCCTGTTAACTTTACTATATTTCCTACTCAGGGACTATTTAATTTGTCTCTCAACTTTCCCACTCTGAGTCATCAGAGAAACTTAGATGAGAATATATGATGTAGTCTGTGTTTTAGATTCAAAGCAAATACATAATATCATTATGAGTAAAATTCTTCCCAGATTTACTCTGTTGGGAGTGAATCCACCTTCCATAGAAAAGTATTAAAGCGGCTGGCGTCTGCAACGCCAGCATCCCATATGGACACCAGTTTCGGTCCTGGCTGCTCCACTTCTGATCAGCTCCCTGCTAATGCGCCTGGAAAAGCAGCGGAGGATGGCTCAAGTGCTTGGGCCCTGCACCCACAAGGGAGACTTTGAGGAAACTCCTGGTTCCTGGCTTTGGCCTGGCCTAGCCCCACTCATTGCAGCTATTTGGGAAGTGAACCGGTGGATGGAAGATCTCTCTTTCTGTCTCTCTCATTCTCCTTTCAAATAATTAAATTTTTTAAAAAAAGAAAAAGAAACAAAAAAGTATATTATTATATCTACGGACTTTAGTAACTCTAAATTGAGTTTCAATATGAAATTTTTATTTTAGGTATGCTTACTAAGGAACATGATCAGTAAAGATAATGTAATTCTACCCTGAAGAGCATATTCAGTTTATTTTTGGTAGAGCCCGGAAGTTAGCATTTTCAACAAGTGTTCACACACACACACACACACACACATACACATACACACACAGATACATGACCAAACAGGTGTTTTTCTTGGTTCATTATATGGAAATAAATTTCAGCCATAGGTAACCTGAAAACTGCTAACTTCCTTCTGTTTATCAACAGAGATATCAGTGGCTTGCAGGAGATAGCTTTAACAGTGTCAGAATTTTCTTTCTCAACCCTACCTGGCTTAGAAAGAAGACCTTGAATAGTTACCTCCTGAAAAATTACTAGAACTATATTAAAGACTCATTTTCCCAACCTAATATAGTTCACAGCTTTATTTCTTTATAGTTTTATCTCTTTATAGTTTTATTTGCATATTTGATCATGCTTAAGGAAGAACTATTTTTTTCACAATAATTGAGAAAATTTTAAGATTGCAGCAATAATGTAAGACAGTTGTGGCCTCTTAATTTCCTTCTTGGAACACCACAATATGTTGTATTAGTGAAAACTATGTAACATTAGAGATCTTTCTGAATAATATGTCTGAGTTCCACTGTTCAGTTAATTAATACTTAAACTCCATTATGAAAATTAGGCTTTAAATACTTTCAAATGTATATATCTTTACTTAATGTTTTTATTTGGTGTGACAGTCTTTGTCTTAACTGAAGCATTTAGTCCATTTATATTTAGTATGTAAATTAAGTTTATTTAATAAAGGTAAATATATGTATTATTTATGTATGAAAATATACTCATATTTTACCACTTGTATATTTACATCTGTCATCTTTGTGCTGTTGGTTTCAATTATTTCATCTTTCCTTTTCTTTCTTGTCTTCTTGTGAATTGATTATTTTCTTTCTTCATCTGTTTTTCTTCACTGGTTCCCTTAAAAATTAAAACAGAAAGACCTTCTTGTTTTGGGTCCTATAACATAGAACCTGAGGCAAAGAAGCAAGTATTTTTACTTTATTTGGGTGGTTCAGACTGGGGAAGGTGAGAGTGAGGAAGAAAAGGGAAAGCAAGGCAAGGAACAACATGATGCATTGTGTTTTCACAGTGGCCAGCTTCGTGACAGGCTATGAAGAGATATTGGAATCTTTCAGCAAGTGAGTGTGAGACTTCTCTAGAAAGTCTGTGAGGAGACACTGCCCCTCCATGCATTCCCTCAAGGGGAGGGAGGAAAGATAACTTATTTTCTAGCATCTTCTGTAGCCCATTCCCCTTGGTCATAGTTTGCCCGGAAAGTTGTTTCTCTCAGTACTTCAGTGGCTGCTCAGGAAGCCAGCACAGTGGCACTGGCAAATCTGGTCAGATGGGCCTGGTGCCAACCAACTCAGGAGACTGGACACAAGACAGCAGCAGTGCAGAGTCAAAAGCAGACTGCACCTTTGGAAAGGAGGGAGGCAGTCCAGGGAATCTGAGGATGCATGGGAAAGTTCTGTCCAGTATGCACCCACAGCTTATCCAAAGCTAAAGTTATTGTGTAACTTTGTAATCTCTCCACTGACAACACAAGCACAGAATACCTTAATTCCATTTATTACTGTCTTCATATAAATATTATTACTGTTGTATATCTAACTTTTAAAGGATTAATACTTGTTATAAGCAGCCCATATTTATTAATTAAGGTTAATCTTAATCTTAAGATTTAGTCTTACATATTTATCACATTCTTGGCTCTTCATTTCTTCTTGCATCTCCTATCTATTTTTAAAAAATATTTATTTATTTATTCGAAAGTCAGAGTTACACACAGAGAGAGAGAGAGAGAGCATCTTCCATCCAAAGGTTCACTCCCCAATTGGCTACAACGGCCGGAACTGTGCTGATCTGAAGCCAGGAACCTCTTCCAGGTCTCCCACGCGAGTATAGGGGCCCAAGGACTTGAGCCATCTTCTGTTTTCCCAGGCCATAGCAGAGAGCTGGATGGGAAGTGGAGCAGCCGGGTCTCGAACTGGCGTCCATATGGGGTGCCAGCGCTTCAGGCCAGGACGTTAACCCACTGAGCCACATCACTGGCCCCTTTTTTTTTTGCATCTCATATCTTTTTTTTTTTTTTTACAGATAGAGTTAGACAGTGAGAGAGAGAGACAGAGAAAGGTCTTCCTTCCGTTGGTTCATCCCCCCAAATGGCTGCTACGGTCAGAACTATGCTGATTCGAAGCCAGGAGCCAGGTGCCTCCTCCTGGTCTCCCATGCGGGTGCAGGGGCCCAAGTACCCGGGCCATCATTCACTGCCTTCCTGGGCCACAGCAGAGAGCTGGACTGGAAGAGGAGCAACTGGGTCTAGAACCCGGCACCCATGTGGGATGCCGGCGCCGCAGGCAGAGGATTAGCCAAGTGAGCCATGGCACTGGCCCTGCATCTCATATCTATTTAAGGACCATTTTCCTTCTACCTGAAATAGATCTTTCAGAAAATACTAACATTTAGAGGATATCATATACTACCCATTATGTAAGAAAGGAGGAAATGTGTGTGTGTGTGTGTGAATAAAAAGAAGTATGAGGGAAACAATAGAGAAAATCAGTAAAACCAGAAGTTGGCTCAATAAAATTCTCATATCCTTAGGTAGGTTGGCGAGCAAAAAAAGCGATGACTAAGATCAGGAATGAAACATGAGGTATCACTACAGACCTTGCAGCTCACATATTCACCCTAAGAAGAAATTCCATACCCATTAGCATTCAGCCCCTCTTTAGTTGTTCTTCATGTGCCCTTCAATTCTTTTATTTTTGTGAGTTATACATGCGGTATGTGAATTCTGTTGGGTTTTTTACTTTTTTTAAGAAACAAAGCACTATGCCAAAACAGGGGTCAGTAGGGCGGCTACTGCTCAGAACAGAAGTAGAAAAGAACTGTAAGGATTTGTCAAGATTTCTCAATACTTTGCAACTTCCTCATGTTTGTGGTGATGTCTGTATTCAGCTTTCTGTATCTCTAATGACTGGCCAATTCCTAACCTGAAATGATTTCATAAGGGTGAGAAAGAAGGGATATAACCAGCACTTGGGAAGTGGGTTGGTGGAGTCCCAAGGCCTTTAGTGAGTGGCAGAAGTTAGGAGAAAGGGCAAGAAGTTTGAGTCCCTGCAGGAGGCTGTCACACTGGGGCCTCTTTTGAGTCTGGTTCTTTAAGGACGGAGGATACATTATTCTCTTGTCCATTCTGCTCCAGGGAAGTGTATTACAGGATGGACTGGGGTCTGCTGGCATCCGTAGGGTACTAAAATCTCACTCTGGCCCGAGCCCTGGGAACAGTATCCAATTTGTTCATTAATTTATAAATTCACCCCAAAAAAACTTGGACATCTTGTTTAAGTCTGATAGCATTCTAGACATTAGGGATGTTGACATTGAACAGAGGACATAAACCCTGACCTCATGGATCCTGTGAACCTTCCAGTCTTAAGACTTGTAAAGAAGCCCATGTGAACGTGCTAACAATATGTCGAGTGTTGTGGGAATGCCAAAGAGCAGCCATACAAGGAGGTGGATGCAAACCCTATGTCAGGTAATGCAGCTGTGTGAAAGGAGACCAGGGCAATGCAGCGTGGTGGCGTCTGGAAAGCCCCTGCCCCCTCCAGAGCCTCAGGGCTGCTGTGTGTGGGTCACATGAAGATCGTTTTTACTGTACCTCCATTTGTACTTTTTGAATGTTATACATGTATGTTTGTTACCCAGTTCAAAAAACAAATTTTCCTTGAGGCAACCATTTCCGCCCCAGCCTATTTTTCCTTCTGGGCATGTAGGTGTTCTGGTGCCATATATAGGGGAAGTAAAACACTGGGTTTTTGAAGTGAATTCTCCTAAGTTTTAAATGCTGCCATCTAATTTTTTAAAAACTTACAGGATAAATGAAACTGACCTCTGGGCCAACAGCTTGCAGACATTGGCTTGTGCAGTCTCGTCTCTGCCCCTCAGCATCAGGGCAGTGTTTTGATTTTCAGGTGTTACCGTTCCTGGGATGTACCCTCTTGGGACTAATGCAGCTCATATTTTCAGGTATTAAGAATTGACTCTGCAGGAAGAGGGGTTTTTCAAGAGCTTCTGTAATCAGTGATTCTCATTGGAGAGCTTGGACTGCTAGTATCGGCGTCATCTGGGAGCTCATTGGAAGTGCACATTCTTGGGCTCCGTGACAGACCTGTTGAATCAGAAGCCCCACGGTTATGATGAATGGCCAAGCAGAAGAGTTACAGAGGCATGTTGGTCACTTAAAAACGGGTCCTATGGATAGAATTCTACTGAATTAAAAAAAAAATTCAGGTAGATAAAACAAGACCCAAACATGGAATTACTTTCTCACTTTCTAGATTTTCTGTTAACTTAATGTATTTGCATACATATTTAGAGTTTTAAAAATTTAATTGTAGTTAACATAACGTGCTCCCGTTCTAAGTAACGGCGTGCTTTTGACAAATGTACAAGTATATACCCAGGCAGCCATCACCACAGTCAAGAGACAGGGAGTTTTCATCACTCCAAAAGGATTCCCCTGCAGTCGTTACCCCCAGGACTTCCAGCACCAGGTAACACTTTTTGTTTTCTCTATCACTGTAGATTAGTTTTGTCTCTTATAAGTTTCTTATAAGTTGAATTATATAGTCTGTGTGGCTTCTTTTGAGGTTTATTCATGTTGTTGCATGTGTCAATAGTTTGTTCGTTTTTACTTCCGATACTTCATCTGTATAAATACTTTATATATGTTTATCATCAGTGGACACTGAGGTAATTTCTGTTTCTTTTGATTGTTAAGAATAACGTTACTATGAACATTCTTATATAAGCCTTTGTGAGTTCATGTTTCCATTTTTCTTGGGTAAACCTATAGGAATGAAATTGTTAGAATGGTAAATGCATATTTAACTTTGTATGACTCTGTTGACTATTTTTCTAAAGTTGTACCATGGGGCCAGCGCTATGGTGCAGGGGGTTAAGCCACTGCCTGCAACGCCATATGGGTGCCAGTTCGAGTCCCAGCAGCTCCATTTTGGATTCGGCTCCTTCCTAATGGCATGGGAAAAGCAGTGGAAGATGGCCCAAGTGCTTGGGGCCCTGCACACATGTGAGAGACCTAGAAGAAGCTCCTGGTTCCTGGCTTCAGATCTGCCCAGTAGCTGTTGCAACCATTTAAGGAGTGAACCATCAGAAAGAAGACCCCTCTCCCTCTCTCTCTGTAACTCCTCCTTTCAAATAAAATAAATAAATAAATATTTTTAATTGTACCATTTTACATTCCTACAAGCATTGTTGGAAACTTCCATCTGCCCCATGTTATCAACCAACAGGTGAATTGCTCAGTTCAAATGTCACTATTTAGAGCACCTGCATGAACTTCAGAGCAGATGGTGCACAAAATTAAAAATTTCTGCACTTCAAAAGATACCGTTAAAAAAATGAAAAGGCAGGTCACAGATTGAAAGAGCACATTTACAATGTAGATATCTAGGACCAGTAACCACAATCTATAAAGAATTCCTGCAATTCAGTAATACAAAGGTGGGAACCATGCTGTGGCACAGTGGGTTAAGCTGCTGCTTGCAATCTGGTATCCCATTTCTGAGTGCTGGTTTGGGTCCCAATAACCCCACTTCCCACCCAGCTCCCTGCTAATGCTCCTAGGAAGGCAGCATTTGATGGCCCAAGTCCTTGGGGCCCTGCACCCATGTGGGAGACCCAGATGGAGTTCCAAGTCTCTGTCTTCAGCCTGACACAGCCCCGGCCATTGTGGCCATTTGGGGAATGAACCAGCAGATGGAAGATCTTGCTGTCCCTTCTCTGTCATTCTGCCTTTCAAATAAATATCTTTTAAAAAAAAAAAAAATACACTGGGGCAGTGTTTTGGCATAGCTGGTTAAGCTGCCACTTGCAGTGCTGGCATCCCATAGTTCTATTCGTGACTGCTGTACTTGCAATCCAGCTCTCTGCTAATGTGCCTGGGAAAGCAGTGGAAGATGGCCCAGCTGCTTGGGCTACTGCACCCACGTGGGAGACCCGGCAGAAGCTCCTGGCTTTGGCCTGGCCCAGCCCTAGTTGTTGCAGCCATTTTGGGAGTGAACCCAGTAAATGGAAGACCTCTCTTTCTCTGTCTCTGCGTTTCAAATAAATAAATCTTTTTAAAAATAATTTAAAAGTAGGTAACTTTAAACTAAGGGTGATTAAGAAGATATGAGGGGCCGGCGCCGTGGCTCACTTGGTTAATCCTCTGCCTGTGGCACCGGCATCCCACACGGGCACTGGGTTCTAGTCCCGGTTGCTCCTCTTCCATTCTAGCTCTCTGCTATGGCCCGGGAAGGCAGTGGAGGATGGCCCAAGTGCTTAGGCGCCTGCACCAGCATGGGAAGAAGCACCTGGCACCAGGAAGAAACACCTGGCTCCTGGCTTTGGATCGGCGTAGCTCCTGCTGTAGCAGCCATTTAGGGGGTGAACCAACGGAAGGCTTTCTCTCTATCTGTCAAATAAATAAATAAATAAATATGACCAATAAGCAATTAAAACTGCAGTGATGAGGGCTGGCATTATGGCATAGCTGGTAAAGCTGCCATGTGGGATGCCAGCATCTCGTAAGGGCTCTGGTTTGTGTCTTGTCTGTTCCACTTCGGATCCAACTCCCTTCAGTCCTGCTCTCTGCTAATGCACCTGGGAAAGCAGCATAAGATGGCACAAGTACTTGTGCCCCTGCACCCACATGGGAGACCCAGATGAAGCTCCTGCCTTCAGCTTGGCGCAACTCTGGTCAATGCAGTCATTTGGGGGAGTGAACCAGTGGATGGAAGGTATCTTTCTCTCTCTCTATATATATATATCTCTCTGTGTGTGTGTGTGTGTGTCTAAATCTGCCTTCCAAATAATTAAATAAATCTTTAAAAACATTAAAAGTGTAGACTCTAGCAAGACCGTTTTCTTACCTGTAGGGTTGAGATAATATCTAACTTATTTGAACTGTTAAAGGAATTATATGGACACATATAAAGTGCTTAGAATTGTGACTGGCATGGGTGGACGTTTGGTGTACTAGCTGGGATGCCATATCCCATATCAGAGTGTCTGGGTTCGAATCCCGGCTCTGCTGATTTCAGCTCCCTGCAGGTGCACTCCCATGTACTTCAATCCCTACTATCCAACATTAGAGGCCCAGGTTTCAGCTCCCTGCAGGTACACACCCATGTACTTCAGTCCCTACTATCCAACATTAGAGGCCCAGGTTGAGTTCCCGGCACCTTGTTATTGACTTCAACCTGGTCTAGCCCCAGCTGTTGCAAGCATTTTTGGGAATGAACCAGTGGGTAGAACATATCTGTCTCTTTTTCTCTGTGTTTCTCTGCTTTTCAAATAACAACAACAACAACAAATCTATGGCCAGCATTGTGGTACAGAGGGCTAACCTGCCTCCTGCAGTGCCAGCGTGCCATATTAGAACACCAGTGCAAGTTCTAGCTGCTTTGCTCCAGAGCCAGCTCCTTGCTAAGGTACCTGGGAAAGCAGCAGAAGATAGCCCAAGTTGTGGGGGACCTGGATGGAGTTCCTGGCTCCTGGCTTCAGTCTTGCCCAGCCTCAGCCATTTGGCAAGTGCGATGGAAAATCTCTTTGTCTCTTCCTCTCCATCACTCTGCCTTTCAAATAAATCTTTAAAATAAAAAAGGGGGGCCAGCATTGTGGCATAGCAATTAAACCTGCTGCCTATGATGCCAGCATCCCATAGGAGCACTGGTTGGTGTCCTGGCTACTCCACTTCCAATCCAGCTCCCTGCTCATGACCTAGGACAAGCATCAGAAGATGGCCCAAGTGTTTGGGCCCCTGCCACCCATGTAGGAGACCTGGATGGAGTTCCAGGCTCCTGGCTTCTGCCTGGCCCAGTCCTGGCCATTGTAACCATTTGGGAAATGAATCAATGGATGGAAACATCTCTGTAACTCTGATTTTCATATAAATAAATAAAAAGAAAAAAAAAGAGTCTATGGTCATGCCAAACTGTGTACCTGGTCTCATCTCAGAAGATGAGCAGGGTCTGGGCCTGGTGGTTTTCCTGGGTGGGAAACTTGTGCCTGGCAAGAAGTAGGCTGTGATACTGTGGCATAACAAATATGCATGGTCCCCATCTTGTTCCTGGCACAGATCTCCAAGAAACTTTGTAATTTCCTGAGTGATTGGACTGATAGGAACTTTAGAATATTTGGTCTTAGTCCCTGGTTCCTGACACACATGCCTCTAAGACCCTTGAAATCTTGCTATCAAAAGACGGAGGCATGATCAGAGAGCTGGAAGGTTCAGCCCCGCCCCTCGACCTTCAGCATGACTTTCATCACCAGTGACTGACGTGTGGTTTAAACAATCAGGCCCACGAGATGGAGGCTCCATAAAAGATTCCTAAGCCTCAAGGTGTGGAGAGTTGCTGGGTTGATGCAGCCCCAACTCCGTGGGGACAGAGCCCCTACAACTGGCAGTTACCCACCCCTTTATAATACCCCTTATATCAAAGCAGTAAATACAAGGAGCCATTGGTAGCCAGTTATCAAGCTGGGGTGGGGGGTGTTGTGAGAACACCTGATTTGTGGCCGAGTCAGAGGAGAGTGTGGGTGTTCTGAGGACCTGATGCCATGGTTGCTGTCTGAAGTGGGGGCGCAGACTTGGGGAGCTGAGCCCCTGCTCTGTGGGGGCTGCACTGACTCTGGGATGTGTCGGAATTGAGTCCACTGTGGGACGCTGGGTTGATGTTAACTGAGCATGTGAAAAACCCACACAGCTGATGTCAGAAGCATTTTAAGTGGAAAAATGTTTTTTTCTTTATTTAGGGTCCAGGTAAATTTAGTTTTTAATCCATAGTAATTACACAATATAATTGATGTGATATTTAGAAGTATGAACCCATAAATATTAAGGAAAAAGGCAGGACTATCAGCACACAAAATATTCTAATAAATTTTTGGAAGGTGGAAATTAATTGGAATAGTAGCAATCGAGGAAGTAGATGAGGGGTGGGTATTGTGGCACAGCGTCTTTCCTTTTTTTAAAAAAAATATTTATTTATTTGAGAGGTAGAGTTACAGAGAGAGAGAGAGAGAGAAAGGTCCTCCATCCGCTGGTTTACTCCCCAGATGGCTGCAACAGCTGGAGCTGAGCCGATCTGAAGCCAGGAGCCAGGCGCTTCCTCCAGGTCTCCCACATGAGAGCAGGGACGCAAGCACGTGGGCCATTTTCTGCTGCTTTTCACAGGCCATGTCAGAGAGCTGGATCAGAAGAAGAGAAGCTGGGACTAGAATCAGCAGCCATATGGGATGCTGGCACTGCAGACCGAGGCTTAGCCCACTACCCCACAATGCCAGCCCCTTTATGTATTTTTCAATAAAAGGATCCTGGGGGCAGCGCTGTGGCGTAGCGGGTAAAGCTGCTGGCTGCAGTGCTGGCATCATTTGGGCACCAGTTCGAGTCCTGGCTGTTCCACTTCCAATCCAGCTATCTGCTATAGCCTGGGAAAGCAGTGGAGGGTGGCACAAGTCCTTGGGCCCCTGCACCCACATGGGAGACCCAGAAGAAGCTCCTGGCTCCTGGCTCCTGGCTTTGGATCGGCCCAGCTCTGGCCATTGTAGCCATCTGGGGAGTGAACCAGCACATGGAAGACCTCTCTCTCTGCCTCTCCTTCTCTCTCTGTGTGACTCTATCAAGTAAATAAATAAATCTTAAAAAAAAAAAAAAAAGAATCCTTCAAGAAGGGCTGGCGTTGTGGCACAGAGGGTTGAGCCACCACCTGCGATGCTGGCATCCCCTATGAGCTCCAGTTCATGTCCCAGCTGCTCCTTTTCCAATACAGCTCCCCACTAACAGCCTGGGTAAAGCAGTGGAGGATAGCCCAAATGTTTGGGTCCCTGCCACAATGTGGGAGACCCAGATGAAGATGCTGGCACCTGGCTTTGGACTGGCCCAGTCCTGGCTGTTGTGGTCATCTGGGGAGTGAACCCGCCGGTCTCTCTGTCTCTCCCTCTCTCTTTGTGGCTCTGACTCTTAAATAAATAAATAAATAAAAAAACTATATAGGCTGGCGCCATGGCTCACTAGGCTAATCCTCTGCCTGCGGCGCCAGCACCTCAGGTTCTAGTCCTGGTTGCTCCTCTTCCTGTCCAGCTCTCTGCTGTGGCCCGGGAAGGCAGTGGAGGATGGCCCAAGTGCTTGGGCCCTGCACCCGCGTGGGAGACCAGGAGAAGCACCTGGCTCCTGGCTTTGGATTGGCGCAGTGCACCGGCTGTAGCAGCCATTTGAGGGGTGAACCAAAGGAAGGAAGACCTTTCTCTCTGTCTCTCTCTCACTGTCTGTAACTACCTGTCAAATAAAAAAAAAATCTATATAGAATAAAGTACTTGCTGCTGTGGGACTTGGTAAGTTTTGTTTCCTTTCCGGTCCTGACTAAACCCTGTTGTTGCAATACCATGGAGCGGTCACTGGTGACTTCTCCAATATTAGTTCCTCAAATCTGTCCTCATTGCTTCCAACCTCAGAACCAGCACAGAGCCGTCTTCCACCGGCCAGCAGTCTTCCACCGGACGGGACTCCCAGTCCACCCCCAGGTAAGGAAAGGATCACCTCCAGCCAAGGGGCTTTTCTTCCACAGCTAGACTTGCAGCCCCATGCTTGCTCTCGCTCTTGTTTCTGTCTTTGGAGGCAGACTGTATGGGGGAAAGGACAGGAATGGGAGCCACACAGACTTGGGTTTAAACCTTAGCTCCACGACATAGCTGCTTTGATAGCATTTTTGGTTGGCACTTGTAGTCAACCAAGTGTGAGCCTTGTGAATCATCGCTCCTCCCTAGAAACAGCCTCAGGACCTGCAAAATTCACCCTTGAACTTCGTCTCACTACAAAGTTGATCTCAGCTGGTCTGTGGCAACCCTGAGCTTCGCTGCTGTCTGTTGGCCGATTCTGAATGAAATGCATGAACCAGGGGCACGAATAGCCCTGTGCCCGGGTGTGAGACACACCAGAGCGGCCTCGCTCAGCTCGTTTCCATTTTGAGTTTGGTTATGCATCCCAGTTTTGGCCACCTGACCACAGGGGCATAAAAGACCCCCACCTCAGGCGGGGTTATGGCTTCTCTGAGACTGAGGTATCCTGCAGTGTCAGGTGGCGCATCACCTAATGGTAAAGCAAGTAAAGCACACGTCCCGGGGGGGGGGGGGGTGTCGTGCGGCAGTGGGTTCATCCGCTGCTCGGGACGCCCACATCCCGTATCAGAGCACTGTTGGGTCCCAGCGATGGAACCTCCTGTTGATGCATCCCGGGAGGCAGCAGGTGCTGGCTTAAGTGCTTGGGCCCCTGTTCCAGACACCTGGCGTCAGTGTGGCTGGCCCAGCCCTGGCTGTTGTGGGCTTTTGGGGAGTGAACAAGCAGATGGAAGATATTTCTCTCTCTCTCTCTCTCTCTCTCTCTCTCTCTCTCTCTTTCTCTCTCTTTCTCTTTGTTCTGCCTTTCAAGTGGATGAAAATAAGCCTTTTTCTTGAAATACATACTTCCTGTGCAACTGAGGAAGGCCTGGTGTTTCCCTGTGCTGTGTATCTGAATGTATCTTTACCTTAGTAAAGCTTTATGGAAATATACTTTGTGAAGTCCTGTGACTTTTTTCCAATTACCCAATTCTGTGTGATCACTGAAGATGGCACTGTGAAAGAGATACTCAGAGCAATTTTTCACTTGACAGTTTAAGTGATGGCTAAGATTTTGTGGGAGCAAGAAAGATAAAAATTGGCAAAAGATTCAGAGCCGCTGGTGCTGGCGGGTTGCTCTGGCATCCCTGGCTTGCATTGCTCTTGCTGGGAGGGAAAGCCTATCAGTGAACTTGAAGGTGGTGATGTGAAGTCAGAAGTCATAGCTAAACTGATGTATAAAAATTCAGACACAGAGTAAGTCAGCCAAGAATACTGGATCTTGGCAAAATGAAAGGAATGAAGAAAGAGCCGCAGGGCTTAAAATTGCTTAGACCCTTGGCCGGTGCCGAGGCTCACTAGGCTAATCCTCCACCTTGCAGTGCCGGCACTCCAGGTTCTAGTCCCGGTTGGGGCGCCGGATTCTGTCCTGGTTGCCCCTCCTCCAGACCAGCTTTCTGCCATGGCCAGGGAGTGCAGTGCAGGATGGCCCAAATCTTTGGGCCCTGCACCCACATGGGAGACCAGGATAAGCACCTGGCTCCTGGCTTTGGACCAGCGTGGTGCGCCGGCTGCAGCGTGCCGGCCGCGGCAGCCATTGGAGAGTGAACCAACAGCAAAGGAAGACCTTTCTCTCTCTCTCTCTCACTGTCCACTCTGCCTGTCATAAAAAAAAAAAAAAAATGCTTAGACCCTGTGTGGCCTTACAGTGGGAGAGCGGGATCTTGGGAGTGTGGCCGTTGCAGCCCTTCTACCACATTTGCTCCAAACTGTGCAGAATGACCAAGAGAAATCAATATAGCACAAGAGAAAGAAACAATAGACTAAGAAAAAACCTCAGGACAAGTCAACCAGTTGGGAATGTTTAGGTGGATGATTAGAAATAATACGAGAAAGAAGGAAAGAAATGGGGTTACTACTAAAAATATTTTATTTTTAAAAAAGATTTATTTATTTATTTATATGAAAGTCAGAATTACAGAGAGAGAGAGGGAAAGACAGAGAAAGAAAGATCTTCCATCTGCTGGTTTACTCCGCAGATGGCTACAAGGCCAGGGTTGGGCCAGGCTGAAGCCAGGAGCTTCATCCGGGTCTCCCACGTGACTGCAGGAACCCAAACAACACTTGGGCCATCTTCCAAAACCTTTCCCAGGCCATTAGCAGAGTGCTGGATCAGAAGTGGAGCAGCCAGGACATGAACTGACGCTGCAGGTGGCGGCTTTACCCACTATGCCATGATGCTGGTCCCGCTCCCAACATTTTAGTGTATGACTATCAGATGATTCATTACAGTTGTCTATCTGCTCCACCAACTCCTCAAACTGTAAAAAGTCCACAACAGATGCCTTATTTATCCTAAACCTGATGAATTAAGAAAAATTCTTCAGATGACACAAAAGCAGTGTGACATGAAGAAGAAGATGGCCAGGGTCTCTTGATGTCACTCAACAGGGACCTGAGGACTCTCCACTGGTACAGATAAAATGGTCTGACAGTGGTGAAAAAACTACTGGCATTACTGAGCCATGGTGCACAATTTATTGTCATATATCAACCTGCTAACGAAAAGTTAATGGGCAGTTAACTCGTGTGATATGACAGTGCAACGGTAGGGTGAAGAACAAAAAATATTCACATGAAAATGTTTACATGAGGAGCTGCTGTGATGTATATCCCATATGAGCTCTGGTTCAAGTCCCAGTTGCTCCACTTCGATACAGCTCCCTGCTACTGCACCTGGGGAAGCAGCAGAAGATGGCCCAAGTGCTTAGGCCCCTGCTACCCATGTGGGAGACACAGATAGAGTTCCAGGCTCCTGGCTCTGGCCTGGTCCAGCCCAATCTTTTGTGGCCATTTGGGGAGTAAACCAGTGGATGGAAGATACCTCTCTCTCTCTCTCTCTCTTTCTCTCTCTGTAACTCTGCCTTTCAAATAAATAAATACTAGGAAAAAAAAGTTTTTACATGAATGCACACAGCAGCATTATTTATAATAGCCAAAAAGTGTAAACACCCAAATGTGTGCCAACCAGGTTGATGAATGGGAAAACAAATGGGTATATCTATATAGTGGAATAGACTTGACAGTGCAAATGGGTATGAAGTACTAATGCATCTATAACATGTACCTTCAAAATAATATGCCAAGTGAAAGCAACCAGACACAGAGGATCACCTACTGTATGAGTTAATTCATATGAAATGTCCAAAATAGCAAATCTGTAGATAGAAGTTATATCTACAGTTGCAAGAGCTAGAAGCATTGGGAAGCAAGTGCTAATGGTATGGGTTTCTCTTGGGTGTGATGAAAATGTTCTAAACTATGCTGAATGTTGCACAAGTCTACACATATGCTAAAATCCACCGAATTCTATATGTTAGATGGATAAATTTTATGGTGTATGAATCAATATCAATAAAACTTATTTAAAAAGTGAAACATGGCTCAGAGGCCAGCATTGTGGCATAGCGAGTGAAGCTGACTGTGACGCCGGCATCCCATATGGGTGTCAGTTCGAGTCCTGGCTGCTCCTTCTGATCTAGATCCTTGCTAATGTGCCTGGGAGAGCAGTGGAGGATGGCCAAAGTTTGGGTCCCTGCCATTCATGTCGGAGACCTGGAAGAAGCTCCTGGCTCTTGGCTTCAACCTGGCCCAACCTTGGCTGTTGTGGCCACTGGGGAGCAAACCAGCTAATGGAAAATCTCTCTCTCTCCCTCTGTCTCTCTCCTTCTCTCTGTAACTCTCAATTTCAAATAAATAAATCCTAAAAAATAAAATTAAAAAGTGAAACATGGCTCAAAGTAGGAATTTGTGTGAGAAAATTTTACTTGATTATTCTGTTGTGTCTCCCTGATACATTATTGGAATGGACATGATCTGTGAATGAGGAACACTTCCCTTACCCAGGCCTTTGAAGAAAGAAATTTCATGAAAATCTGGTGTTTATCTGTTTTTAACTTTAGATTATAGATAGGAATACAATTACCTAAACCTACTCAAGTACTTTAATATAAATATTATTGGGGCATCCCATATCAGAGCATGAATTCCAGTCCCTACTGCTCTGTTTTTTTTTTTTTCTTTTAAGATTTATTTTATTTATTTGAAAGACAGAGTTACAGAGAGAGGTAGAGAGAGACAGAGGTCCTCCATCTGCTGGTTCACTTTCCAAATGTCTGCAACAGCCAGAGCTGTGCCAATCCGAAGCCAGGAGTCTCTTCTGGGTCTCCTACACAGGTGCAGGGGCTCAAGCACCTGGGCCATCCTCCACTGCCTTCCCAGGCCACAGCAGAGAGCGGGATGGGAAGTGGAGCAGTCGGGACTTGAACCAGCGTCTATATGGGATGCTGGTGCTGCAGGCCTGGGCCCCAACCCGCTATGCCACAGCACCAGCTCCACTGCTCTACTTCTGATCCAGCTCCCTACTATTGCATCTGGAAAAACAGCAGAGGATGGCCAAAGTGCTGGGCCCCCGCACCCAAGTGGGAGACCGGGATGCAGCTCCTGGCTCCTGGCTCCTGCCTGGCCTAGCCCTGGCTGTTGCAGTCACTGGGGCAGTGAACCAGCAGACAGAAGATCTCGCTCTCTCTCCCTCTCTGTGTCACGCTGCCTTTCACATACATAAGTAAATATTAAAAAAAAAAAAAAAAAAAAAAGGAAAGAAAGGAGTAGGATTTTTGGAAGACGTTTGATCATTTCCTAAACCAATTCTCTTTGGCCTTGAAAACCCAGGCATCCCTTCAATTCCCAGCTTCATCCGGAACACCAGGAAGAGCTCCTGCAGCGAGCAGTCACCAGGAGCCGCCAACCAGCTCTTCTGTCCCTTCTCAGAAGATGGCCGCCCCCGAGAGGGCTTCCCAGGACAGGATTTCCCGGTTCGATTACGATTTGCTGCCGGAGCTGTCGGTGCTCCTGGGCATAGATGCGGTTCAGTTTGTAAAGGAAATGGAAGAGGAGGAAGAGAAAGACCGCGAGGGGATGGAGAGAGGCTTCCGCCCGCAAATGCGCAGCGAAGCCAAGAGGCTGCAGACCTTCGTGACCTATCACCCGTACAGCTCCTGGACCCCGCAGGAGATGGCCGCGGCCGGGTTTTATTTCACCGGGACCAAAAACAGGGTTCAGTGCTTCTGCTGCGGCTTGATCCTCTGCGGCTCCAGGCTCCGGAGACGGCCCCTGGACAACCACAGGGAGTTAGGGCCAGACTGCGAGTTCCTTTCGGGCAAAGATGTGGGGAACATCGCCAAGTATGATGTCAGGGTGAAGAGTCCAGGGGGCGAGCTGAGCGCCCACCACGTGAGGAGCCAAGATGAGGAGGCCAGACTCGGCTCCTTCCGGCTCTGGCCCTTTTATGTCCAAGGGATATCCCCGCGGGCGCTCTCCGCCGCCGGCTTCGTCTTCACGGGTAACGCGGGGTTTGAGGGTCAGCTTCCAGCTTTCAGCTGTTTGGGCCACACTCTGTGAATCTCTCTTCACTTGCTTACTTTGGCTCTGCTTTATACCAGGTTCCGCATGTGTGAATTTGCAAAAACATTTATAAAACAATAAACGTCCTTTTGTTTAATCTGGACCTTGGACAGTACCTGCCGTATCCCTAAAGGCTCCGAGAAGGGACCATGATGTCCCCCTGACATCGGTCTCTTCCCCCATGAGCAGCTCTCTATTGCTTTTTTTTTTTTTTTAACAATTTTATTCATTTATTTGAAAGGCAGAGTTACAGAGAGGCAGAGAGAGAGAGAGGGTGAGACAGAGAGAAAGGTCTTCCATCCACTGGTTCACTCCCCAAATGGCCAAGACAGCTGGAGCTGGGCCAGTCTGAAGCCAGGATCTGGGAGCTTCTTCCAGGTCTCCTACACGGGTGCAGGAGTCCAAGCACTTGGGCCATCTTCCACTGCTTTCCCAGGCCACAGCAGAGAGCTGGACCAGAAGTGGAGAAGCTGGGACTAGAACCGATGCCCATATGGGATGCTGGCACTGCAGGTGGTGTCTTAACCTTCTGCACCACAGTACCAACCCCTCCTATTGCTCTTACATCATCTTTCCTGGGCTCTTTTCATTTCTGCAGTACTGGCGGTGGGGGAGGGGTGGAGAAAGGAGGGTATTGTTTATTTGTTTTAATATGAAGTCTAACTCCAATAGGGAAAATTGCCTTTCAGAAAATTGCTCTTTCTTTGGCTTATCCTAGCCACACTATGGATATCATAACAGATGTGAATAACTGAATAACTACTTTATGCTAGGCATGGGTTGAGCACTAATCCTAATCCAACCAAGTTGTTCCTTTACCCTCATTTTACAACCGGGTTCACTGAAGCTTGAAACATTTACAAAATGTGCCTGCATTTCTATAATATAGAACCAACGTTGTCATGGCAATGCCAAACACGCGGTCTTTTAATGGTGCTGCTCTGCCTCCATCACTCTGGCCCTGGAAGCTCAGATAACAAAATGCCAACTCTGGGGGCTGGTGCTGTGGCATAGCAGGTAAAGCCGCCACTTGCAGTGCCGGCATCCCATATGGGCACCGGTTCTAGTCCCAGCTTCTCCACTTCTGGTCCAGCTCTCTGCTGTGGCCTGGGAAAGCAGTAGAAGATGGCCCAAGTCCTTGAGTCCCTGCACCCACATGGGAAGTAGCTCCTAACTCCTGGCTTCAGATCCTTGCAGCTCCAGCTGTTGTGGCCATTGCTTCCATTTGGGGAGTGAACCAGCGGATGGAAGACCTCTCTCTCTCTCTATCTCTATCTCTATCTCTATCTCTCTGCCTCTCCTTCTCTCTGTGTAACTCTGACTTTCAAATAAATATAAATCTTTAAAAACAAAACAAAACGCCAGCTCGGGGAGAGAGGGGTCAGGCATATTGAGGTAGACAGTTTAGGGTTCCGCCTGTGAAGTGTGCTGTGGCCAAGGGGAGGGATTTCACAGCGTGGACAGTGGTGCTTCCGGGCAGCAAGGCGGTGGATGAAGAGACAGCCAGATGAGCTGAGCTAGGGGACGAGCTGGAGCGTATCTCCCTCATATACACAACAGTCACCTCTGGCGACACACCCCTGGTGCCACTGCTGGGCAACTGAACTGTTGTCCTTCCTGTGCAGGTAAAAGGGACATTGTGCAGTGCTTTTCCTGCGGTGGATGTTTGGGAAACTGGGAAGAAGGAGATGATCCTTGGAAGGAACACGCCAAGTGGTTCCCCAAGTAAGTGGATGAATGTGTTTTGCTTAGAATGTTCAGGTTTGGCCGCCGCCGCGGCTCACTAGGCTAATCCTCTGCCTGAGGCACTGGCACCCAGGGTTCTAGTCCTGGTCGGGGCGCCGGATTCTGTCCCGGTTGCCCCTCTTCCAGTCCAGCTCTCTGCTGTGGCCCGGGAGTGCAGTGGAGGATGGCCCAAGTGCTTGGGCCCTGCACCTGCATGGGAGACCAGGAGAAGCACCTGGCTCCTGCCTTCGGATCAGCGCGGTGTGCTGGCCGCAGCGGCCATTGAAGGGTGAACCAACGGAAAAGGAAGACCTTTCTCTCTGTCTCTCTCTCTCTCTCTCTCTCTCTGTCCACTCTGCCTGTCAAAGAAAAAAAAAAAAAAAGAATGTTCAAGTTTATTTTTTTTAAGACAAAAACAGAGGAAAGAACCACCTTCAGTTCTGATTGTCCCCTTTCCAAACCTGGAACACCTTAGAAGTTATTCAAGCAGGAAAGGCATGATTACACCATAAAAAGCTTAAATTATATTACTTTATATAATTTTTCAATGTTGTTTTATTATCCCAAACACTAAGATAGTTTTGCCAAGAAGTTTCATGAGTGCCTTAACTAACAAATGATAATTTACACAGGGATTGTATAAAATGGTGTATAAAGTTGGAAAGTAAATACAATATTTTTCAAAATTTTTTTAAAGATTTATTTTATTAGGCCGGCGCCGCGGCTCACTAGGCTAATCCTCCGCCTTGCGGCGCCGGCACACCGGGTTCTAGTCCCGGTCGGGGCACCAGTCCTGTCCCGGTTGCCCCTCTTCCAGGCCAGCTCTCTGCTGTGGCCAGGGAGTGCAGTGGAGGAGGCCCAAGTGCTTGGGCCCTGCACCCCATGGGAGACCAGGAGAAGCACCTGGCTCCTGCCATCGGATCAGCGCGGTGCGCCGGCCGCATCATGCCAACCGCAGCGGCCATTGGAGAGTGAACCAATGGCAAAAGGAAGACCTTTCTGTCTGTCTCTCTCTCTGACTGTCCACTCTGCCTGTCAAAAAAAAAAAAAAAGATTTATTTTATTTATTTGAAAAACAGAGTTACAGAGAGAGGTAGAGACAGAAAGAGAGGTTCTTCCATTCACTGGTTCACTCCCCAGATGGTTACAATGGCTGGAGCTGTGCCAATCCTAAGCCAGGAGTCTCTTCTGGGTCTCCCACGCGGGGGCAGGTCCCAAGGACTTGGGCCATCTTCTACTGCTTTTCTGGGCCACAGCAGAGAGCTGGATCGGAAGAGGAGCAGCCAGGAGTTGAACTGGCGTCTACAGGGGATGCTGGCGCTTCAGGCCAGGGCTTTAACCTGCTGCACCACAGCGCTGGCCCCAGTAAATACAATATTTAAAATATTGCAAATGGGCCAGCACCGCGGCTCACTAGGCTACTCCTCCGCCTGTGGCGCCAGCACCCCGGGTTCTAGTCCCGGTTGGGGCGCTGGATTCTGTCCCGGTTGCTCCTCTTCCAGTCCAGCTCTCTGCTGTGGCCCGGGAAGGCAGTGGAAGATGGCCCAAGTGCTTGGGCCCTGCACCCGCGTGGGAGACCAGGAGGAAGCACCTGGCTCCTGGCTTCGGATCGGCGCAGCGTACCGGCCGTAGCAGCCATCTGAGAGGTGAAGCAATGAAAGGAAGACCTTTCTCTCTGTCTCTCTCTCACTGTCTAACTCTGCCTGTCAAAAAAAAAAAATATTGCAAATGGTTTCATATACTGCTGGAAGAATTTTTCAAAGATTCTATTTACTTATTTACTTGAAAGGCAGAGTGATAGAGAGAGGGAGAGATAGAGAGAGATCTTCCATGTGCTGGTTCACTCCCGTCCAGTGCACACAATAGCCAGCAATGGGCCAGACCAAAATCAAGAGGCTGGAACTCCATCCAGGTTTCCCACATGGGCGGCAGGGACCCAAGTACATGGGCCGTTGTCCACTGCCTCCCAGGTGCGTTAGTAGGAAGCTGGATTGGAAGTAGAGTAGTCAGGACTCAATCCCCAGCACTCTGATTTGGAATGTGGGCATCTTAACTACCCAGCTAAATGCCCAACTCTGGCCCCAGTTTCTGACAGTTCCAGGGAAGTTCAAGAAAATTCAATGGGACCGGCGATGTGGCTCAGCACCGTTAACAACCTGGCCTTGGGCGCCGGCAGCCCATATGGGTGCTGGTTCTGGTCCCGGCTGCTCCTCTTCCGATCCAGCTCTCTGCTATGGCCTGGGCTAGCAGTGAGGGTTGGCCCAAGTCCTTGGGCCCCTGCACTCACATGGGAGACCTGAAGGAGGCTCCTGGCTCCTGGCTTCAGATGGGTGCAGCTCCGGGCGTTGTGGCCATCTGGGGAGTGAACCAGCGAATGGAACACCTCTCTCTCTGTCTCTACCGCCCTCTGAAATTCTTTCAAATAAATAAAAATAAATCTTTATATAAAAAAAGAAGATTCAGCAATTCAATACTTCTTAACAAAAGTTTATTGTCATATATGTCTGTCATAGTGTTGGGTACGCTTTAATTATAATTATCAATTGTAGATGTGAATTTCTTCAAAGTAAGAAGACTTCAGAAGAAATTATCCAGTATATTCAAAGCTACGAGGGATTTGTTGACGTGACGGTAATTTGTAACAACAAAATGTTTTCTCAAGTTGTATTTTGATGACCAAATAATATGTGAATCAGAAGGGGACGACTTCCTTTTTCAGCCATGGGTTCTGTTTGTTTCCCTCCTTCACATTTTATTCCCTTGCCTCTCTTCTGCAGAGTTAAAAAAAAAAAAAAAAAAATCCTGCCAGCGCCATGGCTTAACAGACTAATCCTCCACCTTGCGGCGCCGGCACACCGGGTTCTAGTCCCGGTTGGAGCGCCGGATTCTGTCCCGGTTGCCCCTCTTCCAGGACAGCTCTCTGCTGTGGCCCGGGAAGTCAATGGAGGATGGCCCAAGTCCTTGGGCCCTGCACCCGCATGGGAGACCAGGAGAAGCGCCTGGCTCCTGTCTTCGGATCAGCGCAGTGCGCCGGCCACAGTGGCCATTGGAGGGTGAACCAACGGCAAAAAGGAAGACCTTTCTCTCTGTCTCTCTCTCACTGTCCACTCTGCCTGTCAAAAAAAAAAAAAAAAAATCCCACTCTCTTTTTGAACTGGACCCCTTAGAATTTCTTTGTCCAGAGTTGGCATTTGATTGGTTCTGCCTGCCTTCCTGGTAATCTTGCTCTCTTTGACGGAGGTCACCTCCCAGCTTCCCTTGGCTGCCGCCATCTGAGGATCTGCTGACCTGGCACCACCACGCACAGAGGGCCTCAGAGGTGGCTCTGAGATAGGCAGAGAGACAGAGAGGGCACCTGTGCACAGATGCCACACAGCCTGAGCTGCCTCAGGCTAGGAGTCGGGACCCCAACCCAGGTCTCCCACATGGGTGTCAACAACCCAATTACTTGAGCTGTTGCTACTGCATTGGTAGTTAGCTGGAGTCAGGAGCCAGTGATAGGAAAGCAATTCAGGTACTCCAGTATTAACCACGAGGCTAGGCCCACTCTCTAGTTACTTATCTTTTTTTTTTTTTTTTTTTTTGACAGGCAGAGTGGACAGTGAGAGAGAGAGAGACAGAGAGAAAGGTCTTCCTTTTGCCGTTGGTTCACCCTCCAATGGCCGCTGTGGCCGGCGCACCGCGCAGATCCGAAGGCAGGAGCCAGGTGCTTCTCCTGGTCTCCCATGGGGTGCAGGGCCCAAGGACTTAGGCCATCCTCCACTGCCTTCCCGGGCCACAGCAGAGAGCTGGCCTGGAAGAGGGGCAATCGGGACAGAATCCGGCGCCCCGACTGGGACTAGAACCCGGTGTGCTGGCGCCGCAAGGCGGAGGATTAGCCTGTTGAGCCACAGCGCCAGCTGTATTTATCTTTTATTGGTAAGGATTTCCTAGGGGCAAGTGATGGAAAACCCAACTCAAACTGACTTAAGGAAAAAGAGAGAATGTATTGGCTGACAAGACCCAGAAGACCAGAACCCTGTCAAGAACAGGGTGAGAGTCGGACAGGAAGGGGTTTCCTGGGAAAGCGGATGGATGTGGTTATCCGAGCTGCATCAGTTGCGCAGCACCTGGCGCCCTTCTGGGTTGAGGGTCCTCCCTGTGTCAATGCGCATCGGTGGTGTCTGAGTGCAGCTCCGCTTCTCAGCTGGGTCTCTGGAAAACGTGACCGGGAGAAGGTTTCCTGTTGGTCACGGTAGACATGCGTGGGTTTTGCTGTGGTTATTTTGCACTGAGAGAAAACAGTTCCAGCAGCGACAGAAATCAGAACTAAGGGAACGGCCCTCCGGCAACCCTGCGCCTCCCTCCACGCTGGGGGAGGAGGCTCTCCCAGTTCTTGCTCGCAGATAGGCGAATACTTTAATAAGTCAGACATTTCATTGCCTGAATGCCATTTCTTTCAGGGAGAACATTTTTTGAAGTCCTGGGTGCAAAGAGAATTACCGATGCCGTCAGGTAAAGTTCAGACAGATTCAAAGCTTCCGCTTCTCTATTTCTTCTTCTGTTTTGGTTTCTTTTTTGGTCCCTGTCTTTTTTTTTTTTTTTTAATTTTTGACAGGCAGAGTGGACAGTGAGAGAGAGACAGATAGAGAAAGGTCTTCCTTTGCCATTGGTTCACCCTCCAATGGCCGCCGCGGTAGCGCGCTGCGGCTGGCACATCGCGCTGATCCGAAGGCAGGAGCCAGGTGCTTCTCCTGGCAACCGGGACAGGATCGGTGCCCCGACCGGGACTAGAACCCGGTGTGCCGGCGCCGCAAGGCGGAGGATTAGCCTAGTGAGCCGCAGCGCCGGCCGGTCCCTGTCTTTACTTTTTAACCTGTCCACATCCATTTTTCTGTCTCATTTTACAGTGCCATAACTCTATTTTTAAAAACCATTATTGAGGGATTTCTGGTCTTGTGGTGTGCTGTATTTTTTTAGTATGGATGGCCTAATGTTTATTAGGTAGTATTGGTTCCTGGACTTGACCCTTCTGTTCAAACAACTAAAATTTCTGGAGGGGCCGGCACTGTGACGTAGTGGGTAAAGCCGCCACCTGCATTGCTGGCATCCCATGTGGGTGTCGGCTTGAGTCTTGGCTGCTCTACTTCCAATCCAGCTCTCTGCTGTGGCCTGGGAAAGCAGTGGAGGATGGCCCAAGTCCTTGGGCCCTGCACCATGTGGGAGACCAGGAGAAGTTCCTGGCTCCTGGCTCTGGATTGGCCCAGATTTGGACATTGCAGCCATTTGGGGAGTGAACCTAGTGGATGGAAGACGGATCTCTCTCTATCTCGCTCTCGCTCTCTGCCTCTGCCTCTCTGTAACTCTGCCCTTCAAATAAATAAATAAATAAATAAATAAATAAATAAAACTCTTTAAAAAATCTCAATAAGGCCAGCACCGTGGCTCATTAGGCTAATCCTCTGCCTGCGGCGCCGGCACACCAGGTTCTAGTCCCGGTTGGGGCGCCGGTTCTGTCCCAGTTGCTCCTCTTCCAGCCCAGCTCTCTGCTGTGGCCCGGGAGTGCAGTGGAGGATGGCCCAGGTCCTTGGGTCCTGCACCCACATGGGAGACCAGGAGGAAGCACCTGGCTCCTGGCTTCGGATTGGTGCAGTGCGCCGGCTGCAGCAGCCATTGGGGGGTGAACCAACGGAAGGAAGACCTTTCTCTCTGTCTCTCTCTCTCTCACTGCCTAACTCTGCCTGTCCAAAAAAAAAAAAAAAAAAAAAATTCTGGATAAAATGTTTTTGAAAACACTCTTAAACAGCTCGATGTGCTATAAAGTAAAGGCGGATTCCATATGAAATGACAGCCAGAACCCCGGGATTACACGGAACACTAAAGGACGCCTTCACATTCAGGAAATTTGTAAAACCAAGTTAATGCAAGTTTAGTTTTCAAGTCCCCACGGCTGGCAGAAGACAGAGGTGAGGTTTAGGGCCAGAGTGGCCATCCCGGAAAACAAGAAATTAACCTGTCTGTTCTTAGGGAGCCACAACGAAGGCAGCCGTCCTCAAATCTTTTTGTTTGTTTGCTTGTTTTAGTTTCTTTCAAAAAAAGAGATTTATGGGGCCGGCGCTGTGGTGCAGTGGGTTAACACCCTGGCCTGAAGCGCTGGCATCTCACAGGGGTGCCGGTTTGAGACCCGGCTGCTCCACTTTCCATCCAGCTCTCTGCTATGGCCTGGGGAAGCAGTAGAAGATGGCCCAAGTCCTTGGGCCCCTGCACCCATGTGGGAGACCCAGAAGAAGCTCCTGGCTCCTGGCTTCGGATCGGCGCAGCTCTGGCTGTTGTGGCCAATTGGGGAGAGAACTAGCAGATGGAAGGCCTCTCTCTCTCTCTCTCTCTCTCTGCCTCTCCTCTCTCTGTGTAACTCTTTCAAATAAATGGATCTTTAAAAAAAAGAGAGAGATTTATTTATCCAGGTCTCCCATGTGGGTGCAGGGGCCAAAGGACTTGGGCCGTCTTCTGATGCTTTTCCTAGGCCATGAGCAGGCAGCTAGGTTGGAAGTGGATCAATCGGGACCCCAGCAGGTGCCCATGTGGGAAGCCGGCAGTGCAGGCATGAGCCTAAGTCACCACAGCGCCGGCCCCAGTCTTCAAATCTTGACACTGACTTTGGCAGCAGGGGACTCTCCTCTATTTTTTGTTTTTCTAGCTTTCTTTTGATGCTAGATGATAAAGAGATCATTTCGAAACTTGTTTTAGGATGGGCAGTTTCAAACACACACAACAATAAGACCACCGCAAGTCCAGCAGGTGGTCCGTGTTGCCCCCGTATGTCCCTTCCTTCTCTTCTCACCCTGCCTGTAATTGCTCTTAGGCCCACTCCGCCCGTGAGCTGAGATCCTTCCACCTGAACACAGGAAGGGCTGGGTGCTAGGGCCCGCTGGACTCAACTTGCGCCTTCTCTTCCAGCTTATGGCAACGACAGCGTCTTTGCTAACGAAGACCTCCGGCGGGATTCCTTTAAGAACTGGCCCCACAAGTCACCTGTAGGGGCTGCGGCTCTGGCCCGAGCGGGTCTTTTCTACACAGGTGAGTCCACACAGTGTGCTCCTCGTTCGCTCGACCTCACGCCCCACACAGACTGTGCCATCCCGGGCTGCCCGCACTCACACGCAATAGTGTCCGCTCTTCTCACTGCTCCTGCGGGATCCCTTCTTTTTGCTGCCTCCTCTCCCAGTTTTCCACACCTGTCATAGGTGGTGAAGCTCTGGACTTGAAAGCCTAAAGTTTGGACTGACCGGGAGTGCATGTCTTCGCTTGGGGATAATGATCACATCTTTCTCTTTCTACACATTGATCTCCTACCCCCTGGAAAGCTCCCAGAAACTATCACAGGGTGCTGCTTATATTTCTTTATTTTATTTAAATTTTTTTATTTATTTGAAATGCAGAGTTACAGAGAAGGAGAGAGAGAGAGAGAGAGAGAGAGAGAGAGAGAGAGAGAGAGAGAGAATCTTTCATTTGCTTGTTCACTCCTCAAATGGCTGCATTGGTCAAGGATGTGCCAAGCCAAGCCAGGAGCTGGAACTCCATCTGGGCCTCTCATGTAGGTACAGGGGACCAAGCACTCAGGCCATTGTCCGCTGCCTTCCCAGGCACATTAGGGAGTTGGATGGCAAGAGAAGCTGCCAGGACTGGACATGGCGCTCTGTACCTGCTGCACGGCGACCACCAGTGCTCCTTGCTCTCTATCATACCATTGTCACACGGCCACATCTAGCTGGAAGAAGAGTGGGGAGCCTAACCAGTTTCCTGGGCGGGGAACTGCCCAGCCGTGAGAGACTGAGAAACAGTGCTGCCATGGGTGGCGGTCTTTGCCACACTCTGGTGGAGCAAATCAGCACCATGCATTCTCATGGTTCCAAAGCACGCGGAGTCCCCCACCAGCTCACTGCTGGTCCTTGGCAAGCTGCACCCTCTCATCTGCCAGGTCATCTGGTTCCCTTCAGCGAGATCTCTGCCTGGGGTACAGCAAGGTGAGCACAGGGAGGGAGCTGTGCCATTCCTGGGTGCCCTGAGGGCTTTCCTCTGAGCACACACACACGAACACATGAGCTAGAGACCAGGTACATCAGCTGAGGAGCCAAGTAGCCACCACAGAGCAGCCGCGAACAGAGGCATGCCCTTGTCACTTTCCCTAACACACACAATGCACTGGCACAAAAACTTTTTTTTAAGACTTTATTTATGTGAGAGGTAGAATTACAGAGAGGGAGAGACAGAGATAGAGGTCTTCCATTCGCTGGTTCACTCCCCAGATGGCTGCAACAGCCAGAGCTGGGCCATTCCAAAGCCAGGAGCCAGGAGCTTCTTCCGGGTCTCCCATGCAGTTACAGGGGCCCAAGCACTAGGGACATCTTCCTCTGCTTTCCCAAGCCATAACAGAGAGCTGGATCAGAAGTGGAGCAGCCAGGACTCCAACCAGTGCCGGTATGGGATGCCTGTGCTGCATTCACAAAAGCTCCTAATGTCTCACAGTCTTAAGCCTCAAAAGAGAGTGCCCTGGGGTGGGTTTTGTGGTACAGCAGCTTAATCCAGTGTTGCAGCACTGGCATCTCATACTAGAGTGCTAGTACAAATCCGGGCTCTTGGGGGCCACGCTGTGGCACAGCGGATTAATGCCTGGCCTGAAGCACCAGCATCCCCTATGTGCGCCAGTTTGAGTCCCAGCTGCTCCTCTTCTGATCCAGCTCTCTGCTATGGCCTGGGAAAGCAGTGGAAGATGGTCCAAGTCCTTAGGCCCCTGCACCCACGTGGGAGATCTGGAAGAAGCTCCCGGATCCTGGCTTCAGACTCATCCAGCTCCATTTGGGGAGTGAACCAGCAGATGAAAGACCTTTCTCTCTCTGCCTTTCCTTCTCTCTCTTTGTAACTTAGACTTTCAAATAAATAAATCTTAAAAAAAAAAGAAGTCCTGGCTCTTTATTTCCAATCCAGCTCCCTGCCATGTGCCCAGGAAAGCAACAGGTGATAGCCCAAGTACTTAGGCCCCTGCACCCATGTGGGAGACCCAGATAGAGTTTCGGGCTCCTGGCTTCAGTCTGGCCCAGCTCCAGCTGTTATGGCCATTTAGGGAATAAGCCAGCAGATTAAAGATTTCCTCTGTCAGCCTTTCAAATAGAAGAATACTGCTTCTCTGGTGATTCAACCAGTGACTTTGCCACAAAATCCAATTGGAGAAGCGAGTAAGGTTGCAGTGGTAAAGGTCTGGTGGTTATCACCTGCTCGTCACTTGCCAAAGACACATGCTGGTGGCACTGAGGACGCTGCATTCCTTCTAGGTATAGAGGACGTCGTCCAGTGTTTTTTCTGTGGAGGATGTCTTAAGAATTGGAAAGAAGGTGATGACCCCTTGGAAGATCATACCAAGTATTTTCCCAAGTGAGTACAACAAATGTTTGTTGGAATTTGGATTCACTTTAAGAATCTGCCCTCCTGTTCCCAGCGTGGTACTGTGGCACAGTGGGTAAAGCCGCCACCTGCAGTGCCAGCATCCCATATGGGCACCAGTTTGAGTCCTGGCTGCTCCACTTCTAATCCCGCTCTGCTATGGCCTGGGAAAACAGTAGAAGATGGCCCAAGTGCTGGGGCCCCTGCACCTGTGTGGGAGACCTGGAAGAATCTCCTGGATCCTGGCTTCAGATTGGATCGGCTCAGCTCAGCTCAGCTCCAGACATTGCAGCCATTTGGATAACGAACCAGCAGATGGAAGACTTCTCTCTCTTATGCATGCTGCCTCTGCCTCTCTGTAACTCTGCCTTTCAAATAAATAAATAAATCTTTTATTTTTTTAAAAAAAGAATCTGTCCCCCAATTTTATCTATAAATTAATTTTTTTCTGTTTTTAAAATTTTTTCATTTTTTTTTGGAAAGGCAAAGAGAGAGAGAGAGAGAGAGATTTTATCCATTGGTTTTCTCTACAAATGCTGGGAACAGCCAGGCCTGGGTCAGGTGGAAGCTAGGGAAACCAGAGATCCATCTGTTTGTTTGTTTGCTTGTTTAATTTTTTGACAGGCAGAGTGGACAGTGAGAGAGAGAGACAGAGAGAATGGTCTTCCTTTACCATTGGTTCACCCTCTAATGGCCGCTGCGGCCGGCACACCGCACTGATCCGAAGGCAGGAGCCAGGTGCTTCTCCTGGTCTCCCATGCAGGTGCAGGGCCCAAGGACTTGGGCCATCCTCCACTGCACTCCCGGGCCACAGCAGAGAGCTGGCCTGGAAGAGGGGCGACTGAGACAGAATCTGGCGCCCCGACCGGGACTAGAACCTGGTGTGCCAGTGCCGCAGGCAGAGGCTTAGCCTAGTGAGCCGCGGCGCCGGCCTAGAGCTCCATCTGTATATTCCATGTAGATGGCAGGGGCCCAAGCACTTGGGCCATGTTTCATTGCCTTCCCAGGCCTATTAGGGAACTAGATGCGAAATTGAGCAACCGGGGCTTGAACTGGCATTCTGATATGGAATGTTGGCATCGCAAGCAGTAGCTTAACCCCCTGCACCACAATGCTGAACCCTGTTTGCACCATTTTATGTTGCCAGCAGCAATGTAGGAGGCTTCTCTATATCTTTGTCAATACATTTCCGTTTTTTCCCTCCATAAATTAAAGCAATCTGCTTAGCTTTTAAAGTGTACTTAGTACCAGTTCATATTCAAATTCTCCCAAATGTTTAAACCTCCCCTCATGCCATTCAGACTAATCAAATATATCATCATTTTCATCTTCTTGAAGGAGACTCACTGACATCTTCTACCCTGTTGCAATATGAATGCAATATTGTCTTACAGTCTTCCTGGGACCCTGGGATCCTGACATCCGGGAGATTCTCCAGTGTTGTGTCTCGTGCTTCTTGGAGCCAATCTCATCCTCCTTTAGTTTTTTTTGTTTTTTTTAGTATAGAAGCAGGTGTTGTGGTGTAGCTGTTAAGCCACTATTTGAGACGCCACATCCTTGCCTCTGCTTCTCTCTCTCTCTTTTTTTTTTTTTTTTTTTTTGACAGGCAGAGTGGACAGTGAGAGAGAGAGACAGAGAGAAAGGTCTTCCTTTTTGCCGTTGGTTCACCCTCCAATGGCTGCCATGGCCGGCGCGCTGCGGCTGGTGCACTGTACTGATCCAAAGGCAGGAGCCAGGTGCTTCTCCTGGTCTCCCATGCGGGTGCAGGGCCCAAGGACTTGGGCCATCCTCCACTGCACTCCCGGCCATAGCAGAGAGCTGGCCTGGAAGAGGGGCAACCGGGATAGAATCCGGCACCCTGACCGGGACTAGAACCCAGTGTGCCAGCGCCACAGATGGAGGATTAGCCTAGTGAACTGCGGCGCCGGCCCTCCTCTAGGTTTATGACTTGTTTTGATGGGACATTCCTCCACGGTTCCCTGGGAAATCTGCATAAGAGAGACATGTTTTAACTTAAAATTTTTTAATTTATTTAAAAATAATTTTTTTGTTTAAAAGGCAGAGTTACAGAGAGAAGGGGAGAGGCTGAGAGAGAGATCTTTCATCTGTTGGTTCACTCCCTGAAATGGCTGCAATGGCTGGGGCTGGGGCAGGCTATAACCAGGAGCCTGGAACTCCCATCTGGGCTTCCCTCACGAGTGTCAGGGGCCCAAGTACTAAAGGCATCTTCTGCTTTCGCAAGATATTAGCAGGGTGCTGGAAGCGGAGCAGCTGGGACTTGAATCAACACTTAAATGGGAAGCCGGTGCTTAACCCACTGTGCCGCAATGCACAAGCTCTGAATCTTTTTCTTAAATATTTTCAATTTATTTAGTTGAGGTGGACAAAGAGACAGACAGTGAGAGAGAGAGCTCTCATCTGTTGGTTCATTCCCCAAGTGCCCATAATGGCCAGAGCTGTGCCGGGGCCAAAGCCGAGGCAGGAGCTCAGTCCGGGTCTCCCACAGGGGCGGAGTAATTGAGTTACTTTAGCTGTTACTGATGTTTTCCATAAGCTACATTAGTAGGAAGCCGGAGTCAGGAGCTACAGGTGAGTGTTCAACTATGGGATGTGGTCCTTTTAACCACTACGCCAAATAACCCCCACCCCTTCTGATTTTTTTTAAATTTATTTATTTGAAAGGCAGAGCTACAGAAAGAGACAGGGAGAGATAGAGAGAGATTCTAGCAGTTGGTTCACGCCACAGATGGCAGCAATGGTCAGAGCTGGGCTGACCCGAAGCCAGGAGCCAGGAGCTTTCCCCAGATCTCCATGTAGGTACAGGGATCCAAACACTTGGGCCATCTTCCACTGCTTTTATAGGCTATAGCAGAGAGCAGGATTGGAAGAGAAGCAGCTAGGACTCGAACCAACATCCATATGGGATGCCAGTACCACAGGTGGAGGCTTTGCCCACTATACCACTTCTCTGGCCCCCAGAGTATTCTTTATTCTTAAGTCTTTATCTGATATTAATATTGCCACTTCAGCTTTTCTAAAAGATTTATTTATTTATTTGAAAGGTAGAGACACACACACAGAGAGAGAGAAAGTGAGAGAGAGGGAGAGAGAGAGAGAGAGAGAGAGAGAGAGAGAGAGAATCTTCTATCCACTGGGTCACTCCCCAAATGGCTGCAAAGCCGGGAACCAGGAGCTTCTTCTAGGCCTCCCATGTGGATGCAGCTGCTCAAGCACTTGGACCATCTTCTGCTGCTTTCCCAGGCACATTAACAGCGAGCTGGATCTGAAGAGGAGCAGCTGGGACACAAACCAGCACTCTTATGGGATGCCAGTGTCGCAGACAGAGGCTTAACCTTCTACGCCGCAGTGCCAGCCCCTCCAGCGTTTTTAGAATTAGTTTTTACAAGTTATATCTTTTTTAAAATCATTTTTTTTTGACAGGCAGAGTGGACAGTAGAGGGAGACAGAGAGAAAGGTCTTCCTTTTGTCGTTGGTTCACCCTCCAATGGCCGCCGCAGTAGGCACGCTGCGGCCGGCGCACCACGCTGTTCCGATGGCAGGAGCCAGGTGCTTATCCTGGTCTCCCATGGGGTGCAGGGCCCAAGGACTTGGGCCATCCTCCACTGCACTCCCTGGCCACAGCAGAGAGCTGGCCTGGAAGAGGGGCAACCGGGACAGGATCGGTGCCCCGACCAGGACTAGAACCCGGTGTGCCGGCGCCGCAAGACAGAGAATTAGCCTGTTAAGCCACGGCACCAGCCCTAAAATCATTTTAATTCTTATATATCTGCAATTATATTGTAAGTGAACTTCTTGTAGCAGCAAAGTTGGGTCTTGCTTTTTTATCAGTCTCACAATATCTGTTATAAGAAAAATGAGTATGTGTACAATATTAATGTAATTGTTGATAAATATTTTGGCATTCATTTTCTTTTTGTTCCATCTCTTCTTTCTTTTTTTTTTCTTTTCCTGACTTTTTGGGGTTTGAGTACTTTTGTCTTTTAATAACAAATCTTTAGTTTATTTGAAGCAATTCAGTTTCAAAAACTTTAAGTTACAGCAGTCACAGACAAAACAGGGTAGTCAGAAACAGTAAAGAACAATCAGGAGTAGTGTATTTTTTGTTTGTTTTAAAGATTTATTTGTTTATTTGAAAGGCAGAGTTACAGAGGGGGAGAGACAGAGGCTGATAGAGGTCTTCCATCCTCTGGTTCATTCCCCAAATGGCTACAATGGCCAGGACTGGGCCAGGCCAAAGCCAGGAGCCAGGAGCTTCTTCCAGGTCTCCCATGTGGGTGCGGCTTCCCAAGCACTTGGGCCATCTTCTGCTGCTTTCCCAGGCACATTAACAGGGAGCTGGATCGGAAGTGGAGCAGCCGGAACTCGAATCTGCACCCCATGGGATGCTGGAACTGCAGACAGCAACTTAACCCGCTGTGCCACAGCACCGGCCCCCTTTTGGTTTGTTTTTAACACTGCCATGGCCTTATTCAAAACGCAGTTGCACAAGAATATTAGCAAAGTTTTTAAGGAGAAATTCTGTAGGAACTTAACACACTATCTACATACTGCCATACAAAGAACAGAAAAACAGGTACAAAATATACAAACATACAAAATATTAAACCCACTCTTACTTATTTTCATGAGAGCACCACCCTCAAAACTAAGTCTGTCTTGAAAGTTAGCTGCAGGCTCTAAATATTGTTTTCATACCAAAGAACTCTTAATTTTGATTGCACAATATGATAGTTTACAGAAAGTTAATATATAGATTTTGTTTTAAAAATAGGTATTTTATCATCTGGCATAGTATGCAGTGACAATTATTAGGTACTAAAACAGGAAATTTGAACTCTTAAAATTAGGAGGAAGATGTTAAAGTCTTTTGGAGATTCCAATCTCCCCACTAAATTTATCCCAAATGTTTTATTTCAGTCAGTTGTACAATTTTTTTTTTAGTTTCTTTGCAAATAACTGCACTTTTAAAAGCTTGAGTATTTTTAATACTTAATTTTATCGACATTTTTGATGTATTAGCTATTCATCTTTGTCTTTTTAGTACTTTCTCTAGGTTTTATGATAGGCATGTTTAATATAGCATAGTCATCTTCAAAAAGGACTAAAACTTAACAGAAAATATATGAACCATACAACAGTACAGTTCCATGTCTCTCCTCTTAATACTTTGTGCTGTTATTATACATTTATGATGCTTTACAAGGGGCAGGTATGTGGCCTTTAAGGTAACCAGCGATTGGCAAACACGCATCCCGTATCAGAGTGCTTGGGTTCGAGTCCTGGCTCCACTCCCAAATCCAGCTTCCTGCTAGTACACACTATGGAGGAGGCAGAAGGTATCTCAAGTAGTTGGGTTCATGCCACCCACATGGGAGACTTGAATTGAGCTTCAGCCTGGCCCAGTTATATCCGTGGCAGACATTTGGGGACTAATCCCATGGATGGGTGCTTTCTCTGTCTCTCAAATAATTTCTTTAATAAGTTCACAGAAAATGGAATTAATGAGGGGCTGGCACTGTGGTGCAGTGGCTTAAAGCCCTGGCCTGCAGTGCCAGCATCGCATATGGGCACTGGTTCTAGTCCCAGCTGTTCCTCTTCTGATCCAGCTCTCTGCTATGGCCTGGGATAACAGTAGAAGATGGCCCAAGTGCTTGGGCCCCTGCACCCATGTGGGAGGCCCAGAGGAAGCTCCTTGGTTCCTGGCTTCGGATTGGTGCAGCTCCGGCCATTGCGGCCATTTGGGGAGTGAACCATCGGATAGAAGATCTCTCTCTCTGTCTCTACCTCTCTCTGTAGCTCTGTCTTTAAAAAAAAAAAAAGAAGAAGAAGTGGAACTGGTGCTCCGGTATGGGATGCTGGTGTCATAGGCAGGGGCTTAACTCACTGTGCCAAATGCCAGACACTAAAAAATTATCTTTTAAAGTACTTTTATAAGCAGCGAAAAGATGTCATTTGTATTTACCCACTTAGTTACCATTCCTGACACTCTTCTTTCCTAGGGGTAAATTCAAGTTTCCTCATCATATAAATTTCCTGCTAGCTGAACAGTTTCCTTTCACACTCTTTGTGGAGCAGGTTCTCTGGCAACTCGCTTTACTGGGTTTGGTTGCATGAAAAAGTCTATATTTTACCTTCTTTCATTACCCTTTTGCTTGATGGGTCTATTTGTCTCTTGATTTGTCTCTCTGTGGCTGATCTTGGACAGAAATAGGAAAAGTCCTCCTTGCTGTTTTTCTGTTGCTATGCTTGTGTTCTTGGTCTCATCTTGAAGTCATCTAAGGAAGATGAAATGAACTCTCCCCTTGCTTGACCTGCTGCTCGCCTGTGATTCCATAGTGTGGAGATGGGCCCGAGACAGTTGATGCTTCTAGTTTTTTCTGTTGACCTCCCCACATTTACGGTTCTCACCTGTCAGAGTCAATACTTGCAGGTAAAGCTTTCTTGAATTTTCTCTCTTAGTTCAGCAGACATCATACCTGAGTTTAGAAGGTGTTTGCATCCCAGTTTCTTGCTGTGTGGCAAATGGATTTTAGAGAGTATGTTTGTGATAGTTTTCAGTTTAGATATTGATAAGAGTTTTCTAGAAAAAAATAATCTTTTTATTTGGGAATAATAACATTTACAGAAGAAATAGCATAACACAGAGTTTCTTTTTCTTTTTAAAGATTTATTTATTTATTTCAGAAGTAGAGATACAGACAGTGAGAGGGAGAGACAGAGAGAAACGTCTTCCGTCCACTGGTTTACTCCCCAAATGGCCGCAACGGCCGGAGCTACGCCAATCCAAAGCCAGGAGCCAGGAGCCTCTTCCTGGTCTCCCACGTGGGTGCAGGGGCCCAAGGACTTGGGCCATCTTCTACTGATTTCCCAGGCCATAGCAGAGAGCTGAATGGGAAGAGGAGCAGCTGGGATTAGAACCAGCGCTCATATGGGATGCTGGCACTGCAGGCAGAGGATTAACCTACTGCACCACAGTGCTGGCCCCCAAGAGTTTCTACATATGCATATTAACTTACCCAGCTTCTTCTGATGCTGGCGTCTTACGTTACCATGGTACCTTTGTTGAAGTTTGGAGTTGCTGCAGTGGTCCCTTTCTGTTAACCAAATTCCAGCCTTTATTTGGATTTCACCAGTTTTTCCTTTTTTGTGTTTTGGGATCTGTAAGTGGAGGAATTTTCTTCTCTCTCTCCCTCTCTTTTGATTCTTTAAGTTCATTTTTATTGGTTCCATGGATGAGCATTAAATATGTACTCATTCCACCAAATTTCCTAGATATCCTCACCATCACTTCATAAACCACTTTCTATGGCCGAGAGCCACAGAGAACACCTGGAAATGTTAGTCTTATACTTAATCTTTGCCCCCTGAAACTCCAGCAGGACTTTTTACAACCCAATGTGAAGCAAATGTTTAATTGCCTATAACTGGTTTTATAACTGTTACCCTTTGTGTTTAGTTGTCAGTTTCTCCAAACTTTGAAGTCTTCTGCACAAGTGGCTCCAGACCTTGAAGGCCATGGTGAACTTCCTGAATTAACGGTAATGACCCCTACCATCCTGCTTGTTTTCAGCTGTCCATGATCATGTATGTGACTGAAAGCTCTTCTGAACAGGGATAACTCATCATAGATAATAAATAAATTCTACAAATATCTACTGAGTAACCATCACACATCGGGTGTGGTCGGGAGGAACAGGGTGAGCCAGTGACCCAAGGCCCGGCTTCAGGAAACATGTGGTCTGTCCCTCCTGCTGCAGAGTTGAGTCTGTCACACTCAGGGCTGAGCTGCATGCAGCCTGCTGGGTCCCACGTGGGATCTCCCACTTGGAAGGCAGTGAGGCCTGACCTTCCACTTGGCTTTGTTCAAGGCTCGGAAGGTCTGTTTCTTTAACCAAAGAAGAAACCTAGATAACAGGTTGACCTATCTACACTGTTCTCTAAGCTACAGGTCGCTGTCCCCTTACTACACACACACATCCCCACCATCTGATTTTGGAGCTGTGTGTTAGGTATGTAACGTTCGTGCCACAGGAAGAAAAAGCAGACTGTTATGCACTCAATCCACCTTTCATATTCATGAATCAGAAAGTGACATGGGAGGAGGAAAGTTTATGTAATATTAAAAATGTAGGGAATAACTCAGGACAGAGGCTGCACGTTAGAGTTTTTGACGGGTTCTTGCTGTAGACTCCATGAGTCTGATGAGCAAGGATAGGACTCACCCATGGGGTGTAGCCTATGTGTACCATCTGGGAACACCCCCTCTCACAGATGTGTGCAGATTGTTTCATATCTGGGACACACCCCCCTTCAATCACCATGCATACCCGAGGATGGGCTGGGTTTAGAAGATGTTCGGTCCCCATTTATAACACAATGTCCCATGCTCTGATGCAAATTTTGATTCAATAAGGGCTTTTATTTTTCAAAGGAATCCACCAAGGGAAGCAGTCCCAAGGAATCAGTAGAATTTAATTCTACAGGGCCAGGTAAGATCCTTGAAGTAGCACAATGGGATTATATATATGTGTAAATCTAGTTGTTTAGGGGTGGGGATTTGACAAGAGTGATGAGTTGGAATTGTCCAGAGAGCTCCTAGAGAGAAGCAGTGTTGGAATGGAGCGCGTTCTGTGTGAGGGCAGTCGGGATTCTTGTAACATCTCCAGAGTGGACGCAGGACCAAACTGATAGTGGTCAGTGAGTCTCAGATGCAAACAAAACAGTGTTTAAAGCAACAGTCATGGGAGATTATAGAATTCCATGGTGTTCCTACTAGGTGCACCTGATGTCTAGGACCCCGTGCCAAGTGAGGTACCTTTGGCATAGAACCCCCCCCCCCCATTCTGATTTTGTAGGAAGCACTGTGAAAGGATTGAAATCTGGGAATCAGAAGGCCACAGCAGGTCCCAATCCACCCATAGCGGATGGGCAGAATGGTATTAGGATTGAGAGATGTGCACGTGGTGCCCAGCCGTGCCCCTGTCTTCCCGCCACAGAGAGGATGCAGGGTGAAGCCCAGTGGCTTCAGGAGGCAAAGAGTCTGAGTGAGCAGCTGAGAGCAGCCTACACTGACGCCACTTTCCGCCGCATGACTCTGCTCGAGGTCTCCTCCAGTCTAGCCACGGACCCCTTGCTGGGCTGTGACCTGTCCATTGTCACAAAGCATGTCAGCAGCCCCATGCAAGAGCCTGTGGCATTACATGAGGCCTTGGCCGCCTTGAACTCTGTCATGTGCGTGGAGGGCGAAGCTGGCAGTGGGAAGACGGTGCTGCTAAAGAAGATAGCTTTTCTATGGGCGTCAGGATGCTGTCCCTTGTTAAACCGCTTCCAGCTGGTCTTCTACCTGTCCCTTGGTTCGACCAGACCGGACCAGGGACTTGCCAGCATCATTTGCAGCCAACTCCTAGGGACAGAGGGATCTGTTACTGAAATGTGCCTGCGAACCATCATCCAGCAGTTGAAGAATCAAGTCTTATTCCTTTTGGATGATTACAAGGAAATGTGTTCGCTCCCCCAAGTCATAGAGAAACTGATTCAAAAGAACCACTTGTCACAGACCTGCGTACTGATCGCCGTCCGCACAAACAGGGCCAGGGCCCTTCGCCGCTACCTGGACAGGACTCTGGAGATCACGGCGTTCCCTTTCTACAACACCGTCTACATACTACGGACGTTCTTTTTGCATAACATCAGCCGTCTGCAGAGGTTTATGGTTCACTTCGGAATGAATGAGGATTTGCAGGGAATTCAGAAAACCCCCCTCTTTGTGGCTGCGGTCTGTGCCGACTGGTTTCGGCGTCCGTTCCACCAGTCCTTTGACGACGATGCGGTGTTCAGGTGCTACATGGAATGCCTTTCCTTAAAGCACAGCACTTCCGCTGAACTTCTGAAAGCAACCGTGTCCTCCTGCGGCGAGCTGGCCTTGAAAGGGTTTTTTGCGTCTTGCTATGAGTTTGATGGCAGTGAGCTCACAGAAGCAGGGGTTGATGAAGATGAAGAGCTGACCATGAGCCTGATGAGCAGATTCTCAGCCCAGAGACTGAGACCAGTCTACCGGTTCTTAAATCCTGCATTTCAGGAATTTCTTGCTGGGATGAGGTTGATTGAACTCCTGGATTCGGACAGGCAGGAGGACCAAGATTTGGGACTTTTTTATTTGAGACACATTGACTCATCCATCATGGCTGTAAGTCCCTATGCCAATTTCTTAAACTACATCTCTAGTCACACTTCAACAAAGGCGGGACCGAAAATTGTATCTCACTTGCTCCAGTTGATGAGTAATGAAGCATCATTGGAGATTATATCTGAAGATGATGACTACGCGAAGCGGCATCCGAGGATGTCAGAGAAGATGCAAATATTTAGGAGCCTGTGGCAAGTATCTCCGCAAGCTTACTTTTCACTGGTTTCAGAACACTTCCTGAGTCTCGCCTTAAAAATCGCTTATCAAAGCGACACCGTGGCCGCGTGTTCTCCATTCGTTCTGGAATTCCTTCGAGGGAGGACCCTGACCTGGAAGGTACTGCAGTTACAGTACTTTTTCGACCACCCAGAAAGCCTGTTGCTATTGAGGAGTATCCAGGTCTTGATACAAGGAGTGAAAGGGGAGCCTAGGCCAGATTTTTCAGTCATGGCAGCATGCTTGGACAAATCGCAGGCACCGACTATAGATCAGGACTACGCCTCGGTCTTTGAACCCATGAAGGACTGGGAGCAGGAGCTGGCTGAAAAAGAGGAGAGCTTGAAGAACTTCCTGAAGATCCGACGCCAGGCACCACCGGACCTCGGTGCCGGCTACTGGAAACTCTCTCCAAAGCAGCCCAAGATTCCGCTCCTGCAAGTCCACGTGACCAGGGCCGACGCCGTGGACCAGGACACGCTCAGGGCTCTAACGGCGGCTTTCTCAGCTTCGCAGCACATCGAACTCCATTTAAGCCACAGCAGAGGCTTTATTGAAAGCATCCGTCCAGCTCTGGAGCTGTGTAAGGCCTCCGTCACCAGGTGCTCCATAGGCAATGCTGAGCTCAGCCCAGAGGAGCAGGAACTGCTTCTCACCCTGCCTTCCCTGGAATCACTTCACGTTGAGGGGACGCCCCAGTTACAAGGTAACTATGTTTTAGGTGACCATTCCCATGTGTGATTCTGTTTCCCCACTGTTAGCTTTAGGTGGATGAAAACGTCTGTAGGCACAAGAACATAAATGCTCCTTTAAAATAAAAAGATTTATTTATTTGCAAGGTAGAGTTACAGAGAGAGAGAAGGAGAGACAGAGCGAGAGAGAGAATCTTCCATCCGCTGGTTCACACCCCAAATGGCTGCAATGACCAGGGCTGTGTTAGGCTGAAGCCAGGAGCCAGGACCTTTTTTTTTTGGGTCCCATGTGTGCGCAAGGGCCCAAGCACTTGGGCCATCTTCCGCTGCTCTCCCAGGTGCATTAGCAGTGAGCTGGATCAGAAGTGGAGCAGCCGAGACTCCAACTGGAGCCACAGGCTTAATCTGCTGAGCCACAGTGCCGGCCCCATAAATGCTCCTTAACAGATTAGATATAAGGGGCCGGCGCTGTGGCGTAGTGAGTAAAGCTGCTCCTATGGTGCCGGCATCCCATATGGGCGCCGGCTCAAGTCCTGGTTGCTCTACTTCCGATCCAGTTCCCTGCTAATGCACCTGGGAAAGCAACGGAAGATGGAGTGAACCAGCAGATAAAAGACCTCTCTCTCTGCCTCTTCCTCTCTCTCTCTCTGTAAATCTGCCTCAAAAATAAATAAATAATTTTTTTTAAAAAAGACAAGATACAAAATAAACATTCACTAATTTTTTTTGTCAGTAGTATGAATTAGTGAATAACAGAATGGTTTTCAAGTAACTCAGATAAAGTATTAATACTTAATTTTTATGTTCTCAGTAATCAGACATGAATTACTTGTTATTTGTAAAAGGATGATCACTAAGCGTAAGATGCTGCTTGGGTGCCAGTGTTGTGGTGCAGCAGATTAAGCCGATGCATACGACGCTGCCATCCCATATCAGAGTGCTAGCTGGAGTCCTGGCTGCTCTGCTTCCAATCCAGCTCTCTGCTGATACACCTGGGAGAGCAATGGATGATGGCTCAAGGCTTGGGTCCCTGCCACCCACATGAGAAACCCGGAAGGAGTTCTGGGTTCTTGGCTTCAGCCTGGTCCAGACCTGGTTGTTGCAGCCATTTGGAGAGTAAACTAGCAGATGGAAGATCTCTCCATCTCTCTCTCTCTCCCTCTTTCCCTCTGTCTGTCTGTCTCTCTCTCCACCACCCCTCTCTGTCACTCTGCCTTTCAAATATGATACAAGGGGCCGGCGCTATGGCATAGCAGGTAAAGCTGCCACCTGCAGCGCCAGCATCCCATATGAGTGCCGGTTTGAGTCCTGCCTTCTCCACTTTCGATCCAGCTCTCTGCTATGGCCTGGGAAAGCAGTAACTCTGTAACTATGTCTTTCAAATAAATAATCTTTTCTTAAGATTTTATTATTTATTTATTTTAGAGGTAGAGTTACAGACAGCGAGAGGGAGAGACCGAGAGAGAAAGGTCTTCCGTTGGCTCACTCCCCAAATGGCCGCAACGGGTGGAGCTGTGCCGATTCAAAGCCAGGAGCCAGGAGCCAGGAGCTTCCTCTTGGTCTCCCATGTGGGTGCAGGGGCCCAAGCACCTGGACCATCCTCTACTGCCTTCCCAGGCCACAGCAGAGAGCCGGATCGGAAGAGGAGCAACTGGGACTAGAACCGGTGCCCACATGGGATGCCGGTGCCGCAGGCAGAGGATTAACCTACTGCACCACGGCGCCAGCCCCCAAATAAATTATCTTTTAAAAAAAAACAAATACAGGCCGGCGCCATGGCTTAACAGGCTAGTCCTCTGCCTTGCGGCGCCAGCACACCGGGTTCTGGTCCCAGTTGGGGCGCCGGATTCTGTCCCGGTTGCCCCTCTTCCAGGCCAGCTCTCTGCTATGGCCCGGGAAGGCAGTGGAGGATGACCCAAGTCCTTGGGCCCTGCACCCCATGGGAGACCAGGAGAAGCACCTGGCTCCTGGCTTCGGATCAGCGAGATGCACCGGCTGCAGCGGCCATTGGAGGGTGAACCAACGGCAAAAAGGAAGACCTTTCTCTCTGTCTCTCTCTCACTATCCACTCTGCCTGTCAAACAAACAAATAAAACAAAACAAAAAACAAATACAGTACATAAATCCTATCTATCTATCAAAGCTTGAAAATTACCCTCACCCTAACTACCTGTTGGGACAAAGGACTTGGCCTCTCTGGGAAATAGGTAAACAGCAAATAATGTATCATATTTATTTGCTTTGCTTTAGCCTATATAAGCAATATTTGATAGTTTTCAGGGAGGACTTTATCAGTCTTCCATTAAATTTATTCATAGGTAGGTAACATTTTTTGGATAGCAGTATAAATGACAACAGCCAGTTTTGTTTGTTTGTTTTTGTTTTTTTGTTTTCTTTTCTTTTCTTTTCTTTTTTTTTTTTTTTTTTTTTTTTTTGACAGGCAGAGTGGATAGTGAGAGAGAGAGACAGCGAGAAAGGTCTTCTTTTTGCCGTTGGTTCACCCTCCAATGGCTGCTGTGGCTGGGGCGCTGCGGCCGGTGCACCGCACTGATCTGAAGCCAGGAGCCAGGTGCTTCTCCTGGTCTCCCATGGGGTGCAGGGCCCAAGAACTTGGGCCATCCTCCACTGCCTTCCTGGGCCACAGCAGAGAGCTGGACTGTAAGAGGAGCAACTGGGAGAGAATCCGGCGCCCCGACCGGGACTAGAACCTGCTGTGCTGGCGCCGCAAGGCAGAGGATTAGCCTTGTGAGCCGCGGCGCCGGCCCGACAGCCAGTTTTTATATTCTGTATGTTGCTCACATAACTTTGGCTTTCATCAGTTTCCCTGTTACATGCCAACTTGTACTTTGTTTGTACGTGAACCTTTTGGATCTGTGGGTTGATATGTATCATCCAATTTAGAAAAATTGCTATATTTTTCTAAATAAAATTTTCTAAATAAAATTTACTTTTTAATTACGGTAAAATGTATGTAACACATCCTGATTTTAACCAGCTTAAAGTCTACGATTCAGAGCACTAAGAGCTTTCACATTGTTGTACTGCCATCACCGCCATTCAGCCACAGTTTTTTTCATCTTGCAGCATTGAACTACTTTAGCCATTAAGCAGTGACTCCTCCCTCCTACCAGCCCAGTCTGGTAACTTCTATCCCACTGTTAGCCTCTTGGAATGTGCCTTTTTTTTTTTTTTAAAGATTTATTTATTTATTTGGAAGGTAGAGTTACAGAGAAAAAGAAAGAGGGAATCTTCCATCTGCTGGCTCACTCCTCACATGGGCACAAAGGCTGGAACTGGACCATTTTGAAACCAGGAACTTTGAAACTTCCGGGTCTCCCAAGCGAGTACAGGGGCCGGGGTACTTGGGCCGTTTTCTGCTGCTTTCCCAAGTGCATTAATAGCTGGATTGGAATAAAAAAGTGGAACAGCTGGGACTTGAACTGGCATTCATATGGGATGCCGGCACTGCAAGTGGAGGCTCACCCTACTATGCCACAGCACCAGCCCCTAGATATTTTATATACATAGAGTTGTGGAATATTTGTTCTTTTGTGTCTAACTTATGTCACTTAGCATAGAATTTTCAAGATTCACTATCTTTGTAGGATGTACCAGAACTTCATTCCTTTTTACAGATGAATAAGATGGCATTGTATAGATCCATCACTTTTTGTTTGTTCACCTGTTGATGGACACTTAGATTATTTTCATCTCCTGGCTACTGTGAGTAATGCTGCAATGAACATTGAGATTACAGCATCTGAGTCCCAGTTTACAATTAATTAATTAATTAATTGAGTCTATACCTAGTAGTGGAATTTCTAGTTCATATGGTGATTCTATGTTTAACTTAAAAGTGTTTTAGAAGTTTATTTGAGGGCCAGTGCCGCGGCTCAATAGGCTAATCCTCCACCTGCGGCGCCAGCACCCCGGGTTCTAGTCCCGGTCAGGGCACCAGATTCTGTCCCGGTTGCTCCTCTTCCAGTCCAGCTCTCTGCTGTGGCCCAGGAAGGCAGTGGAGGATGGCCCAGGTCCTTGGGTCCTGCACCCGCATGGGAGACCAGGAGGAAGCACCTGGCTCCTGGCTTCGGATCGGCGCAGCGCGCCTGCCGTAGCAGCCACTTGGGGGGTGAACCAATGGAAGGAAGACCTTTCAGACACAGAAAGCACCCATATGCTGGATCACTCCCCAGATGCCTGCTATGGCTGGAGGCCTGAGGCCAAGAGCTGGAAACTCAATCCAGGTCTTCACGTGAGTGGCAGAGACTCAGCAACTTGAGCCATCACTTCTGCCTCCTAGAGTCTGCATTAGCAGGAAGTGGAATCAGGAGCCGGAACCAGGGATTGAACCCAGACACTCGGTTACGGCATGGAGCTGTTCTAACTGGCGTCTCGCCTTTTTTGCTGGGCCAGTCAGCTGCCTCTGTGTTTAACCGTGCTGATTAAACTGATGGTGCCATTTTACATTCCCACAGCAATCTATGAGAGCCCCAGCCTCTCCACGTTCTTGTCAACACATGCTGTTTTTTGTTTAGAGTATCATAAAGAGATTCTATGAAGGGGCACAAAGTGGTCACTCCTGGTTTTTTTTTTTTTTGACAGGCAGAGTGGACAGTGAGAGAGAGACAGAGAGAAAGGTCTTCCTTTTTGCCGTTGGTTCACCCTCCAATGGCAGCTGCGGCCGGCGCACCGCACTGATCCGATGGCAGGAGCCAGGTGCTTCTCCTGGTCTCCCATGGGGTGCAGGGCCCAAGGACTTGGGCCATCCTCCACTGCACTCCCGGGCCACAGCAGAGAGCTGGCCTGGAAGAGGGGCAACCGGGACAGGATCCTGTGCCCCGACCGGGACTAGAACCCGGTGTGCCGACGCCACGAGGCGGAGGATTAGCCTGTTAAGCCACGGCGCTGGCCTGTTTTTGTTTTTTATTTATTTATTTTGACAGGCAGAGACAGTGAGAGAGAAAGAGACAGAGAGAAAGGTCTTCCTTCCGTTGGTTCACCCTCCAATGGCCGCTGTGGCCGGCGCATCTCGTTGATCTGAAGCCAGGAGCCAGGTGCTTCTCCTGGTCTCCCATGCGGGTGCAGGGCCCAAGCACTTGGGCCATCCTCCACTGCACTCCCAGGGCACAGCAGAGAGCTGGCCTGGAAGAGGGACAACCGGGACAGAATCCGGCGCCCTGACCGGGACTAGAACCCGGTGTGCTGGCACCGCAAGCGGAGGGCTAGCTTAGTGAGCCGCGGTGCCGGCCTCCTTCTGGTTGCTAATGGCATCAAGCATCTGCCCTTTGCTGTGCTTATAGTGGATGTTGATTGAACTTTTTGGGAGGAATATCGATTCAAGTCCTCTGTCCATTTTTAATTTGTGTGTGTGTGTGTGTGTTTTGACAGGCAGAGTGGATAGTGAGAGAAAGAGAGAGACAGAGAGAAAGGTCTTCCTTTTTGCCGTTGGTTCACCCTCCAATGGCCGCTGCGGCCGGCGCATCTCGCTGATCCGAAGCCAGGAGCCAGGTGCTTCTCCTGGTCTCCCATGCGGGTGCAGGGCCCAAGCACTTGGGCCATCCTCCACTGCCTTCCCGGGCCATAGCAGAGAGCTGGCCTGGAAGAGGGGCAACCGGGACAGAATCCGGCGCCCCGACCGGGACTAGAACCTGCTGTGCTGGCGCCACAAGGCAGAGGATTAGCCTGTTAAGCCACGGCGCCGGCCAGTTGTGTTTTTTGTTGTCATTGAGTCGTAGGAGTTCTTTGTGTAGTCTGCATACTAAGCTCTTATCAGATACACAGTTTGAAAGTATCTCTCGGCCGGCGCCGTGGCTCAACAGGCTAATCCTCCGCCTTGCGGCGCCGGCACACCGGGTTCTAGTCCCGGTCGGGGCACCGATCCTGTCCCGGTTGCCCCTCTTCCAGGCCAGCTCTCTGCTGTGGCCAGGGAGTGCAGTGGAGGATGGCCCAAGTGTTTGGGCTCTGCACCCCATGGGAGACCAGGATAAGCACCTGGCTCCTGCCATCGGAGCAGCGCGGTGCGCCGGCCGCAGCGCGCTACCGCGGCGGCCATTGGAGGGTGAACCAATGGCAAAGGAAGACCTTTCTCTCTGTCTCTCTCTCTCTCTCACTGTCCACTCTGCCTGTCAAAAATAATTAAAAAAAAAAAAAAAGGAAAGTATCTCTCACTCTGTAGATTGTCATTCCATCTTATTTTTTAATGTCCTTCCATGCACAAACATTTTGAAACTTTGGTGAAGTCCAGTGTCTCTATTTTCATTTTGTTGTCAGTGCTTATGGTGTCATAGTTAGGGATCTACCACCCAATCCAAGGTCGTGATATTTTCTTCTAAGATTTATACGGTTCTAGTGCTTGTATGTAGGTTGTCTGTAGGTTGTATGTATGTAGCTCTTTTGAGTTAAGCTTTTCTGTGTGGCAGGAGGCAGAAGTCTAACTTCATTCTCTCGCTGTATTCCCACGCCACTTGCTGAAGACATGTGGGAACCAGACAGCACCAGAGTCCAGAGTAGCTCAGGGCCACTCAGCCAGGATTCAGCATCCCGTCAGTAAGTGCTGCCAACAGCAGTGTCTTCAACGTTCTTCACATACGCCCTTTCAAAAGCAGAATGCCATATAGTATGTAAAGGGTTTTCACTTGAAAAAGTGAAAATAATGAAAATGACAGTTCCACAACTTCCTCCTGCAACTGTTTAGATTAATCATGGGAAACTGTGTGCTGCTTTCCAGACCAAATCTTTCCTAACTTGGACAAATTTCTGCACCTGAAAGAACTATCTGTGAATCTACAGGGCAAACTAAATGTTTTCTCGGTCCTCCCTGAAGACTCTCCAAGCTTCCACCAGATGGAGAAATTACTGGTCCGCGTGTCGGCTGAGCGTGATCCTTCCAAACTAGGTAAGGGCGGCACTTGGATGTACTTCTTTTCGCCTCAGTTGAAAAAGCTACTTGGCCAGTAACTTCCCAGGGAAAGCTTCCGGGCACTAAGAGAGGGTGGGGCCTGTGTATCCATGGTAACTTGTGGGCACAGCACTTTCTTACAAAGAGGGCCGAGAGTTCTTCCCAATAGTGGAACCTCTGTTTGATGTTACTTGTTTTAAGCACCTCCCAACAATCAACTTATTTAGTCTTGCTATCCACTCTGTCGGGTAAAGGTGCTATTAGACTGCCATTTTACAGCTGGGGAAATTGGAGCAAAGAGAGATGGAGTGCTCTGCTCAAGAAATGTAGATTGAAACACGGGAATTTTGACTTCAAAGTCTGAACACTTAACACCTGAAATACTGCCTGTCCAAAATCATTTCTAGAGTTCTTTTGTTTTTGTATCAGTTACTCAGGGCGAAGGAAACACGCTGGGTGGGAGGATGAGACGCATTCCCCTGACCCTTACCAACCCATCCTCCTGGTTGATAGACAACCTGTGAATTGTTCTGAAATTCATCATCTGGCACGATGACTCTGCACATCAACTCCTTAGTTTAGTCACAGTGAACACTGAAAGCTGAAGAAATGGAGCTCTATGGAAGGGACGTGCGCAGCTGCATGCAATGTTTTCACTGGTGCTGAAGCTGGAGGTGGTACCTTTCTTACACACGTCAGAAATTTTTGCAGCACATTTAGGCTGTGTTTCAAAGCTGTCACTCCTCGGGCGGTGCTCTGTGCAGTACGCATACCACGTAACAGCAGTGCACAGCCTAAGAGGCGTTGGGATGTTAAAGCTGAAGGTGATCTTCCTAAGTCAAAGCCCTTATTTTGTCCCGGTTGCCCCTCTTCCAGTCCAGCTCTCTGCTGCGGCCCAGGAAGGCAGTGGAGGATGGCCCAAATGTTTGGGCCCTGCACTCACATGGGAGACCAGGAGGAAGCACCTGGCTCCTGGCTTCGGATCGGTGCAGCGCACCGGCCATAGCGGCCATTTGGGGGGTGAATCAACGGAAGGAAGACCTTTCTCTCTGTCTCTCTCTTTCTCACTGTCCACTCTGCCTGTCAAAAAAAAAAAAAAAAAAAAAAAGCCCTTATTTTATTGAAGAGAAAACTGGTCCCCAGAGAGGGTCAGTGACTTGACCAAGTTCACACTTCAGAGTTGCAGAACCTACAGTGAAGGCCAAATTGGACCAATTTTTAAATTATTACATCATGGTGCCTTGTTTTAATTAAGTAATGTTGCGAGAAAACAATAAATTATAAACAAACTATTCTAAGGGCATTTCATCTCTAATTTCTTGAATTGAAAATACGATAATGTAAAATATCTTGATATTTTATAGTCAAAATGATTCAGAATTCTCCAAATCTTCATGTTTTCCACCTGAAATGTGACTTCTTTTCGGATTTTGAGTCTCTTACCACTGCACTCGCTTCCTGCAAGAAACTGAAAGAAATTGTGTTTTCTGGATCATTTTTTAAAGCCATCCCCTTTGGTAAGTATTATCATCTTAAAATTTTGGTTTAAGGTGTTTTTTTGGACAAAGGCATATCAATACTCTTTTAAATATGAGGCAATTTTTTATAATATTTATTTATCTGAGAGGCAGAGTTACAGAGAGAGAGAGAGAGAGAGAGAGAGAGAAAGATCTTTCACTCATGGGTTCACTCTCCAAATGGCCACAAAAGCCAAGGCTGGACAAAGCAGAAGCCAGGAGCCAGGAGCCTAGAGCCTCCTCTGGGTCTCCTATGTGGGTGGCAAGGACCCAAGCACTTGGACCATCTTCTGCTGCTTTCCCAGGAGCATTAGCAGGGGGCTGGATCACAAGTGGAGCAGACAGGACTTGAACCAGTGCCCAAATGGGATGCTGGCGCTGCAATCAGCGCCTTTACCCACTGTGCTACCGCACCGGCCCCATCAGGCAAATTTTTAAAAAATATATTGATGTGAGGGGCTGGCACTGTGGCTTAGTGGGTAAAGCCACCACCTGCGGTGCCGGCATCCCATATGGGGGCCAGTTGGAGTCTCAGCTGCTATGTCCCAAGTGCTTAGGCCCCTGCACCCACGTGGGAGAGCTAGAAGAAGCTCCCAGCTCCTGGGTTCAGATTGGGACAGCTTTGGCCATTGTGGCCATTTGGGGAGTGAACCAGCAGATGGAAGATGTCTGTCTCTGTGCCTCTGCCTCTCTGTAACTCTGCCTTTCAAATAAATAAATAAATGTTTTTTTAAAAAGTTAAAAAAAAATATATTGATGTGAAAGACCAAAACTGTTACCTACTCTTAAATAAATTTCACCAATAAGGAGACATTTCTTTCTAGAATTTAAAATATTTCTAGTTACTAAGATTATTTCCTGAGCAAAAATTTGTTTTCTCTGCTTAGTCATACTAATTAAATCAGAATTATAAGAATTTTGATTATTTTTTAAATACTCTCATTGTGAAGATGTTATGCAGTTATGAGAAGTAGCTGACATCACTGAATTTTTATTTTTCCTCTTCTAGTCACCATTTTGCCAAATTTTATTTCTCTGAAGATATTGAATCTTGAATTGCAACAATTTCCTGATCAGGAAATATCCGAAAAATTTGGTATGTTTATGAAACAGTGCTTTTTCACTTAGGACTCCTACCCTCCAAATGCCCTCACTATTTTTTTTTTAAAGATTTTATTTATTTATTTGAGAGGTAGAGTTACAGACAGTGAGAGGGAGAGAGAGAGAGAGGTCTTCCATCTGCTGGTTCACTTCCCAAATGGCTACAATGGCTGGAGCTGTGCCGATCCGAAGCCAGGAGCCAGGAGCTTCTTCCGAGTCTCCCATGCAGGTGCAGGGGTCTCAGTACCTGGGCCATCTTCCACTGCTTTCCCAGGCCATAGCAGAGAGCTGAATTGGAAGAGGAGCAGCCGGGGCTAGAACCAGCGCCCATATGGGATGCTGGTGCTTCAGGCCAGTGCCTTAACCCACTGTGCCACAGCGCCGGCCCCCTTCACTACTGTTTTTATAGCATTTCTCACACTTTACCTCATTCAAAGCAACATTGCCAGAGTTGAGGCAGGGTGGATAGGGAGCTGGTCTAGAGTGGCAACACTAATGATGTTGCTAACATTACTGATGTCACCTCTCCCTCTCGACAAGACACAGCCACGAGCAACGAAAGATTGAGCCACTGGGCCCCAGTCGCCTCTTTGCTGAGCGAGCAGCCCTCTTAACCACTGACCAGCCTTTGCTTCATTATAATAGTAAAATCACAGGCCCTGGGAGGAGACTGAAGATGCTAATGAGCAGACATTGTATGGTAGAACACGATATCCCCACTGGGCTTGGGCAGAGACCCACCTGGGCATGGTGAAGGGTGAGTCCAAGCTGGAAACAAAACAAAACAAAACCAAACCAAAGAATCTACTGCAGCCCCCGGGGTGCAGCTCATCCTCCAGTGGGAGCACACTCATACTCAACCCCCGGCGTGTCCTTTCGCTGGCAGTGTACCCTGTCTTCCTAACAAGAACTTGAAACACTGGCAGCACACGGAAGCCCATTCTGGGGCAGATGGTGTAGTCTGAGCACTTGCAGCAAGAGCAACAGCCCAGTCTGGATCGATGGATCCCGTGGAGCTGCTTAGGACTGACCCATCTTGCTCGCGGAGACTCAATGGGGCAAAAGGCCTAGATCTCGGTTTCTCAATACTGTCCTCTCTTCAGGGAGCCAGAGCCCAAGGAGAAACGGCTGATTCAAGAACTGGGCCAGGGAACATCAAAGACAACTTGGAACAATGTGTTATGCTAGAAAGCGCTGGAAGTATCTGAGGCTTTTGTCAGGAGAGAGCTGTCAGCCATCAAGTGATGCATAGAGCGCCATGCTAAGGAGGGGTCCAAGCTAAACGAGTGATGTGAGGTTTTAGTGCTGGGAGGCAGATGGGAAGCCCCTGAGGATGACAGCTGGAGAGGGGGTTGGGAGGCAGGGGGCTGAAGGCATTGCAGAGCTAGAATGACCTGCAAGCCAGTAGAAGTCTCACTGTAAGAGGAAGTGGAAATATGCTAGAAGGCTCGGGCTTAGTGCAGGAGAGCCCAGCTGGCGGGGGGGGTGGGGGTGGGGGTGGGGGGTGGGGGAGGGATTGTCTGGAGGTGGCGACAGGGTGGCTAACCCCTTTCTCTGGCCTTTGGAGAGGAAGAGGAATGGGCCCCACATGACACAGGGCTTCCTAGAACGTTGTGCGCCAGTTCCAGGGTGCAGATGACCGGTGTATAGGAACAGTGCAAAGACAAACACTGTTTTGTCTCTTCTGATAGCCTACACTTTAGGTTCCCTTCATGGCCTGGAGGAACTGATCCTTCCTACTGGGGAGGCGATTCATCAGGTGGCCAAGCTGATCGTCCAGCAGTGTCAGCAGCTTCCTTGTCTCCGAATCCTCAGGTTTTTCCAGATTCTGAATGATGACAGCGTGATGGAGATCGGTGAGCCACCCCGAGATCCAGTGTGACCACTGGCCTGGAAGCCGGCGGTCTCGCTCCAGCTTCTTGCTGCGAAATGTCTACGAGAACGTTTGCCTCTCTCAGGACTTTGAACCCACGTCCTCATTTCCACTGTCCTGCTGCTCACACTGATGTTCGGTCGGACCTGGGAGCACTAGGAGGCCTTCCAGTGGAGGCTCCGCCCGCCCTCCAGTCTGTGTTCTTGACCGGTTTCAGACCCGTGGCCCCCTACCCTCCAAAGCATGCCTCTTCTTAATTGCAGATGAACACACACAGAGAAAAGTGCTGACTTTCCAGTGACTATGCCTGGAGCATTTTGTTACCCAACTTCAGCAGCATTCAGCCCGATTAGAATGCAGGAATCACTAACTGCCACAAGACTTTTCCCTTCTTCCCAAAGGGGACCTCTGTGCTGCTTTCTATCACGGTGGACTAGTTTTGAACATACATTCTACGTGATGCAATCCTACACAGTAAACACTGATCTCCACATTATATTTATTTATTAATAGCGAAAGGTACGACGAGCAGGCTTTACTTTTCATGACATGACTGTACACACACTCCACTTTATTTATCCAACCCAAGCTGTTTACCCAAGAGCTTGAGTTGTTTCTAATATTTGCCCACTGTCAATAAGGTTTTTATGAACATTCTTATACACAGCCTTTGGTGTATGTATAAATGTATTTTTTAAGATTTATTTATTTATTTTTTGACAGGCAGAGTGGATAGTGAGAAAGAGAGAGACAGAGAGAAAGGTCTTCCTTTTGCCGTTGGTTCACTCTCCAATGGCCACTGCGGCCGGTGCATCGTGCTGATCCGAAGCCAGGAGCCAGGTGCTTCTCCTGGTCTCCCTTGCGGGTATAGGGCCCAAGGACCTGGGCGATCCTCCACTGCCTTCCCGGGCCAAACCAGAGAGCTGGCCTGGAAGAGGGGCAACCGGGATAGAATCTGGCGCCCCGACCAGGACTAGAACCTGGTGTGCTGGCGCCACAAGGCGGAGGATTAGCCTGTTGAGCCACGGCGCCGGCCAGTGTCATATTCTTAAAATCGTATCTCTGGGGGGCCGCTTGTGATGCAGCTGGTTAAGCTGCAGCCTGCAACGCTGGCATCCCATAGTAGCACCAGTTCAAGTCTAAGCCACTTCACTTCCAATCCCGTTGCTGGGAGACCTGAATGGAGTTCTAGGTTCTTGGCTTTGGCCTGACCCAGCCCTGGCTGTTGTGGTCATTTGGGGAATGAACCAGGAAGTGGAAAACCTCTCTCTCTCTCTTTCTCTGTAACTCTGCATTTCAAATAAATCAAATAATCTTTTAAAAAAAAATTGTACCTATGAACTACATTGAATCTGCAAAACAAAAAGAAATGTGGTTCTTAATTCCAGATATTGGAAGATTTTCTATAATCTTTCTGTTGCTAATTTCTAGCTGAATTTTCTATACATAGACATAAATTCCATGGTTTCAATTTCTTAACTTTTTAGATTTTTGCATTGTGGCCCAGCATATGATCAGTTGTAGTAAGTACTTCATTTTCACTTAAAAATAATGTCTTTTTTGAAACTAGAATCAAGTGCTAAAGGTACATTAAATCCTTGATATCTTTACTAACTTTGTTGGCCTGCTTATTCTATCAGTAAAAAGGGGAAAGGTATGTTAAAGTCTCCCATTATGACTATTGATTTGTCTTCTTTTCCTTCAGCCATTTTAAAAAAATATTTTAAAGGTAGGTGCATACAAATTTAAAACAGTGACATTGTTCTTTTTTTTTTTTTAAGATTTATTTATTTATTTGAAAGTCAGAATTACACAGAGGAGAGGCAGGGAGAGAGAGAGAGAGAGGTCTTTGATCCGCTGGTTCATTCCTCAATTGGCTGCAATGGCCGGAGCTGAGCTGATCCAAAGCCAGGAGCCAGGAACCTCCTCCAGGTCTTCCACATTGGCTCAGGAGCCCAAAGACTTGGGCCATCTTCTACTGTTTTCCCAGGCCATGGCAAAGAGCTGGATCAGAAGTGGAGTAACTGGGACTCGAACCGGCACCCATATGGAATGCTGGCACTGCAGTCAGAGGCTTTACCCGCTACGCCACAGTGCCAGCCCAACATTGTTCTTGATAGATCAGCCCTCTTCATCTCTAGTGACAGTTCTTGCCTCAGTTATGTTCTCATGTATTAACATAGCCAGTCAGCATTTCTTCCTTTTACTTTTTTGTTAAGATTTATTTATTTATTTGAAAGGCAGAGTTACAGAGAAGCAGAAGCAGGGAGAGAGAGAGAGAGAGAGAGAGAGAGAGAGAGAGAGAGAAAGAGAGAGAAAGGTCTTCCATCTGCTGGTTCACTCCCCAATTGGCCTCAACAGTTGGATGCAGGCTGATTTGAAGCCAGGAGCCAGGAGCTTCTTCCGGGTCTCCCATATGGGTGCAGGGGACCAAGGACTTGGGCCATCTTCTGCTTTCGTAGGTTGCATTAGCCGAGGGCTGGGTTGGAAGTGGAGCAGCTGGGACTTGAACCAGCCCCCGTATGGGATGCCGGCGCCGCAGGTGGAGGCTTAACCTGCTACACCACACATGACACCTCTTTCTATTAATCTTTTACTTCTAATTCAAGTCGTAATCTCTTTACATTTAATGTGCAATTATTATTATTGCTTCATTTGTTAGCCTATTTTCCCACATCTATTAGCTTATTATACTTGCTTTTTCTAAAAATTTGGCCGGCATCACGGCTCACTTGGCTAATCCTCCGCCTGTAGTGCTGGCACCCCAGGTTCTAGTCCCGGTTTGGGTGCTGGATTCTGTCCCGGTTGCTCCTCTTCCAGTCCAGCTCTCTGCTGTGGCCTGGGAAGGCAGTGGAGGATGGTCCAGGTGCTTGGGCCCTGCACCCGCATGGGAGACCAAGAGGAAGCACCTGGCTTCTGGCTTCGGATTGGCGCAGCACGCCGGCTGTAGTGGCCATTAGGGGGTGAACCAATGGAAAAGGAACACCTTTCTCTTTGTCTCTCTCTCTCTCACTGTCTAAATCTGCCTGTCCAAAAAAAAAATTTATTTGAGAGAGATGGAGAGCTAGAGGGAGAAGAAGACAGAAGAGAGTGAGTGTGCAAGAGCACCGGCTCCCACCATGGGTTCACTTCCCACATACTTGCAACTGTCTTGTCAGGCTGAACCGGGAGCTCAATCTGTGTCTTCCACATGGGTGTCAGGTCCCCCACCACTTCAGCCATTACCGGATGCCTCCCAAGGTCTACACTGGTGGGAAGCTGATCAGGAGTTGGAGCTGGGGCAGAACCCAGGCACTCAGATGTGAGATGCAGGCATCTTAGCTACTAGGCCAAATACCTGCTCCCTAGTTAAACATTCTCACCCTCTGGGCAGTATTCTGGATATTAACATTTGTAGCTCTCAGTTACTAGATACTATAGTGCCTTTGCCCTTTCACGAGCAAGGTAGGGGCCTTTGCAACATTTTAGTTCTATTTACTCTCTTCTAGCTTTCTGCATTGTTGTTGTCCTTTGTTTTATTTCTACATAAATGTAAGCTCCACAATTGTTAATCTGATACTAATTTTCCCACATATCTCTGTTGTTCCCCTTTCTCTTCTGCATTTCCATCCAGTAAGGATCTTATTTCTTCCACTAGAACTCCTTTAGAATTTCCTCCCACGAGGGTCAGCTGGGAACACACGGTCTCGCTTTCTGTCTGGGAATGTGTTGACTTGGCTCTCATCCGGAAGCGTCACTTCTCAGTGGGTGCAGAATTCGACACTGGCGCTACCTTTCCCTCGCAGTTTTAGCCTCTGTCACTTTGGTTGGGCAGTCAGCGGTCAGTGTTCCTGTTGTGGCCTTGAAGGTGAGGTGCCACAGCCGCCTCCCAACTTGTGACTTCAGATTGTCTTTGTTTTGCTTTGTGGCAGGTGCCATGGATTTCCCTGTCCCTGCCTGCTCCCAAAACCCACGTGTTGAAGCCCTAGCCCCCAGGACAGCTGCATTTTGAGATCGGTCATTTGTTACGGGCACCTGAGCAGACGGAAATGGTACTTGTGCCTAGGTGTGGTTTCCTGTACATGAACTCTGGAGTTTGTGGAGCTGATGGAATCTGTGGCTTAGTATTTCTTATCGGTTTGGGGAAGTGCTTGGTCAATACCTACACAGCTTTTGCCCCACTCTTTCCCCTTCATTCTTTCTCTCATTTGCATTTAACAGAACTCGACTCAGTTTAGGGTCAGGGAAGGCCTCTTTGAGGAAGAGATTTCTGTTGAGACCTGAAGAAAGAAAGAATGGCCGGGCACGTTGGGAGAGGAGGGAATTGAAGAACTTAAGGAAAAGGAACATCTGGAGTGAGAGGCAGGAGTCAGTTGTCGGCCAAGGAACTGGAAAGGGAAGTCGGGTGGAGCAGGGCTCTGCAGGCTGTGTTAACAAATGTTGGATCTCGTTTTCTTACTGCTCAGCACTAACCATGACGTGTGGACTTTCCCTGGAAGCTTCTCTCCCCCTCCTTAAGGGAAGACTTGAATAACATTAGATGTGGTGATCTCCCTCATCCCCCGTTACTATAGGTCATTATTGTATCTTGCTCTTCATGGAACGTTAGGTCAAAGCCTTCCTTGGAACTTGAGTCTCACACACGGATGCAAGACCGGTGATTCCTGGCCCTCTCCCTCCCGAGGGCCGATGTTTTCTCTTCCCAGCACTCGGCACAGCGTGCCTGGCACATGCTGGGTACTCACCAAATGTTTCTTGACCGTGTAAACAATGCCTCTTTCCCATGGCTAATTTTGATGGACAGCTGACGGGCTAGTTTGCCAGCGGTGAGTCCTGCTTAGACTTTACCCGTAGGAGAAAGCACTTGTTCACGTCCCACAAGCCACTGGAGCTGAGGCTGTGAAGACCACAGGGAGAACAGGCAATGAAGGCGAAAGGCCAGGGTTGTTCTTGCGGTCCCTCCGCAACTGTCTTTCATGTGAGGAAATGAGAACTGTCCTTTAGGTATCACCGAGGACATCCACCTACTCAGGACGTCTGAAGACATTCTCTCTGCACCTCCATCTCTGAACGCGGTCAAGCTGCAGCTGTGGGTTCTGGAGTCAAACTAACTTTTGTCCAGATCAGGAAAAAAAAAAAAAAGAGGTGGAGCAATTAAAAACAAAAAACTCTGTGAGGCACCCACTTCCAAAGTCAAGTCAACTTGTTAATCAAGAACTTTCTGTGTGCCCAGCTCCCAGTTCCTTCAGAAGCCGTAGTCTCAGTAACGTGATGGTCCCTCTGGGCCACGGGTGTAAGGCACGGTAGTTGACAGCGAGGAACTGGTTTTAGGAATGCCACACCTTTTCTGTAAAAGGCAGTCATGAGGGCCACAACCTCTGAAGTCCCTTAGAATCTGATCTGCTTCTCAGGCGCACCGTGCTTTGCGCCCTCTTGTGAGACAAAGTGAAGCCCAGATTTGCCCCAAATGTGGCTTCAAGTGCCCTGGGGCTTGGTTCTACCTCTTTGGTCTTTCCTTGACCCTCGGATTTTGGCCAGGAGGCTCTTTGGGGTTTTTAAGGAGGTAATTTTAAAAATTATTATATTAGGTATTTCCTGCTTTCAATGGTGATGGTGGTGGAAGAGGAAACTTGTTCAAATAACTTAGTCTACTGTTATTGACGTAACTGTCGCCTTATGCCTGTTTTCATGGATATTTTGTTTTGGCAGCTAAGGTAGCAACCAATGGAGGTCTCCAGAAACTTGAGATATTAAATCTTTCCATCAATCATAAGATCACGGAGGAAGGATACAGAAATTTCTTCCAAGCCCTGGATAATCTGCCGAACTTGCAAGAGCTGAACATGTCCAGGCACTTCACAGAGTGCATCAAAGCCCAGGCCCCGACAGTCAAGGCGCTGAGTCAGTGTGTGCCCCGACTGCCGCGCCTCACCAGGCTGCACCTGTTAGGTTGGCTCCTGGACACAGAGGACATCACTCTGCTTAGTGTCACGAAGGAGAGACATCCTCAGTCCAAGCACCTAACCATTCTCTGGAAGTGGAGACTGCCATTCTCTCCAATCATCCAGAAATAAAAGATTGCAACTACAAACTACAGCATCTAGAAATTTTTTGTCAACAATTCTGAAACCTAATCATCCAAAACCATTTTATTAAATATTGTATACAGAAGAATAATGATGTGTAAGGTTTGTGATTCAAATGGGCAGGCGCTGTGGCATAGTGGGTAAAGCCGCCGCTTGCAGTGCCGGCATCCCACATGGGTGCCAGTGTGAGTCCCGGCTGCTCCACTTCTGATATAGCTCTCTGCTATGGGCTGGGAAAGCAGTAGAAGATGGTCCAAGTCCTTGGGCCCTTGTACTCACATGGGAGACCTGGAAGAAGCTCCTGGTTCCTGGCTTCGGATTGGCCCATCTCCAGCTGTTGCCGCCATTTGTGGAGTGAACCAGCAGATGGAAGACCAACCTCTCCCTCTCTCTCTGTAACTCTGCCTTTCAAATAATAATAATAAAAAAGAAACCTGACTTGGACAGGAGAAGCAATAACTTAGTAATGATTAAGAGTTGAATGGGGCTGGTGTTGTGGCATAGTGGGTTAAGTTGCCACTTGAAATGCAGGCATCCCCTTGGCCGGCGCCATGGCTCAACAGGCTAATCCTCCGCCTAGCGGCGCCGGCACCACAGTTCTAGTCCCGGTTGGGGTGCCGGATTCTGTCCTGGTTGCCCCTCTTCCAGGCCAGCTCTCTGCTATGGCCCAGGAAGGCAGTGGAGGATGACCCAAGTGCTTGGGCCCTGCACCCCATGGGAGACCAGGAGAAGCACCTGGCTCCTGCCTTTGGATCTACGCGGTGCGCCGGCCGCAGCGGCCATTAGGGGGTGAACCAACGGCAAAGGAAGACCTTTCTCTGTCTCTCTCTCTCTCACTATCCACTCTGCCTGTCAAAAAAAAAAAAAAAAATTCATTCTATGGTGGGCAGTTGGTAATTTCAGTTTGACTAATTTATAAACCTGAAAATTATACTAGCATGGATAATAGCTCTTTGGCATAAGAATTTTCCAATGCCAGTGTTTCTGCTTAGCTGAGATGAAACTTTATTAGAAATTTTCAGTTGGTGATTTTTTTAAGGAACTATTTATTTGTTTGAAAGGCAGAGTTAGAAAGTGAGGGAGAGACAAAGAGCTTCCATCCACTTGAGGCAGGGGCTCAAGCACTTGGGCTTTCCCAGGCACATGTGCAGGAAGCTGGATGGTAACTCAAACCAGGGCTCATATGAGATCCCAGGGTCACAGGTGGCAGTTTAACCCACTGCACCACATCAGACTCTTCTATATCACCTTAATAAGGGCAAGAGGAGCAGTGATATTATATTCTACAAATATACTTAAAAGAGAGGTCTGGCTTCATCTCAGTCTAGAAACTCATTCAAAACTAAAAATGTTATATACACGTAAGCACATACACCTCACGTTGTATGTATATATACACAATATACACAATATATGCACACCCAGTCTGTCAAATTATATACAAAATTTCTATTCAGGATTTTTAAAATAAACAGGAGGCAGACATTTGGCCAAGTGCGGCTTGGAATGGCCAAATCCTATATCAGAATATCTAAGTTAGAGTCCTGGCCCCACTCCTGTTCTAACTACCTGCTAATATTCACTCTGGGAGGTGCACTCAAGAGCTTGGGTCTCTACTGCCCACATGGTAGAACCAGATTGAGGTCGGCGCCATGGCTCAATAGGCTAATCCTCCGCCTAGCGGTGCCGGCACACCGGGTTCTAGTCCCAGTCGGGGCGCCGGATTCTATCCCGGTTGTCCCTCTTCCAGGCCAGCCTCTGCTATGGCCCGGGAGTACAGTGGAGGATGGCCCAAGTGCTTGGGCCCTGCACCCCATGGGAGACCAGGAGAAGCACCTGGCTCCTGCCATCGGAACAGCGCGGTGCGCCGGCCGCAGCGCGCTACCGCGGTGGCCATTGAAGGGTGAACCAACGGCAAAGGAAGACCTTTCTCTCTGTCTCTCTCTTTCTCACTGTCCACTCTGCCTGTCAAAAAAAAAAAAAGAAAGAAAGAAAGAAAGAAAGAAAGAAATGCAGGCATACCCTATTGGAGCACTTGTTTAAGAAAGACATCTTCCATTTGCTGGTTTCCTACCCAAATGGCTGGGCCAGGCTGAAGCCAGGAGCCAGGCAGGAAATGGGATGCTGGTGTTACATGTGGCTGCTTAAGTCACTACACCACAACACTGGCACCCGTAGACAACTTTTTTTTGTTTTTTTTTTAATTTTTATGTGTTTACTTGAGAGGTAGTTACAGAGAGAGAGACAGAGAGAAGTCTTCATCTACTGGTTCACTTCCCAAATGGCCATAACAGTTGGAGCTGTGCCAAAGCCGGGAGCCAGGAGCTTCTTCCGGGTCTCCTTATGTGGGTGCAGGGGCCCAAGCACTTGAGCCATCTTTCACTGTTTTCCCAGGCACATTAGCAGGGAGCAGGATTGGAAGTGGAGCAGCCGGGACACGAACCAGTGTTCGTATGGGATGCTGGCACTGCAGGTAGATGCTTAACCTACTGAGCCACAGCGCTGGCCCAGCAGACAACTTCTTAACTGACACAAGAAACTAAGTGACTGACTTCAGGGAGGAGCTCAGGATGGCTGGTGAGCAGGGGAGGGAGGTACGATTACTTTTCTCCCCTGTATGCCCTTTTGTACCACAGAAATTTCTTCTCCTGCACACATACGGGGCCATCAAAGAAGGAGGTACCCTTCTCCGAAGGGAGGAGAGAACCTCCACTTTGACTATGACCCTATCGGAATAAGAACAAAGTCAGCGAACCCTAAAGGCTTCCATAGCCCTGGCAACTCATGAATAGAGCCTAGGGAGATTACTGACGCCATGAACAGGAGTGTCAAATTGTTAAGTCAGCAACAGAAGTCACTGTGTACTTACACCCCATATGGGATCTGTCCCTAATGTGTCGTCTAAAGCGAAGTGATGCTATAACTAGTACTGAAACAGTATTTTTATACTATGTGTTTCTGTGTGGGCACAAACTGATGAGGTCTTTACTAATTATATACCGAATTGATCTTCTGTACATAAAGAGAATTGGAAATGAAAAAAAAAAAAAAAAACAACCTGGTGTTAAAATGGAAATGGCATAGAAAATTAATTAATTTGAAAAAAAAATTATGTAGGATCTCTGTCTTTAATGTGCTGTACATTGCTATTTAATGCTATAATTAGTAATCCAATGGTAGTTTATTCACTTTACGTTGCTATGTGGGCAAAATGTTGAAATCTTTACCTAATATATACTAAACTGATCTTCTGTATATAAAGAGAATTGAAAATGAATCTTTACATGAATGGAAGGGGAGAGGGAGCGGGAAAGGGGAGGGTTGCGGGTGGGAGGGAAGTTATGGGAGGGGGGAAGCCATTGTAACCCATAAGCTATACTTTGGAAATTTATATTCATTAAACAAAAGTTTAATAAAAAAAAAAAGAATACTCCACTTAATGGGTGAATTACAATTTGTTAAATCAACATTTAGATTATCTCCAGTTCTTCTTACACCAGTACAGTAGGTGATTCTAATAAATATCTATGTGCAAAAAAAAAAAAAAAAAAAAATCATACCTGAAAATCCTCCTGGATTCTATGCAAAAGATCTGTCCAAGAGCTTCAGGTCATGACTTTTATTATAAAGCAGGAATCAGCAAATACAGCTAGAGCCCTTGAGCAAAAAATGATTTTCATATTTTTAAAGGGTTAAAAAAAGATGTGAAGCAGGACCATCAACAGCCAAAGGAAACTAAAGTGTTCAGTCTGGCCCACTACAGAGAAATGAATTATCCATGACACAGTGTGTCTGTTTCAAAAGCTCACCGTGGCCGGCGCCATGGCTTAACAGGCTAATCCTCCGCCTTGCGGCGCCGGCACACCGGGTTCTAGTCCCAGTTGGGGCGCCGGATTCTATCCCGGTTGCCCCTCTTCCAGGCCAGCTCTCTGCTATGGCCCAGGAAGGCAGTGGAGGATGGCCCAAGTGCTTGGGCCCTGTACCCGCATGGGAAACCAGAAGCACCTGGCTTCTGGCTTTGGATCAGCGAGATGCGCCAGCCACAGCGGCCATTGGAGGGTGAACCAACGGCAAAAAGGAAGACCTTTCTCTCTCTCTCTCTCTCACTATCCACTCTGCCTGTCAAAAAAAAAAAAAAAAAAAAAAAAAAGCTCACCGTGCCTACTAGTCCAGTTCGCACCAAGGTCATTCCTCACCCTCTGATGTGCACCCTTAGGGTTCTGAACTGCCTGGTTTCTGAGCACATACCCCGGCCACTCCCACCCACCACCCACCATCCTTCCACTGTGTCTCCATGAGTAAAACCCCCTAATTTCTCAGCCTCTTTGCTGAACAGTCCCTGTACGTTCTTGATCTAATTCCTTATTTTAAAGCTTTTTTTTTTTTTTTTAAATTATGACTCACAGTAAGAAATTTTACATCAGGGCTACCTGTGATGCCAGCAACCCATAAGTATACCAGTTTGAGTCCTGGCTGCTTCACTTCTGATCCAGCACCCTACTAATGGCCTGGGAAAAGCAGTGGAAGATGGCCCAAGTGCTTGGGCCCCTACACCCATGTGGGAGACCCAGGAGAAGCTCCTGACTCTTGGCTTTGTCCTGGACCAGCCTTGGACATTGCCACCATCTGGGGAGTGAACCAGTGGATGGAAGAGCTCTCCCTCTCTTTCAAATAAATAATTTTCAAAATGAAGTAATAAAAGCTTTCATATAAAAAAAATTTTACATCAAAACAGTACACAACAGATATTTATATTACATACTGTAGTTTCATAAAAATAACTTACCTGGGGCCAGCACCATGGCACAGTTAAGTTGCAGTCTGCAATGCCAGAGTGCTGCTTCAAGTCCTGGCTGCTTTGCTTTTATTTAAGATTTATTTTATTTTTTTGACAGGCAGAGTTAGTGAGAGAGAGAGAGACAGAGAGAAAGGTCTTCCTTCCGTTGGTTCACCCCCCAAATGGCTGCTACGGCTGGTGTGCTGCGCTGATCCGAAGCCAGGAGCCAGGTGCTTTTCCTGGTCTCCCATGCGGGTGCAGGGCCCAAGCACTTGGGCCATCCTCCACTGCACTCCTGGACCACAGCAGAGAGCTGGCCTGGAAGAGGGGCAACCGGGACAGAACCGGTGCCCCAACTGGGACTAGAACCTGTGGTGCCGGCGCCACAGGCGGAGGATTAGCCTAGTGAGCCACAGCGCTGGCCAAGATTTATTTTCTTATTTATTTGAGAGGCAGAATTTACAGAGAGGGATTCAGAGACAGAGATCAGAGAGCTGGACCAGAAGTGGAGCAGACAGGACTTGAACAGGGTGCTTAACCTGCTAAGCCACAACACAGGTCCGTTTCACTGCTGATGCAGCTCCTGGCTAACGTGTGTGGGAAGGCAGTGGTAGACAACCCATGTGCTTGGGCCCCTGCCACCTACATGGGAGACCCAGATGGAGTTCTTCCTGTCCCAATCCTAGCCATGGCAAATATGTGGGGAATGAACCAGTAGATGGAAACTCTCACTCTCCCCTCCTCTGTTGTTCTGCCTTCCAAGTAAATTAAAAACAAAACAAAGAAAAAAAAAACCTCACTAAACAAAGCTATCTAAAAACCTGATTTTATCAATACCTGAATATAGTGAGAGCTCAGAAATAGCTTTTTGGTTGCTTACCGCACAGCTAACTCTTCTACTCTCTCCACATGAGCTTTTACCTCTTCCACTCCACCAAACACCTCTTCATGGGGCATCAATGACATTACTAAATGCAGCGGGTCTTCAGCCTCCTCCTTCCCTGTGGGTAGCAGCTAACCTACAGGAACCTACAGGAAGCTTGGATAGTGTCTACCACTGCCACCCTCTCAAATGCTTTCTCCATTTGCCTTCCAGGGCATCCCTCCAGACTTTCCTCCTCACTCACTCCGAGCTCCTTCCCAGTCTCCTTTGCATTTTTCTTCTTATCTGAGCTCTAGCCTTCGGCAATTCTCTGCCAGCTCCTCTAAGGGCACTTCCTGGGCCAGCTCATCAGCTGGATGGTTATGTTAACTTATTCATTTCCATACCTGGCACACACTCTCCATTCATTTCCAACTATTATTAACGGGCATATCACATCTCACTGGTCTAAAACCCAACACCTGTCACAAAAGTACTCCCTGGGTGGACGTCCATTTCACAGAACTCCAACTTCATCCCTCTAGTGGACTAGGCCACAAACCTTGGAGTCATCCGTGGCTCCTCTCTATGCTGCATGTAACCTACTGGCAAATATGGCTAGCTCCACTTGCAAGGCCCTCAGATCCAACTATTATGACCCAGTGCTTCCTCCCTTGAAATCTATAACGTTCAACATAGAAGTCAGAAGGCTCTTTTTGTAACATCAGTCACATCATTATATATCATACTGTACCTTTGGTTCAAAATCTTCCAAGGTGGGGTCAGTGTTGAGGCACAGTGGGTTAAGCTGTGCCCTGCAATGCCAGCATTCCATGAGAGTTAATTGAATCCTGGCTGCTCCAGCTCCAATCCAGCTCCCTACTAATGTGCCTGGGAAAGCAGTGGAAGATGGCCCAAGTAGTTGGGCCCCTGCTACCCATGTGGGAGACCCAGATGAAGTTCCAGCCTCCTGGCTTTGGCCTGGCCCAGCACCAGCTGTTGAGGCCATTTGGGGAGTAAGCCAGTAGATGGAAGATCTCTCTCCCTTTAACTCTGCATTTCAATTAAATAAATAAATAAATAAATAAATAAATAAATAAATATTTGAGAGGCAGAGTTACAGAGGAGAGACAGAAAGTTCTTCCCAAATGGCTGCAACAGCTGCAGCCGTGCTGATCTGAAGTGAGGAGCCTGTAGCTTCCTCCAGGTGTCTCACCCGGGTGCTTGGGCCATCCTCTGCTGCTTTCCCAGGCCATAAGCACAGAGCTGGATTGGAAGAGGAGCAGCCGAGACATGAACTGGTGCCCATACGGGATGCTGGTGCTGCAAATGGAGGTTTAGCCTACTACACCACAGCACTGACTCCCAATAAATTTTTTAAAACTATTTCTTTTTGAAAGTCAGTTACAGAGAGAGAAGGAGAAAGATCTTCCATGGTTCACTCCCCAAATGGCTTTTTCTGGGTTTCCCACACAGGTAAGAGGCCCAAGTACTTGGGCCATCTTCCACTGCTTTCCAGGGCACATTAGTAGGGAGCTGGATTGGAGGTGGAGCAGCCAGGATTCAAATTAGCTCTCATGGAATGCTGGCATTGCAGGGCACAGCTTAACCCACTGTGCCTCAGCACTGACCCCACCTCGGAAGATTTTGAACCAAAGGTACAGTATGATGTGATGATGTGACTGATGTTACAGAAAGAATCAGTGCCCATATGGGATGATGATGTTGCAGATGGCAGCCTTACCAGCTATACCACAATCCTGGCCTGCTGCCAATATTTGTTTTAAAAAAATTTTATTTATTTATTTGAAAGTCAGAGTTACAGAGAGACAGACTCAGAGAGAGAGAGAGGGGTTTTCCACCTGCTAGCTCACTCCCCACAACAGCTGGAGCTGTGCCAATCCGAAGCCAGGAGCCAAGAGCTTCTTACGGGTCTCCCACGCGGGTGCAGGGGCCCAAGCACTTGTACCATCTTCTACTGCTTTCCCAGGCCATAGCAGAGAGCTGGATCAGAAGTGCAGCAGCTGGAACTCAAACCAGCACCCATATGGGATGCCAGCACTGCAGGTGGTGGCTTTACCTGCTATGCCACAGTGCCGGCCCCTGCCAATATGTTTTTAAGAGGCTGATTTGTTTGAAAGGCAGAGCAACACATAGAGGACAGATTTTCTGTCTGCTGGGTCACTCCCCAAATAGCTGTAATAGCTAGTGCTGGTCCAGGCCAAAGACAGGGGTCTAGAACTCCATCCAGGTCTCCTATGTGGGTGGCAGGGTCCCAAGCACTTGGGCCATCTTCCACTGCTTTCCCAGACACATTAGCAAGGACCTTGATTGGAAATGAAGCAACCAGCACTCTGATATGGGGTGCAGCATTGCAACCAGCTGCTTAATCCACCATGCCACAATGCTGGCGCCATCCTGCCAACAGTTTATATAAATATGCTGACTGTAGAAAATATTGGTTGTCAGAAAATATGTTTTTATAAAACTGCACTTGTTCCTTATACAAGAAAGCTTTGTCATAGAACATCCTTATCTGCAAAGCTTACTTGAATATCTAGTGAGTTCTTGCAGTTACTAATATACCAGGGGAGCTTAACTGATTCAGCCTGCTCACCCGATACCTCTGAAGGGAAGAGCACTCACAGTAACATCTTCCTCCACCAAGTAGACTGGGGAGGATCCCAGGTGCATGGACACCATGAGGCTACACAGAAGCAGTGACAAATGGAGAGGGTAGTAAGGTCAATGAATGGCTGGGTAGCTAGCTGTGTTAGGCAGCAGGTGAGAGGGAGAAGCAGAGACAAGGGAAGGTAGAGAAAGAATGACGTGACTCCTAAGAAATGGAAGCCTTGGGGGCTGGTGTCGTGGCACAGTGGGTTAATCCTCTGCGGCACCGGCATCCCGTGTGGGCGCTGGTTCTAGTCCTAGCTGCTCCTCTTCCAATCCAGCTCTCTGCTATGGCCTAGGAGAGTAGAAGATGGCCCAAGTCCTTGGGACCCTGCACCCATGTGGGAGGGAAGCACCTGGCTCCTGGTTTTGGCTCGGCGCAGCACCGGCCGTGTGGCCATTTGGGGAGTGAACCAATGGAAGGAAGATCTTTCTGTCTCTCCTCTCACTGTCTGTAACTCTACCTGTCAAATAAAATAAATAAAAAATCTTAAAAAAAGAAAGAAAGAAAAGAAATGGAAGCCTTGGTTCCTGACTGCCAGACCAATACTTGTGACACAGCTTAGGAGCCTTTGTTCTCTAACCTTGGATGATCAGCAAGGTCCCTCCCCCCGCAGTCAGGCTGGTTCATAATTGGCTCTACCTTTATAATACTACCCTTCACCCAAATAAGCCCGAGTAGTTTTCTTTGTACATCTTTAGACAGACTCAATATATACTCTATATTCTGAAGAAAAAACTGATAGTCAAGGTTTAAAATGGTTTTCTTTATTTTTAAAAGCAAGAATAGAAAGCTTAACATACTTAACTAAGAAAGTTACACTATACAAAAATGTGCTCCATCACAGTTTTGGCAGATTGACTTCTGTGGTCTGAATGCGGCACTGAGTTTCTTTTAATCACTTACATTTGCGTGTTCAGTTAATCAGGCTGTTTTTAAAAATACTTCGCTAGTTATTTAAGTATGGAATACATACAACAAGAGCAAAAGTGCAGATGATCGTGTCACCAACCCAGTGTTCCTCAAGAAAATGATGAGCCTGTTATTCATATCGGCCAGGGAACTTCAAGATACCATTCTCCTTGGGAGACAGCTGTACCTGAATTTGAAGGAAAAAAATTCTAGATACACTTACAAAATATAAAATCCTATTTTCTTATAAAATCATAAACATATAAAATAAAGCAGTATATTTATTTCATCACAGTAAGCAAAATTAAATACAAATATAAAATATACAATTTTTACACAGAAATACAAAGAATAAAAATATTCTAATGTTAAGATCTAATATAATACTAATTTAAAAACATTAAGGAGTACTGGTACTTAGTCTGTCCTACTAGAATATAAACATTTTAAAAATAGTGATTACAATAGTAAAACAATATTCTCCTACTACAATATAATGAGGCTAGAAATAAAACCCAACAACCCACATCAGATATTAAAACTTTGAAGCTTTCTACAGTTGAAAACAAAATTCACAATTTGAGATTTCTAGAAAATGATAAAAATGCCACAAATTGGAACCTACAAAATACAACTAAATCACTACTCAGAGGAAAATTTATGGTCCTAAAATGTTCATTGTAATAAACGACAAGAAGAAATTAAAAATCTTACAAATAAATAAAAGGAAGAAGATGAAAATTAATCTCCTATAGATTAAGGCCTACTGAGCCCAATTTTAGTCTTTGAGTTTTTTCTTGAAGAATGACAGGGAGGCACACAGATCGCCCATTTGCTGACTCCCCAGATTCCTCCTACAGGCAGGGCTTGGCCAGGCCAAAACCAGGAGCCTGGCACTCCATTCTGGTATCCCACACGGTGGCAGGGACACAGGTACACGGGTCACTGCCCACTGCTTTCCTACATGCATTAGTTGGAAGCTGGGTCAGAAGTGGGTGAGCCAGAACGCAACTGGTCCTCTGATATGGGATGCAAGCATATCAGACAACAGATGAACATGCTGTGCCACAATGCCTGGTCCTAGCGTTGGTTTCCTTTGTGAAGCAGTTGTTGAACTATTCATAACGATTCCTAACATTCTTAGAGGTCTGCCAACCATCTAGGTATTCCCGCGTCAGCCTCATGTTGACTGTGGGTGGGCACTGAGATTTGCATGTAAAGAACAGAAAAAGGTGTAAATGATGGTATATCACTCAGAGCCCAAGTTATAACAGGGACTGTGGCATTGCTGTCTCTTGAATTCTTTATTCTGGGAAAAGCCAGCTGCCATAGTCAGAGTCTCAAGATGCCTATGGAGCGCCCCAAGTGGCAAGGAACTGAAGCCTCCTGCCAACAACCATAGGAGTACGCTTGGAAGTGGATCTCCCAGTCCCAGGAGGGCAGGGGAAGGCTATAGTCCTGGATGACAACCTCACTGCAGCCGCATGAGAACCAAGAACCAGGGCTGGCACTGTTGTATAGTGGGTAAAGCCGCTGCAAGTGGTGCCAGCATCCCATATGGAGGCGATTCGAGTCCTGTCTGCTCTACTTCCAATCCCGCTCCCTGCTAATGTGTCTGGGAAAGCACTGCAGGATGGCCCAAGTGCTTGGGCCCCTGTACTCACATAGCAGACCTTGAAGAAGCTCCTGACTCCTGGCTTTGGATCAGTCCAGCTCTCATGGGTGCAGCCACTTGGGGAGTGAACCAGCAGATGGAAGAACTCTCTCTCCCTCTCTTTGTAACTCTGCCTTTCAAATAAATAAATCATTGAAAAAAAACAAAAACAAAAACATCCGGATAAGCCGCTCCTGGATTGTGGGTTTGCAGCACAGAGGGCATTGCCTGGCACACTGGCTGTGTTAGGCCCGCCCAAATCATTTGATCTGGCCCTGGCGAGAACTGCAAAAGGGACTTGAAATTCAACAAAGCCACAACAGGCTAAAATTTTTTAAGTTCATAATTTTGTATGGCATGCAAATAATTTTATGAATATCCAAATGATGCTTGGCAGAAAAAAGGTTCCCCACCCCTATAAAGGGGCCGGTGTTGTGGTGCAGCGGGTCAAAGTCCAGGTCTGCAGCCCCGGCATCCCGTATGGGTACCGGTTTGAGTCCCAGCTACTCCACTTCTGATTCAGCTCTCTGCTGTGGCCTGGGAAAGCAGTGGAAGATGGCCCAAGTGCTTGGGCCCCTGTACCCTCATGGGAGATGCGGAAGAAGCTCCTGGCTCCTGATTGACTCAGCTCCAGCTATTGAAGCCATTTGAGGAGTGAGCCAGTGGATGAAGATCTCTCTGTATGTCTCTCCTCTTTCAAATTCAAAAAATAAAAAAAGAGGAACTTTAAGGCAGTAAACACTTGGTGTTTTAAATTACTAAGTTTTAGTGGATGGCACTGTGGTGTAGTGGGCTAAGCCTCTGCCCACAATAAGAGCATCCCACATGGGCGCCGGTTCGTGTCCTGGCCGTTCCTCTTCATATCCAGCTCTCTGCTATGGCCTGAGAAAGCAGCAGAAGATGGTCCAAGTGCTTAAGCTGCTGCACCAATGTGGGAGACCTGGAAGAAGCTCCTGACTCCTAGCTTCAGATAGGCTCAGCTCCAGCTGTTGCAGCCATTTGGGGAGTGAACCAGTAGATGGAAGACCTTTCTCTCTGTCTTTACCTCTGTCTGTAACTCTACTTCTCAAATAAATAAAATCTTTAAAAAAATTACTAAGTTTTTGGCCGGTGCCGCGGCTCACTAGGCTAATCCTCCGCCTTGCGGCACCGGCACACCGGGTTCTAGTCCCGGTCGGGGCGCCGGATTCTGTCCCGGTTGCCCCTCTTCCAGGCCAGCTCTCTGCTGTGGCCAGGGAGTGCAGTGGAGGATGGCCCAAGTGCTTGGGCCCTGCACCCCATGAGAGACCAGGATAAACACCTGGCTCCTGCCATCAGATCGGCGCGGTGCGCCGGTCGCAGCGCGGCAGCCATTGGAGAGTGAACCAATGGCAAAAAAGGAAGACCTTTCTCTCTGTCTCTCTCTCACTGTCCACTCTGCCTGTCAAAAAAACTAAAAAAAAAAAAAATACTAAGTTTTAGGGCAATTTGTTATACAGATACACTAATTATTTCCACTTAAGCTTTCAAAAAAAAAAGACTAAAATACTAAGAACATGGAAGGGTGTAATCATGTAAAAGGTTGATGAAACATCATTATATCAGTTTTCTTTTCTGTTGCCCAAATACTACATTATATTTCAAAAAGTTTTCAGGTAGTCTGGTGATACCATCCTTGTAGTCATTTTTTTTTTTTAAAGATTTATTTATTTATTTGAAAGAGTTACACAGAGAGAGGAGGAGAGACAGAGAGAGAGAGGTCTTCCATCCACTGGTTCACTCCCCAGATGGCTGCAACGGCTGGAGCTGCGCTGATCCAAAGCCAGGGGCCAGGAGCTTCTTCTGGGTTTCCCACGTGGGTGCGGGAGCCCAAGGACTTGGGCCATCTTCTACTGCTTTCCCAGGCCACAGCAGAGAGCTGGATGGAAAGAGAAGCAGCCAGGACTTGAACCGGTGCCCATATGGGATGCTGACACTGCAGGCAGCAGCTTCACCCGTTACGCCACAGCGCCATCCAATAGTCACATTTTTTTTTAAAAAAATCTTCACCTGGAAGCAATTCAAAATTTAGAATTTTAAATTTTTTGTCCATAATAGTAGAGAAGAAAATTGACAGAGGCAGTAATTTCATAATTATTAAACCAATCACAAAATGACTAAAAAGAGCTAGTCCAGCTCTTGGAAAACTAGAGCTTAAAATATTTGCTATTTAACTTTGGTTGACACTGGCTCTAGACTAGTAATGATGGTGAAACTGTTCATACAAATTTCTCAAACTCAAGAACTAATATGTTTATAAGGACAAACAGGAAATATAGTAGTCTTATCTGGATACTCACTCAAAAGAAAGAACTTTATCATATAATATTTTGTGATAAAAATCCAAACCATCCTATTTTACTAAAAGAACATGTGACATTGTTCTTTGATCATTTATGCCTGTGTAGCAGAATTTACCTGCTACTGTTTCTAAGTAGACAACTGTGGAAGACAGATGTATACAGAGTATGAAAGGAAAGAGGATGTAGAAATGAAAACCAATCACTGGAGTGTTCATTGTATTTCATATTTATAAATGTTTTCATGCTCTTAAGGAACAAAGAAGACAGCCATCATCTATTTTTTCTGACAAAACTATGAGTCACGGAAGTTCCTAAATGTATTGCATTTTGACAAACTAAATGGATGAAGAAGAATCAAAGGAGTAAGTTAAAATATGGTAGACACACTTGAAATCCGGAATCACTATGTATAAGACAGTTATGCTGCGGGTTTGAGTATAACAGCTGAGGAACAGTTTTGGTCAAAGATGCTACCCCCTTCTGATATCCATAGACACTGAAAACAGAAAATACAGACTTTTTGGGTTTTCTGCACTTGAATTCTCATTAAAATTGCTAACAAAGTTAATTTTCACTATTTTTTTTTAAAGATTTTATTTATTTATTTGAAAGGTAGAGTTACAGAGAATAAGAGGGAGAGGCAAGAGAGAAAGGTCTTCCTTCTATTGGTTCACTCCCCAAATGGCCACAGCAGCTGGAGCCGTGCCGACCTGAAGCCAGGAGCCAGGAGCATCTTCCAGGTCTCCCATGTGGGTGCAGGGGCCCATCTTCTACTGCTTTCCCAGGCCACAGTTGAGAGCTGGGCTGGAGGAGGATCAGCCAAGACTAGAACTGGTGCCCATATGGGATGTTGGTGCCGCAGGCAGATTAACCTACTGTGCTAAGGCGCTGGCTCCTGTATTCTATTATTATAAAATGTCTTGCAAAGGAACACAGTCCATTCTCCTCATTCAAAGTAGTTACATTCGTGGGATGGTGCTGTGGCACAGCGAGTTAATGCCCTGGCCTGAAGCGTCGGCATCCCATGTGGGTGCTGGTTCGAGACCCAACTGCTCCGCTTCCCATCCAGCTCTCTGCTATGGCCTGGGAAAGCAGTAAAAGATGGCTCAAGTCCCTGGGTCCCTGTACCAGCTTGGGAGACCTGGAAAAAGCTCCTGGCTCTGGCTTTGGATCGGCACATCTCCTGCCATTGCGGTCAATTGGGGAGTGAACCTTTGGATGGAAGATCTCTCCCTCTCTGCCTCTTCTCTCTCTGTGTAACTCTGACTTTCAAGTAAATAAACAAATCTTTAAAAAGAAAAAAGCAGCTACATTTTATAAATATAGTGTCAGATATACTGTAAGCCTCTGGTCACATTTTAATCAAAGCCTATCAACATGTGTTTTGCGTGTACTTCTGTTTAAGAACACTACTGACTCATTAGCATTGAACTTACACCAATAGGAATACAACTCGTGCTCAAATGAAGCTAAACTAATGTATGTGTCAGTATTTTCACCATTAGGCACACAGGAATACTAGACAATCCTTCAGAACAGTGCTTTGAGGCCATTTTAAAATCACAAATAGAAAGCTCAATATGTGAAAAGATGTGGCACTAAATAAACTGTTTTTGAAACACACCTGTTAGCAGTATGAGACCTGAAATAAAAAAAACAGAGTCCATTGGGCCAGCACCACCTGCAATGCCAGCATCCTAAGTGGATGCTAGTTTAAGTTCTGGGTTAAAATATGGTAGACACACTTGAAATCCGGAATCACTATGTATAAGACAGTTATGCTGCGGGTTTGAGTATAACAGCTGAGGAACAGTTTTGGTCTCATTTGGTGACTCATTTCAATCCAGCTCCCTGCTAACGTACTTGGAAAAGCAGTGGGAAGATGGCCCAAGTGCTTGGAACCTGTACCATGTGAGAGACCCAGAAGCAGCTCCTGGCTTTGGCCTGGCCCAGCCTGGCCATTGCGGGGGGAGTTTTAAACCTGCAGATGGAAGATATATCTATTTCTTCCTCTTGCTCTCTAGCTCTGCATTTCATCTAAATAAAGTAAGTCTTAAATACACACATACATACACACACACACACACACAAACACCCCTCATCTGGCAATGTCTAGATCAACTACTCAAAATCCTTTGCCTGTTTGTCCATGAATAACCATGAAAGTGCCATGAGTTTTGATTTCATGGTTCCAACTAAATTTTGCCAAGTAGGTGTATTTGCAAACATGTAATCCACAAATAATGAGGACTATAAATAAGAAAACAATTTGAAAAAGAGATAAACAAATATATAAAATCTTATTGGGGAAATTACTGTTATACAGGGGAAAAATCTGCAGTGTCAGCATCCCATATGGGCATTGGTTCATGTCTCGTCTGCTCCACTTCCAATCCAGCTCTCTGCTATGGCCTGGAAAAGCAGCAGAAGATGGCCCAAGTCCTTGCGCCCCTGTACCCACGTGGGAGGCCTGGAGGAAGCTCCTGGCTCCTGACTCCAGATTGGCGCAGCTCGGGCTGTTGTGGCCAATTCAGGAGTGAGCCAGTGGATGGAAGACCTCTCTCTCTCTCTCTGCCTCTCCTTCTCTCTCTGTGTAACCCCGCCTTTAAAATAAATGAATAAATCTTAAAAAAAAAAAAAAAAACAGCAATAACTAGAAGCTACCTAAACTTTCACCCACAAGAGCATAATTCAGTAAGTATGGTACACCATACCCTGCAATTGTTTAAGCTTGAGACAGTTTCACATACTGATAGGGAGTGTTCTCCAAGATATATTGAGGAAAAAGCACTTAGCTATTAAGGAACATTGTCTCAATTACCTATAAGAATAAAAAAATTTAAAAGTTGAAAGTAGTAATAATGTATTTATTTTTTAATTATGTTTTTAATATTTTACAATAACTGTACGAGACAAAAAATTTTAAAAATGCTAAAGGGTGCAGTGTGAAGTCTCCTTCATATCCCTGTTCTCTATATTACCTTCAAGCATAATCTGAGATTGGTTGAGGATAATTCCCATCCACACATATTTACATAAATGGCCATTAAAATAATATACAGTTTTGCATCTTACTTTCTCTATTTACACATGTCTTCCTATCAGAGTGCAATACATACAACAGAGCAACAATGTTTAAAAAAAAACTTTTAAAGGGATTAAAATGTTAAACAGATTCAAAGATTTACTTTTATTTCATAAGTAACAATGAAGAAAGAAATAGCTCTAAAATAACAAGTAGAAACTATAACAATTAGATGGATGTGAAGAATGAGCACATTATTAACTAATTCATTCTTCTGAGGTTAGCAATATAAGAACACGTGATGATCTATGGAACAAGAAGTGTGCTGTATTCTAATTTGGAGACTAGGAGCTAACATCCAAATTACTCATCCATATATAAGAATACTTCAATGGAACTCTGTTAAGCAAAAGAGGCCAAATTTATTTTTAATTTTTATTGCCATGTAGAAAAATATCAATGAGCCCAAATGTGACACCTAAATTTTACATACTTGAGAGGTCGGGAGTATAGTATCATTGTTCAGTACATTTTATTTTAGCTATCACAAGAGACTAATCTTTGAGAAAACGCCAACAACTGAAAAATTAACTGTGATGAACTGGGCCATCCAGCCAAGTATTCATGAAGAAAAAGATAAAACATTTGTTCAAACCAACTAGTCTTTAATAAAAGGCAAAGAGGTGCTGGTGGATGTATTTTCCTGACACAGACTACAAACTGGGCACAATAAATGATGTAACTGTCTTCAAGCACTGGGCACCAGGGCGGAGATCAACAAGGAAGGGAAATACAGTGAACTTGGCATTCTGCCTTTCTGGTTGGATATGGTTCCAAATTGGCAGCACAGACCTGGGAGCCCGAGATTAAACAGAGTTCCCAAGTCTTGGAGGAGACAGGGATGGGAGTTCAGACCTTGGAGTAAGACAGCTGGCATCTGAGGAGGCAGAGTCAGAGAGGAGGGATTTGAAGAGAAGGAGCCTTGGATATCAGTGTTCGATTTTCACGTGGGTCCTTGCCCAAATCCTAAGCAGTAGACATGTAGGAAAAGACTCCACAGGGCCCGGCAAAAGCAGTTCTTGAGGAGCTGAGAGCTGGAGAGAGAGTTCAGAAGTCACACAGAGTCCATGATCTACCTTGGGACCATGGCAAGCATTTGACTGTTTTCTCATCAGTAAAATGGGAATAGTTGTATCTAATTTGATGGGTGTCATAGAATTAAATTAACTGTAACACAGGTAACCACTCAGAAAGTATAGCTAATACTACTTACAAAGGGAAGGAAAATTCATGTGGCAGTTTCTAGCTTTAACAATAAAAACCCAAATCAATAAACACATGTTGAAGAGTCTATTGAAATCAAGATCTATAAAACAAGAGTTTATTTATTCTTCACCAGAAGTCTTTATTGAAACACAAAGAATCAATAATGCTCATAGTGCACATTTGCCTTTCATCTAGTAATTAAGAATACCTCATTAAAAATGGAATATAGTTCAGCTCCAAATCACAGGTCGTTTTTCAATGTAAACTTGTGACGTGGTAATTAGTAATGAATGGATCGGAACTTCAAAACTCAGAAATTAGTTTTTCAGGGCTGGTGTTGTGGCATAGCAGGTTAAGCTGCCACCTACAGTGCTGGCATTCCATAGAGGTACCAGTTCATGTCCCAGCTGCGCCACTTCCAGTCCAGCTCCCTGTTAACATGCTTAGGAAAGCAGCAGAGTGCTTGGGCCTCTGCACCCACATGGGAGACCTGGAAGAGGCTCCTGGCTGTGACCTGGCACAGCCCTGGCTGTTGTTGCCCTTTTGGTTCTCTCTCTGTAACTCTGCTTTTGAAATATATAAAATAAATCTTAGGGGGAAAAAAACAAATTAGTTTTTCTAAGTTTCTCCAAATATACTAATAAAAATTTTTACCTTGGAAACATGCTATATGCATATCTGAAGACAATAGCTGAACCCGTAAGTAATCACACTTCAATAAAACAAGGCTATCCAAGAGAGCATGCCATGATTCTACGGTCCAAAGGAATGAAGTAGGGGAAAGTCATCTTTGTTCACAGAAGTCAGAACAGCAGCTGCCAAGGTGGGCAGGCACGGTGAATGGAGGGACTTCCTGGGTTGAGGGAAGTGTTCTTTATCTTCCTTGAGTGTGTTAGCACTACCGTTGGCAATACTAATCACACTCCTCACTAAAATTGTACATTTTATTGTAATATAAACTTTGTGCCACCCAAAAAAAAAAAAAAAAAGAATCAGAAAAACACAAATAAGGCCGGCGCCACAGCTCACTAGGCTAATCCTCCACCTGTAGTGCTGGCACCCCGGGTTCTAGTCCCGGTTGGGGCGCTGGATTCTGTCCCAGTTGCTCCTCTTCCAGTCCAGCTCTCTGCTGTGGCCTGGGAAGGCAGTGGAGGATGGTCCAGGTGCTTGGGCCCTGCACCCGCATGGGAGACCAAGAGGAGGCACCTGGCTCATGGCTTTGGATAGGCGCAGTGCGCCGGCTGTAGCAACCATTTGGGGGGTGAACCAATGGAAGAAAGATCTTTCTGTCTCTCTCTCTCATTGTCTAACTCTGCCTGTCAAAAAAAAAAAAAAAAAAAAAGACAAAAAATAAATACAAAAATTCAAGTCTCTCAAAAGGCCATGATTTACACAGAAAAAATGACCTAGTCAAGTAGCTGATGAGGTAACTATGTAAGACATCTTCATCTTAATTGACTGGTGTATATAAAATATGTACCTCCACAGGAGCAGGAGATACTCGTTAACTCTCAGAATTTGACTTTTTAATTGAATCCATTGTTTTCCTACTCACCAAGAGTTTTAAAAACCATAAGACTTAAGTTGATTAAAAATAAACAAAGACCCTTGGGGGCCAGTGCTGTGGTGTAGTATGTTAAAGCCTCAGCCTGCAGCACCAGCATCCCATATGGGCGCCAGTTCAAGTCCTGGCCGCTCTTCTTCCAATCCAGTTCTTTGCTATGGCCTGGGAAAGCATAGAAGATGGCCCAAGTCCTCGGGCCCCTGCATCCACGTGGGAGACCTGGAAGAAGCTTCTGCCTCCTGGTTTCGGATCAGCTCATTTCTGGCCGTTGCGGTCATTTGAGGAGTAAACCAGCAGAACAGAAGACCTCTCTCTGGCTCTCTCTCTGTAACCGTCTTTCAAATAAATAAAATAATTCTTAAAAAAAAAAAAAAAAAAAAAAAAGAAACCCTATAGTTTAGTTCTGTTAACAGCAGGCATGAAGAAAGGCTAAACTTACAAAAAGACTCAGATAAAGCAATCTCCGGCTGATCGCTTAAGGCAGGCTCTCTGAACACACCCTCTTTTCTGTGCCTTCTGAATATAGGCACTGCAGTGGCTGTAAAATAGACCATGGAATTTTCTTTTTAAGGATTTATTTATTTGAAAGGCAGAGATACAGAGTGAAGACAGAGGGAAAGGTCTTCCATCTGCTGATTCACTCCCGAAATGGGGAGTGGGCCAAGCTGAAGCCAGGACCAGGAGGTTCTTTTGGGTCTCTCATGTGGGTGCAGGGGCCCAAGTACTGGGACCATCTTCTGCTGCTTTCCCAGGCCCATTAGCAGGGAGCTGGATTGGAAGTGGAACAGCTGGGAGTTGAACCGGGGCCCATATGGGATGCCGGCACTGCAGGCAGAGGCTTAACCTTCTATCCCACAGCGCTGGTCCCAGGCCATGGAATTTTCTTCATGGAATTCCTTGTAACTGCAAGGACAATCACTACAATGAAAGCCAGAAAACTAGCTGTTTTGCCTTTATTACTAGGACTAGTCTAGACATACAATCTGGTGGCTTGGTCTGTACTAATACTTATTCAGTATTTAAGTTACATGGTACCTGAAACTCACTTTAGGTCAAACAGTATTATGTAACTAAACTCTCAAAACCATTCACCTAATGCATAGTTGACTAAAAATCCTTAAAACTAACAAGAAAGTGAATGATGCCTAACCCGCTACATGATGAATGACTGACTTTTTTAAAAAATGTATTATTAGAAAGAGTTGGCCGGCGCTGCGGCTCAGTAGGCTAATCCTCCGCCTTGCGGCGCCGGCACACCGGGTTCTAGTCCCGGTCGGGGCACCGATCCTGTCCCGGTTGCCCCTCTTCCAGGCCAGCTCTCTGCTGTGGCCCGGGAGTGCAGTGGAGGATGGCCCAAGTCCTTGGGCCCTGCACCCCATGGGAGACCAGGAGAAGCACCTGGCTCCTGCCATCGGAACAGCGCGGTGCGCCGGCCGCAGCGCGCCTACCGCGGCGGCCATTGGAGGGTGAACCAACGGCAAAAAGGAAGACCTTTCTCTCTGTCTCTCTCTCTCACTATCCACTCTGCCTGTCAAAAAATAAATAAAAAAAAAAAAAAAAAAAAAGAAGAAAGAAAGAGTTACAGGGAGTGGGGCAAAAGGTGCCGGGGCAGAGCAAGAGATATCTTCCATCCACTTGTTCATGCCCCAGATGGCTGCAATGGCAAGGGCTGGGCCAGCTAAAATCCAGGAGCCAGGAGCTTCTTCTGGGTCTCCCATGTTGGTGCCAGGGGCCCCAGCACTTGGACCATCTTCTGCTTCTTCTCCCAGGCCATTAGCAAAGAGCTGGGTCAGAAGCACAGCAGTTGATACTTGAACTGGCACCTATATGGGATGCTGGCATAGCAGGCGGCAACTTTATCTGCCATGCCACAAAGCTGGCCCCAATGATTGATCTTTAAACAACTCTGAAAGTCCTCTTCCATTTACCATTTCCTTTCTTCTTTGCCATTCTCTCCAGTCTATGTTCTAAGCCCATGCTCAACTTCAAAAGATACCAGATACTGCAGACACAGTAAAGATTAAGATGTAGTCCCTTTCCACTAACAACAAAGGAGAGACTGATATGTAAGCAATGAAGACAACAATGTGAAAAGCCAGAAAGTTCAGAGAGGGGTATTACCTGGACGGAGGTGGTGGCTGAGAAGGTGGGCAGTATGAAACGTGGTGATGACACTGGGCTGCCTTGTACATCTGATCGTACTGTACCCTGGTGCCTCTGACCATGTGCATCCTCTGCCTCAAGAGTGAGTCTCACTCATTCCATCCTCTGCCCAATTTTTCTATTCACTCTTTTAGACTTGGCTGTACAACCCAGTACTGGTAAAGAACTTTCATCAAATGAAGTTGATTTTAACCAAAGAATGAAATGTGGATAATTATAGGTTTAAATATGATGATTTATATAATAATAGTACTAACAATAGAATTCTTCCCAGGTCAGTGTATCTCCCATTCTGAAAATTGAAAAAACAGGATTTGTAAAGATTTGCTTTTCAGGAAAAAGCACATCTTAGATAAGGAGATGTCTCTTTCCCCAAGATGCCAGCTCCTGGAAATATATTCCTTCCTCTTACCAAAAAAAAAAAAAAATTTGCTCTTCATGGAAGCACTGATATAATCCACTAATAAATATATAATATCTACAATCACTTATCAAAATCATAATACAGAAATTTATCCTAAGGTTATGACAGAACAGAAACAAATTATTTCATGTATGAAAGGTATTCACTGTAATGGTACCCAGAATAGCGAAACCTCCTGCACTAAAGGAATAGTGGCACATAATGAGTACAAAGGCAAATAATCTGGCAGGAAGAATAGATAAAGGTATAGAAAATATGACATTAAGTGGACACACACACAGTATGCTTGACGGCATTCATTTTAAAAAAAAACATGAATATGGGCCAAAAGTGTAAAATAATATGCAAAAAATGAATACTATGACAAATACATAGCTAATTTCTAATTTTTAAAAAAGTTTTTTTTTTTTTTTTTGACAGGCATAGTGGATAGTGAGAGAGAGAGACAGAGAGAAAGGTCTTCCTTTTTGCCGTTGGTTCACCCTTCAATGGCCGCTGCGGCCGGCGCATCATGCTCACCCGAAGCCAGGAGCCAGGTGCTTCTCCTGGTCTCCCATGCGGGTGCAGGGCCCAAGGACCTGGGCCATCCTCCACTGCCTTCCCGGGCCATAGCAGAGAGCTGGCCTGGAAGAGGGGCAACTGGGATAGAATCCGGCGCCCCAACCGGGACTAGAACCCGGTGTGCCGGCACCGCAAGGCAGAGGATTAGCTTGTTAAGCCATGGCGCCGGCCCCAAAAAAGTATTTTTATTATATACTTTTAAACATACATATAATAGAAAAAATAGTATAGTGGACGTCCACATACACACTATAAGATTCATTAACAGTTAGCCACAAATGCATAATAAACTCACACATACACTTTGCTAAATCTTTTCAAAATATATTGGAAACACTAACACACCTCACTCCTAAATCCTTCAGTGTGCAAATTAAGACACTCTTCTACAAACTACGTGGTTCTTATCCTAGCAATAACTGTCATTTAAACCCAATCCATACTCAAATTCCCTCAGTGCTCCCTTGCCAAGTCTATACAATGGCTTCTATTAAAAAAAAAAAAAAAAAAGACATTTATTTGAAAGGCAGTAATACAGAGAGAGATTGATCTTCCAACTACTAGTACATTCCCTAAATGGCCCCAACAGCTGCAGCTGCGTCAATCTGAAGCCAGGAGCCAGGAGTTTCTTCCAGGTCTTCCATGTGGGTGCAGGGGCCCAAGGACTTGGGTCATCCTCTGCTGCTTTCCCAGGAGCATTAATAGGGAGCTGGATTGGAAGCGGATCAACCGGGACTCCAACTGGCACAAACATGGGATGTGAACACCGAGGCAGAGGCTTAGCCTTCTATGCCACAGCGCCGGTCCCTACAATGGCCTCTTACCCAAGCAGTCCATTCAAGAATCCACATTATATTTGGCTATGACATCTCTTATCTAACATTATTTTCTACAACATTCTGGATCTATCCAATCATTTCTTTAATGGTGTCATTTAACTTGTTGCATTAGCCCCAGGATTTCCTGAAAATGGGAAATCAGTTCTAAAGGGTCAACTAAAGTCTGGTACAGTCATGTGGACAGGAGCACTTCATTGATAATACAGCATACTGCACACTGTATTACAAATCAAAAAGCAAGTCTGGCAGTGTGACTACCAGTAACCAGGTGTCTTCAGATCCTAAGGATCTACACATTATAAAAGTGTTTTTTCCACCCAAACAACCACCCAGCCAGCAAGTATTTGTTGAAAATCCTAGTGGGGTACAGGTCAATCTTTTATTTTCTAGTTTTGTCACTAACGTATTTTTACTGTTGCTGTGTTTTAACTTTTCAACTTTTTCACATTTCTGTTTCTTAAATTACCGAAACATTTGTTTTCCACAAACCACAGCATTTATAGCAAAGGTACACTTTCTAACGATGCACTTACTCCTTAATTGAAATGTGAGCATCTTCCCTCTTTCTGACTTTGCTTGAAGCCCTGCAGGAAAAATAAAGGAAGTCAAAAGAACAACATAGCACTTTATACACATTTCAAACATGTTCCCAGAAGACATCTTACTAAGTTTATTTAGCAAATGTCATCAGAAAATAAGTTAACAGTCTTCTGCTTCAATAGTGACTCCAAAGTAAACAAGCATTAAGCTGTAATTGTAAAGTTTCTTTTCTTTCCCTAAGTCCAACAATATTCACAGTCCACTTAAGGGGCCGGCGCCGTGGTTCACTTGGTTATTCCTCAGCATGCAGTGCCAGCATCCCATATGGGTACCAGGTTCTAGTCGTGGTTGCTTCTCTTCCAGTCCAGCTCTCTGCTGTGGCCTGGGAAGGCAGTGGAGGATGGCCCAAGTCCTTGGGCCCCTGCACCCGCATGCGAGACCAGGAGGAAGCACCTGGCTCCTGGCTTCGGATTGGCACAGTGCCGTAGTGGCCATTTAGGGGGTGAATCAACAGAAGCAAGACCTTTCTCTCTGTCTCTCTCACTGTCTAACTCTACCTGTCAAATAAAAAAAAATTTTTTTTAAAACTTATTTTCATCAAATACATACAATGAGCTAAGAACACTTGTGTCACAATTTTTTTCTAAATATTTATTTATTTGAAAGGTACAGTTACACCTAGAGGGAGGGAGGGAGAGAGAGAGAGAGAGAGAGAGAGGGAGGGAGGGGGAGAGGGAGAGGGAGAGAGGGCGGGGGCCCCAAGAACTTGGGCCATCTTCCACTGCCTTTTTTTTTTTTTTCTTTTTTTTTTTTTGACAGGCAGAGTGGACAGTGAGAGAGAGATAGAGAGAAAGGTCTTTCTTTTGCTGTTGGTTCACCCTCCAATGGCCACCGCGGCTGGAGCGCTGATCCGAAGGCAGGAGCCAGGTGCTTCTCCTGGTCTCCCATGCGGGTGCAGGGCCCAAGCACTTGGGCCATCCTCCACTGCACTCCCGGGCCACAGCAGAGAGCTGGCCTGGAAGAGGGGCAACTGGGACAGAATCCGGTGCCCTGACTGGGACTAGAACCCGGTGTGCTGGCGCCGCAAGGCGGAGGATTAGCCTATTGAGCCATGGCGCTGGCCCCACTGCCTTCTCAGGCACATCAGCAGTGACCTGGATAGGCAGAACAGCCAGGACTCGAACTGGCGTCCATATGGGATGCCGGCACTGCAGGCCAGGGATTTAACCTGCTACACCACAGCACTGGCCCCGAGGAAGTTCTTTATACATAAACATGCCATAGTTATATAAGTCAAACAGTAGATTTAAATTAGCATAGTCATAAGGGAATGCACTCATGATACACTTAAAAAATTATACCTGCAACTCAGTTGTTTATTTTCTTCTATACTCACTAACTATAAATTCAAAGACCTATAATATCACAATTTTATCATGGCACAATCACCTTCTTTTACAAATAATTTTAGGATTTTGCCTAAAATAATAGGTCTACAGTAGAGGGATGCATAAAATGCTAATTTGAAGCCTCAGTTACTGAGGTCTAGTTTGATGCATACTATGCCAGAATTTTCTCTAAGAACACAAAAAATTTTCTTTTGCAAAAGATTATGCCTTCTTTTAGCATTCCCTATTAAAATAAAAAAGCATAATTCATTTTTTAATTTTAATTTTTTTAAATTTTATTTACAGGCAGAGTAGACAGTGAGAGAGAAAGACAGAGGGAAAGGTCTTCCTTTACCGTTGGTTCACCCTCCAGTGGCTGCTGCGGCCGGTGCACTGCGCTGATCCGAAGCCAGGAGCCAGGTGCTTCTCCTGGTCTCCTATGTGGGTGCAGAGCCCAAGGACTTGGGCCATCCTCCACTGCTCTCCCGGGCCACAGCAGAGAGCTGGCCTGGAAGAGGGGCAACCGGGACAGAATCCGGCGCCTCAACCGTGACTAGAACCCGGTGTGCCGGCGCCGCAGGCGGAGGATTAGCCTATTGAGCCACGGCGCCGGCACATATTTCATTCTTATTTCAAGTCCAAGCAGAGAAACTACTGAGACTGAAAAATAATTTAGACAAAAATAATTCACCTGAATTAGAAAAGTAAAATTGGGGCTGGCGCTGTGGTGTAGTGGGTTAAGGCCCCAGTCTGCACAGCCGGCATCCCAAATGGGTGCCAGTTTGAATCCTGGCTAATCTACTTCTGATCCAGCTCTGTGCTATGGCATGGGAAAGCCTGTAGAAGATTGCCCAGGTGCGTGGACCGCACCTGCATGGGAGACCCAGAAGAAGTTCCTGGCTCCTGGCTTCGGATCAACACTGTTCTGGCTATTGCAGCCATTTGGAGAATGAACCAGCAGATGGAAGACCTCTCTCTGCCTCTCTGTAATTGTCTTTCAAATAAATAAATAAATAGTTAAAAAGAAATGTAAAATCAGGGGCTGGCACTGTGGCATAGCATGTTAAGCCACTGACTGCAGCGCTGGCATCCCATAAGGGCACGGGTTCCAGTCCTGGCTGCTCCACTTCCAGTCCAGGTCTCTGCTACTGTGCCTGTGAAAGCAGTGGAAGATGGCCCAAGTGCTGGTACCTGCATCCACATGGGAGACCCGGAAAAAGCTCCAGCCTCCTGGCTTTGGTCTGGTCCAGCTCCAGCTAGTGCGGTCATTTTGGAAGTGAATAAGCAAATGGGTAATCTCTCTCCTCCACCTATCCCTCTCTGACTCTACCTCTCAAATAAATAAATCTTCCAAAAAAAAAAAAAAAAAAAGGAAAATCAAAATAATTGAATGGCAAAGATTTTTTAAAAATAAATTACAGTTGCACTTGGAAAAAAGAGTAATTTGAGACTTAGATAGTTGCATTTTTTTAAACTTCAAGGCAGTTTTTAACTTTTAGGATCTACATAACAAAAGTTATTTTACAATCACAAAAGTCACATAACTATAGAAAAATTGCAGAGTGTTCTCTTACCATGTAGTAGCCAGTATGATAGCCACTCATATACCAAGAGATTAACATACTTCCCAAGGCATCAGCATCATCAAGAGAATCTGGACATAGGGGAGGTGGTGGGGGAATCACCTAGAAATGGAAAACGATAAATTTTAAATCAAGTAAACAAAAATTGTGAAGTCTGGACATTCCTTTTATGTAGAGAATGCTAAGTGTTAATTGTATATTGTCCTATTTCACACATAATTTTCCTATTTAAATATTAAAAAAAAAAAAAAAGCAACATGCAGAGGGCACATGTAGTGGTACAAGTGGTTAAGCCACTGCTTACAATCGCAGCATGCCATATGGGAAGGCCAGTTAAAGTCCAGCTACTCTGCTTCCTATCCAGCTTCCTGCTAATAGATCTGGGAAGCCAATGGAAGATGGCCTAAGTGCTTGGGCCTCTGCTACCCATGTGGGAGACCAAGGTGGAGTTCCTGGATTCTGGCTTCAGCCTGGCCCTGGATTCTGGCTGTTGTAGCCATTTGAGGAGTGAACCAGTCACTGTGCCTTTCAAATACATAAATTAAAAAAAAGGCAACATCTGGAGAAAGTCAAGCAGAAACAACAAAATATCAACTAAATTAATTAAATTTAACAGGAATTAAAAGACAACAGGTGACAAAGTCTTTAGACATTCAGGTATAATAACAGTATTTTCCTGCTGCATGATGGAACTATGAGTTAAAGACCAAGCATAAACACTTGCTTTTTCTTAAAACAAACACAGGCACCACAATGCATTTCAAGGCAGATCCTAAGTCAAGGTCTTGGGTAGAACATCTGCCCCCAACAGTCTGCCAAAAGACATCCTTTTGTCTACTACCAATACCTAAAAATCTGCCACTGAAAGATCCGCTTTGCATGATCAGAAGTTACATCCAAGTCTATCCAGAAGGGTAAAACATTAATCCTGTAAATATAGCACATATTAAGTCCTTTCTAACAAGAACTAGCTCCCAATAGAATGGATATCAACTTCTGCCAGGAAAGAAGCGAGCAGTGAAAAGCTCAGAGTTGGGGCTCTAAGAGCACTGCTTCTGGGTGACACAGTAGCATTAAAAACAAAGCATTTTTTAGTGCTGAGTTCAAATTTTCGCCCATTAGAATTCAGCCCAACGGGGTCGGCTATTGGAGTGTGGGTTCGAGTCCTGGCTGCTCTGCTTCTGATGCAGCTTACTGCTAAATGAGACTGAGAAGGCAGTGGAAGATGGCCCTTGTCACCCACATCAGAGACCAGGAGGGGATTCCGAGTGCTTGGCTCCTCGCTTCCGCCTGGCCCAGCCCTGGCTGTTGTGGCCATTTGAGGAGTGGATGGGCAGATGGATGACTTCTCTCTTTCTACCTTTCAAATAAAATAACAAAACAAAACAAAAGATTCAAGCCCCAGAGATGGTCCAAGATGCTATTTTCCAATCCTCTGTTTTAGGCTCAAACCCAAATGACATATGAAAGCAGTTTCATCTGAGTTCTTTTGTACTTACTGGTGGCCCAGAAGGAAATGGGGGCAGCCAGCATGACAGGAAGTGGGGTGGTAGGGGTGGCAGTGGCGGTGGCGGTGGTGGTGGCCCACTGAATTTTAGACCTGGCTATAAAGAATATTTCAAAAGAAAAACAATTCACTAATGTCAATTCAAAACCAAAAGGATAAAAATAATTACCTAGAACAATATCTATATTATAAAAAGGGTACTTCAAACCTTCATGGAAAAATGAGTGAAAAGATATTTATTTTGTGAAAAAATTTTTTGAAATCCATCCACATTTTTTCATAATATTTCCCATGAATGTTTTGAAGATCCCTTTTCATGAATGGGTTTGAAAATTCTGTGTGCCAAAATAAGCATCTTTTAACTCAATTTCCTATGAACTTTCTGAAGTAAATCCATATATATTAACCAAAGTAAATGGAATTTCATATACCAAGTCCTCAAGTCAAATAGACTCAAATAGATAACCTTTAGATTTTCTCATTTCCTTTCTATGTAAACATGCAGCAAGCAAAAACAAAGATCTGTAATTAAGTAGTAAATCAGAGATTGGATTTAGCAAAAATATTTTAATCATAAAAGATTATATGCTCTATATTTTCACTACTTATGTTGTATTATCTTTTTATGGGAGCCCTAAGTTAAATGTGTTAACTTAGAGCACATTTAAAACTGATACACTCACACCTAACAAAAATCAACACCCTGAGATCAATGACGCATGATGTGTCTTTAAAGGTTTGATCGCTTCAATTTCATTTACCTATTATTTTATTTGAAAGATAGGGAAACAGATAAACAGACAGATTGTGATCCTCCCTCTGCTGGCTCATTCTCTAAATGCCCACACCTGTTAGGACTGGGACAGCCTGAAGCCGGGAACCTGGAATCAATGTGGGGTCCCACGTGGGTGACAGTGACCCAAGTACTCGGGCCATTACCTGCTGCCTTCCAGGGTACACAATAGCAGGGAGCTGAAATTAGGAGTGGAGCCAAGGTTCAAACTCGGTACACCAATATGGGATGCAGGCATCCCAAGTGACATCTTAACTACTGCATCTAACACCTGCCCCTTGATCATTTTAGATTCAACAAACTTTCATACAACATAAACTTCAATAAAAAACAATCACAGGGGTTGGCACTTAAGTGAAGTGGCTTAAGCTCCTCCTTGCTGTGCTGGTTCAAGTCCCAGCTACTCCACTTCTGATGCAGCTTCCTGCTAATGCACTGGGAAGGCAGTGGAAGATGTCCAAGTACTTGGGCCCCTGCCACCCTTGTGGAAGACCAAGATGGAGTTCCTAGTTCCTGGCACTGGCATGGCCCGGGCGTGGGTGTTGCAGCCATTTGGGGAGTGAAGCTGTGGATGGAAGCTCTCTTTCTCTGCCTCTTCAATAAATAAATCCTTTAAAAAAAAAAAAAAAAAAAGATAGCAAATGCAGAAAATTTAAGGAAAATAATGACTCATGCTTGATTTTAAAAAGTTATTATTTGAATACCATAACCTCAAGGTATGATTTCCCAGACATCACTGGTTTACATAAAAGTAGTGACATACCTTCGGGTTTCATGACATAACCCAGCCTATAAGAAAAATCTTTTCTGTTTGATTTCTTTTACTTGTAACAAAAAGAGCCATAAATGAAAATAATCTGAAAGCACCTCAGGACTTTACCCATGTGATACACATACTGTATTCTTCTGTTACACATCATATGCAGGTGACATGGGGAACGACCACCTATCATTCCACCAATGATAAAGTATTGTTATACTTTCTAATTTAAGTAAGTTTGCTTACTTATCAGCCCTAATACTCCACAAGAGTACTTGGGTGAGTCTTTCAACGTAAACTATTTTACGTCACTAACTTATTTTCTTTTCAAAGAATATGTATTCGTAACATCTAAAGACAGCTACAAAAGTTTCATGTGACAGCAACCACTCAGTGGAAGGGTTAAATGCCCCATACAAGGTTTCCTGAAGAAGAAGAAGAAGCCTTTTCTTGGAGGCAAGTTTACCTTTCCAGGTCCCATTCCTGATCCTGGCATGGGGGGAGGCGGAGGGAGGAAGGAGTTCCAAGGATTAGCTTTTGACTTGATATTATTTGGTTTACTTCCAGGAGACCTGGAGGAGTTCTCACTTTCATCTGTAGAAACTTGACTTTCATTTTCATTCTTTAAAAAGAAAAAAACACATTTTTGTTATGAAAGTATCGCTAAGGAAAATGTTAACACCTTCAAACTGACAATTGTTTAATTTCTTATCTAGTCTCTGCTTCCAGGAGTGAAACTGTCTGCACCCTTACCTCCTGAGCATTGTGTTCTATATTATTAGCCACTTCAGATGTTGGGGAAAGTAGATCAGACAGATTTTGCTCTTCTCTGTTTCCATATCCAGTGTAAACCACAACACAGGTTTCTCTCTTAAAATCAACTGAAGCAATTGTAGCGGGGTAGATGCAGCCATCCTCTGACCAAATGGCACAACATTTGTCGCCAACCTTCCACTACAAAAGAAAGCAAGGAAACATATGTGCATATATTTCTTTTAAAGAGGGCAAACAATCATCTAGTTTGGGTGGAGGGTTGAGGGTGAAGGGCAGTCTCCAATTAACTGATTTAGAAGGCAAAATCAAATAGTGAAAAGGCTTGAGGCCCAAAACACATAAATAAGAATTCATTTCTCTGAGTCTTCTTTTCCCCATCTGTAAGTCACTACACTACCATATAACTATCTCCTGCACCTGTTGTGAAAAATAGGAAGGAGGGAGGGTGTGTCAACAGCCCAGCACTCAGGTCTGACACAGAGCAAATGCTCATCAAACGACAGATCTCTTAACCTTTGGGAAATGCAGCAGCTTACTACCAACACACTTTTTTCAGCTACCAGAAATGATTCTACTCAGACTTTTTGGTTTCAAAAATAACAGTTTTAAGCTTTCTGAAGAAAAAGGAAAAATACTTATTTCTCAGCTTATGAAATAAAAAAAGAGGCCGGCGCTGTGGTATAATGTGTTAAGCTTCTGCCGGCAATGCCAGCATCCCATTTGGGCGCTGGTTTGACTCCTGGCTGCTCCACTTCAATCCAGCTTCCCTGCCAATGCACCTGAGAAAGCAGGGCAAAATGGTCCAGGTCCTTTGGTCACTGCCACCCACGTGGGAGACCCGGATGAAACTCCTGATACCGGCCTGGCCTAGCACAGGCCACTGCAGCCATTTAGGGAGCTGATGGAAGCTCTCCTGACCTTTCTCTCTCTCTGTAACTTTCAAATAAATAAAATTAATCTTAAAAATTAAATTAATAAAACAATGCCCTTAGATTCTCCTAAATAGCATCTTTCCTTATCCCCATGCCAAACAGGGTAAACACTGCTGGCTAGCGATTTATCATTCCCACCCAATTCCTTACACTTATTACTACTAACATGTGTGTTCCTGAAGAACATGGTTAGTAGTAAGATTAGTAGTTGTTTAAGTTTTATGGCGGCCGGTGCTGTGGCATAGCAGGTAAAGCCTCCGCCTGCAGTGCTGGCATCCCATACGGGCGCTGGTTTGAGTCCCGGCTGCTCTACTTCTGATCCAGCTCTTTGCTATGGCCTGGGGAAGCAATAGAAGATGGCCCAAGTCCTTGGGCCCCTGAACCCACATGGGAGACCCAAAGGAAGCTCCTGGTTCCTGATCAGCGCAGCTCCGGCTGTTGTGGCCAATTGGGGAGTGCACCAGCAGATGGAAGACCTCTCTCTCTCTCGCTCTCTGCCTCTGCTCTCTCTGTGCAACTCTGCCTTTCAAATAAATAAATAAATCTTTAAAAAAAAAGAAGTTTTATAGTTTTATGAATACATATACTAATCATTTAAGTTATTTTACATTATACTACTTGGTAAGGACAGTAACAAGAAATCCTTTAAAGTTGAATCTCTTTGTTTAAAGAAAAAAATCTGTTTCAGGGCAGGCATTTGGAGCAGTGGTTAAGATGCCACTTGGAGGATGGCCCAAGTGCTTGGGCCCTGCTCCTGCATGGGAGACCAGGAAGAAGCACCTGGCTCCTGGCTTCGGATCGGCACAGTGCGCTGGCCGTAGCGGCCATTTGGGGGGGTGACCCAATGGAAGGAAGACCTTTCTCTCTGTCTCTCTCTCACTGTCTAACTCTGCCTGTCAAAAAAAAAAAAAAAAAGCCACTTGGGAAGCTAGTGTCTAATACAGGAGTGTCTCAGTTTGAGTCTCACCTCTGCTTTTTTTTTTTTTTTAAAGATTTATTTATTTATTTGAGAGGCAGAGTTAGAGAGAGGCAGAGGCAGAGGCAGAAGCAGAGAGAGAGAGAGAGAGAGAGAGAGAGAGAGAAACAGACAGAGACAGAAAGTCTTCCATTGGTTGGTTCACTCCCCAGATAGCCCCAACGGCTGCAGCTGTGCCAATCTGAAGGTAGGAGCCGGAGTCAGGAGCTTCTTCCAGGTCCCCCACGTGGGTACAGGGTCCCAAGGACTTGGACCATCTTCTACTGCTTTCCCAGGCCATAGCAGAGAGCTGGATCGGAAGAGGAGCAGCCGGGACTGGAACTGGCGCTCATATGGGATGCTGGCACTACAGACAGGAGGTTTACCTGGTACACCACATGCCGGCACCTCACCTCTGCTTCTGATCTAACTTCCTGCTGATATACACCCTGGGAGGCAGCAGGTGATGGCTCAGAAACTTCGGTTCCTGGCAGCCTTGTGAGAGAGACAGATGGAGTTCTGATCGCTTCTCAGCCTTTTGGCTAAGATCAAGTGCAGATGGAGTTCTGGGCCTAGCCCAGCCCTGGCTGCTGCAGGCATTCGGGAAGTGCCAAATAAAGCAACAGATAGAAGATTTTTCTCTTTCTGCCTTTCAAATAAATGAAAAGAAACAAACCTGTTTCAAGGCAGTTGTGGTCTTCTTCTTTTGGCATTTATTCTTCTTAACAGGTTTTCTTTTAGGTGTGACTTTTGGTTTATCTGAAGTTGCACAAATGTCACCATTCTTCAGAGCATGCTGTGAGGAGATTAAGGGAACAGAAATGTACATGTTAGAGTGACATGCTATTTTAAAAAAGCCACTCAGCTGGTCTCAAGGTGCCCTCACCTCAGAAGGCCTCTGCTTCCTCTTTTCATCCCGCACTATGGAAACTGCTCTCATGCATCTGAGCAGCGGCTCTGCAGCCCCTGCTATCAGGCCTCCGGGCTTTAAGTCTCCATGTAACCTCAGAGCGCTGATCACCTTCACCGAGAGCAGTGCAGGGCCCCAGCGCTTTTCCTACTTCTCTGGCCAAGTCCTGAACGCAGGCCTTGCCAGCAAGACTGACCCTTGCTTTAACTGCTTAATCTACCTACTTCCATTACTTCAATTACAGTCTCTATGCAAACACACTTCCAAAGCTACTAACCAGCTCTGATTCTTCTCAGTCCAATCTCACACTTCCAATGATCAATTTCATACCTTCATAACCATACTCAGCATGACTAAAACTATCTCTCCCAAATCAGTTTTTCCCTCCTTTATTCAAATTACTTCTCCCTGCAATACCATTTGTAGGCCCATTTCAATCTGTATTTTAGACTGAACTCTTTTTTTTTTTTTTTTAATTTTTGACAGGCAGAGTGGACAGTGAGAGAGAGACAGAGAGAAAGGTCTTCCTTTTGCCGTTGGTTCACCCTCCAATGGCCACCGCGGTAGGCGCGCTGCGGCCGGTGCACCGCGCTGATCCGATGGCAGGAGCAGGTGCTTATCCTGGTCTCCCATGGGGTGCACGGCCCAAGGACTTGGGCCATCCTCCACTGCACACCCGGGCCACAGCAGAGAGCTGGCCTGGAAGAGGGGCAACCGGGACAGGATCGGTGCCCCGACCGGGACTAGAACCCGGTGTGCCGGCGCCGCAAGGTGGAGGATTAGCCTAGCGAGCCGCGGCGCCAGCCTAGACTGAACTCTTACGTTAACCCTTCCTCAGCCAACTTCTACCTTCAGTGTAAAATGAAAAGATAGCAAAGAAATGGAGACTTCAGCTGCACAGATGACACTGAAGCCTGACCCTATCCTCCTGCTACAAGAACTACTGACCTGTGTGCCCATGCTTGGTGCTCTGTATCAGTGTCTGCCCTGCGTGGTCAACCTAGCCTGGACTACCCTCCACCCACACCTGGTGCTCAACAAAGCAAAATACCCCGGACAGTGGCAAAGTGATGATGCTGCACAACTTTTCTGGCCACAGAACCAGAATACATCTTCTGAAGGCACTGCATATTCTTATTATCAGGAACACTGGACTTGGTACCCAGTGGAGGATTTGGGAGGTGTAAATTAACTGAGTATGTGTAAAGTACTTAGAACAGTGCCTGAACATCAACATTCTGCAGATACTAATTACTACACTACTACTATTTATCATCATCATGAGTATTTCATAAAAGGCTTATTAAATGCTTAAAACTGTAGGGGCTGGCATTGTGGCATAGCAGGTAAAGCTGCTGCTTGCGATGCTAACATCCCATGTTGGCGCCGGTTTCTGTTTCAGCTGCTCCACTTATGATCCAGCTCCCTGCTAATGGCCTGGCAAAAGCAGCAGATGATGGCTCAAGTGTTTCTGCCCTGTCACATATGTGGGAGACCTGGATGATGCTCCTTGCTTCCATCTGGCCTTGCCGTCACAGCCATCTGGGGAGTGACCCAGCAGTTGGAAGATCTCTGTCTCTGTAACACTGACTTTCAAATAAAATACATATTTTTTTAAAAAAAGCTTAACATTGTAATTCAGGGGTTGGCGTTGTAGTGCAGTGCATAAAGCCACCACCTGTGACACTGGCATCTCATTTGGGCACCGGTTCAAGTCTGGAATGCTCCTTTTCTCCTCCGATCCAGTTCCCTGTTAATGCACCTGAGAAAGCCCAAGTGCTTGGTCCCTGCAGCCATGTGGAAGACCTGGAAGCTCCTGGCTCCTGGCTTCAGACCAGCTCAGCTCCAGCCTTTGTGGCCATTTGGGGAGTGAACCAGTAGATGGAAGACCTCTCTCTCTCTCTCTCTCTCTCTCTCTCTCTCTCTCTCCCCCCCCCCTAACTCTGCCTTTCAAATAAATAAATAAATATTTTTAAAAAATTGTAATTCACTTTTTCCTACTAATTTGGTATAAAAGACCTCTATAGTTTAATACAGTATAAAAACATTAAGAGGGATAAATGTTTAAATTTCATTTAAATTGCCTCTGCAAAAGGAATGGCATTCTACATAGGCTATCAACACCTAAAAGAATACACTGTCTAGGAGCTGGCATTGTGACCAAGTGGGCCAAGCCACGGCTTGCAATGCCGGCTTAAGTTCTGACTATTCCTTCCCATCCAGCTCCCTGTTAATGTTCTGGGAAAGTAGCAGATGATTGGCCATGGCTTGGGTCATGGCTTGGGCTCCTGTTGTCTATGTGGGAGACTTGGATGGAGTTCCTGACTCCTGGATTCAGCCTAGCCCAGACCTGGCTGTTGTAGCCACTTGAGGAGTGAACCAGTACACGGAAGATCTTTCTATCTCTCCTTCTCTTTCTGTTGCTCTGTCAAATAAGTAAATAAACCTTAAAAAAAAAAAAAAGTGATTCTATTAACCCATATTATTATTGAATATTTAAAACTTCAATATTCTGCTGTATGTTATTAAATTTTCTTGTGAATAACCTGAAGTAAGAAAAAGAGTGAATATGGCCATTGGAGGGTGAACCAACGGCAAAAAGGAAGACCTTTCTCTCTGTCTCTCTCTCTCACTATCCACTCTGCCTGTAAAAAAAAAAAAAAGAAAGAAAGAAAGAAAAAGAGTGAATAAGTATTACATACCTTAAATGACGCTACAGCTTTATCATAAGCTTTTATCAATGCTGTATCATCCCAAATGTCAGAATCATCACTCTGGGAAGGGTAAGAAATAAAAACAATTCATGTTCACATGTTTGATCAAAAACTTATGCTAGCTAGAATCAAGAGCCATCCTAATCCAGACATCGCCAAATTACACTGAAAATGGGTGTCACAGATCCTAAATAAAACCACAGGAAGTCTGCTTGCTTAGAAGTTACTCCCAAAGCTATACATAAATGTTCTAAGAGATACATCACAAAGTAAATCCATGATTTGATTCCTGTTCACCAACTATAAGTAGGTATGTTTTTTTAAAGTTAACCCACACTTCAACGTCTCTGTGACTAGATTAAAGGTTTAGTTTAAGTGCAGGAATTGTGGTACAACAGGTTAAGTGGCTGCTTGGGACACCTGAATCTCATTGGACTGCTAGTTTGAGTCCTGGCACCTCTGCTTTGGATCCAGCTCTCTGCCAGGATTCTAATGTGCATGGGAAGACAATAGGTGATGGTCTAAACGCTCATGTCAGAGACCCAAACAGAGTTCTGGCTGCTAACTTCAGCCTAGGCCAGCTGTGGCTTTTTCCGCCATTTGGTGAGTGAGCCAGAGGATAGAAGATGTCTGTCTTTCCTTTTTCTGATGACTGCGTTCCAAATAAGTAAATGTTTAAAATAAAAAAGAAACAATTAGTCACATATTACAATTTCTAAACTTAAAAAAGTTAAAAAGACTGACCATACCAGGTCTCAAGGATGTGGAGCAAATGGAACTTTTATACACTGCTGGTTGAAATGTAAAATGGTACACCTGCTTTGAGGAAGAGTATGGTAACTTCTTATACACTTAAAATACTTTGGGGGGGGAGCAGCCCTATGGTGTAGTGGGTGGAGCCGCCCACCTGCAGTTCTGCCATCCCATACGGGCACTGATTCAAGACCTGGCTGCTCCACTTCCGATCCAGCCCTCTGTTATGGCCTGGGAGAGCAGTGGAGGATGGCCCAAGTGCTTAGGCCCTTGCACCTACACAAGAGAACTGGAAGAGGCTCCTGGCTCCTGGCTCTGGATCAGCTCAGCTCACCCACTGCAGCCATCTGGAGAGTTAGCAGGCAGATGAAGGATATCTTTCTCTCTCCCTGCAACTCCGCCTTTCAAATAAATAAATAAATAAATCTTTAAAATAATAAAAGTGAAATAAGGTACTTGGGGTGAGAAGGAATTTGGTGCAGATGTTAACACACAGTTTGTGATGCCGGTATCCCATACTAGAATACCTGGCTTCAAGCCATAGCTCTGGCCCTGATGCTGGCACTCCTGCTAATATGCACCTTGGGAGTCAGGAGGTGATCTCTGTCACTCCGATCAGACACTCGGATTGAGTTCTGAGCCCCGGCATTGTCATAGCCCATCACCAGCTATTTTAGGCATCTGCGGAGTGAATCAACAGATGGAAGAGCTCTCTCTCTCTGCCCTATGACCTAAGTATTTTCTGAAGTAAAATAAAAGCACATGTCATAATAAAGTATCATACTCTAATACCCAAAACAGCTCTATTTCTAATTGCCCCAAACTGGAAAAACCCCAAAGGTTCATGAACAAGCAAATGGACAAAGTATAGTATATATAAGCAATAGAACACCATTCAACAATAAAACTGGGCCGGCGCTGTGGCATAGTGGGTAAAGCTGCCACCTGCAATGCCGACATACCATATGGGCACCAATTTGAGTCTCGGCTGCTCCACTTCCGATCCAGCTCTCTGCTATGGCCTGGGAAAGCAGCAGAACATGGCTCAGTCCTTGGGCCCCTGCACCCACATGGAAGACCCAGAAGCCCCTGGCATCTGGCTTTGGATCAGCCCAGCTCTGGCTGATGCAGATGTCCAGGGAATGAACCCATGGATCAAAGACTTCTTTCTCTCTGTAAATCTGACTTTCAAATAAATGAATAAATCTTAAAACAAAAACAAAAACAAAAACACTGAGCGACCACATACATACAAAACAAAGTAGCTATGCCCAGTAAAAGTAGCAGACAAAATAGATACCCTGTGACTCCATGTTCATAAAAGTGCAGAAAAATGCAGGCTCATCTATGGTGACAGCAAGTGGATCAGTGCCTTTCTGGGGATGAGGGAGGTCGCTGGATGGGAAACAAGGATTACAAAGGCTGAGTCCACCACGTTATAAAGACAGGCAAACCGGCCGGCGCCGTGGCTTAACAGGCTAATCCTCTGCCTTGTGGCACTGGCACACCGGGTTCTAGTCCCGGTTGGGGCGCCGGATTCTATCCCGGTTGCCCCTCTTCCAGGCCAGCTCTCTGCTTTGGCCTGGGAAGGCAGTGGAGGATGGCCCAAGTCCTTGGGCCCTGCACCCGCATGGGAGACCAGGAGAAGCACCTGGCTCCTGGCTTCAGATCAGCACGATGCGCCGGCCACAGCGGCCATTGGAGGGTGAACCAATGGCAAAAAGGAAGACCTTTCTCTCTGTCTCTCACTATCCACTCTGCCTGTCAAAAAAAAAAAGGGCAAACCAGCCCAGACACGGAGACCACAGGCAGAACCTCTGAGACTACACCAAGACACCCTTGCAAACCCCAGCAACTCAGCCCCCAGCTGTGGCAGCTCCAGCAACCAGGAGGGGATGAACTAGAACTGCTCGCTCCTCACCGCTGACATCGGGGCGGAGAATAAAATGATCAGAGCTTCAGACCACTAAGTTTTAGGGGATCTGTTACACTGCAACATCATTCCAAACAGACCACCAGCACAGCCTTTACATCTAATTTTGGTCACCCCGAGCAGCCCAGGTGTCCCAAGTTCCTCCTCACGTTGTCCCGCCATCGTCGCCCACTTCTCAACTCCTGAAACTTCAACCGCACTCTCTTGGGTTTAGCAAAACTCCCAATCTTCAACCTTGCATCTGAGTAACTCCTGCCTCGTCAGCCTGGTCCCTGGCTTTCCCTGAGGATGCCTCCTTCCTGTGGCCATATAAAAGGACACGAGTTTTCCAGATACTCTGCACAGCACCTGGAATTAGCCTTGACTCTAACCTCCCTCATCGGACGTATCTAGAAAGCCTGTTGCTTCCGATTCCAAAATGTGCCCAGAATCCACAATCCCCGGTGGAATTCCACTGTTAGCTGCTCGACTGAAGCCTGGACGATTCCTACAGACTCCTACGTGTTTTCCCTCCTTCACCGTGGCCCTGGCCCCGCACGCCTCCCAATCCGAGCCAAGTGGACGAACCGAGGTGCGGCAGGGCCTCAGCTCAAATCCATCAGGGCGCCCAAGCTGCGCGAGGTAGGAGCCTGTAAATGGAGCTCTCCGCGAGCGCAGTGGGAAACCAAATAGAAAACATGTGGACCACTGCTACCCGGTGAGCGACTGCGTGGGTCCCGCCCGGCGGCCCGGGCCTCAGCGCCCGCAGAGACGCTGCGCCGGCCGCGAGCTCACCTGGCCCGTTCCGCGCCGGAACAGCACCGAGTCCTCCGGCTCCGAAACGACGCCGCCACTGCCCATCGCCATAGTGAGCCGCCTGCAGGCTGCGCGCCGCGCGGCCCGGTGCCTTGTGGGAGTGACGACTTCCGCCGCGGGGCCTCCTGGGAGCGGAAGAGCACGGTGGCCCAGAGGGCGGCGGGGCCGACTCGCCTGCGTCCTTCGGTTTTAGTTACCGCCCTCCGGACGTGGGGTGTGTGTGTGTTTTCCATTGCTCTCCTAATCCTTTAACCTTGTGGGATTTTCACAGAGTGCTTCCATCCAGGTGCCTTTTACTGAGACGTTTTTAAGTTTTATTTACACAGCCTCTTCTCTTATCCTAAAACACGTCTAAAGAGGTAAGAAAGGTGAATTACTTTAGTGCCAGCTAGGAATCCTAAAGATTTATTATTTTGTTTATTTGAAAGGCAGAGTTACAGAGAGAGGTGGAGACAGAGAGAGATCTTAGATCTGGTTCACGCCCCAAATGGCGACAACGACCAGAGCTTCTTCCGGGTCTCCCATGCAGGTGCAGGGGCCCAAGCACCTGAGCCATCCGCCGCTGCCTTCCCAGGCGTGTTATCAGGGAGGTGGATCGGAAGTGGAGCAGCCGGGCCTCCGCCTGGGGCCCATAGGGGAGGCGGGAGCTGCTGGCCATAGCCTTAACCCCCTGCACCACAGTGCCAGCCCCTAATCTTGTCCTGTGTGTTTGAAAATGGAACATACTCTTTCCTCAAGTGTTCTTTTATCTTTTCTTCAAGGTCTCCTCGGATCCCTAGTTCTAGTGATCTCTGGCCACAGGCGCTGTCCCCTCACTGCCTGGCCTGGCCTGGCCATCTACCCTGTTAGGAAGAGTAGTCCACTTCACTTCCTTCAGCGGATGCTATCCCAGTTGGCTGTGCAGTGAGTTACGAAAGCCAAGTCTGGTGCAGGTGAGCATTTGGGACTCCCAGATTTAATTTGTCCCAAATGACTGTGGTATTCCACTCTTCTCCTCTCTGGATTTTTTTTTTTTTTTTTTTTTTTTGTAGAAAAAACAATATTTATTTGAAGGAGTTAAAGAAGGGGTTGGGGTGGGTGGGAAAGATCTTACATCCACTGGTTCATTCCCCAGATAGCTGCAACAGCCAAGGTTGGACCAAGCCAAATCCAGGAGCCGGGAGCTCCATCCAGGTCTTCCATGTGGGTGCTGGAACCGACGCACCTGCGCCATTTTCCACTGCTTTTACCAGGCTGGTAGCAGGGAGTTGGGTGGGAAGTGGAGCAGTGGGGACTTGAGCCGGCACCCATGTGGGTTGTGGGCCTCTAAGGTGGTGGCTTGATCTGCTGTGCTACAATACCAACCCCATCCCTGAATACTTGAGGCAGGAAATTCCTAGTAGTTCAATAAGACAATAAAAAGGATATGTCCAAAATGTGTTTATTGGGAATATTTCCCACTAAACGGGTACTTTTAGTGCTGCTGCTCTTCTTCCTCTTCTTTTTGGTAGGATTTATTTATTTGAAAGGCATAGTTAGAGGGCAGGGACAGAGATTGAGATCTTCTATCCACCGATTCATTCCCCAAGTGGCTGCAATTGGAAGTGGCCAGGCCAGAGCCAGGAAGTTCACCAGGTCTCTCCTGTGGGTGGCAGGGATCCAAACACTTGGGCCATGGCAGAATGAGAAGGCTGTGCCAAGATGGCCGTTTGCAAGGGAGCTTCAGTTACTCAGGAATGGCTTCAGAACCCACCTGGCAACAGAGCCTGCGTGGCAACAGGCAGTGATTGGTTGCAGCATAAAATGCCCCTTGACCAGATTGGCTGCCTTAGCTATATAAGCTACTGTACCAAATGAAATAAACAAGCCTGCGAGCTGCTCGTCTCTAGCTCACTTTTACCTGACTCTTGACTCTCAGTGTCTGTGTCGTGACTCTGCACCTCTTGCCCCCACTGTGCTCCTCCTCTCAGACTGAATCCACAGCAACACTTCGAACATCTGCTGCACATTGGCAGGGAGCTGGATCAGGAGTGGAGCAGCCAGGACTAGAACCAGTGCTCATATGGGATGCCAGCATTGCAGGTGGTGACTTAACCTGCTGCTTCCTTCTAAAGGATTATCCTCTGCACACCTTGTTCTTCCTCCTGTAGGCTGTCAGGGGACAGTGGAGCAGCCAACACACAAAACTACCGTTTGTGCACAGCTAAAGACTGTGGTGATTTTATAGCTTCCTGGATACTTCACATCCATGAAGCAGGACCTGGGGCTCTGCAACATTTGCTGCTTCTCCAATTCTGGAGAAAGATGGAGGAGATCCTTGGTGAGAGGCGTGTTCCTGTGGGGAGGTCAGCAACACCGAGAAAGGATGCCTTTTTTTTTTTTTTAAGCAAAATTATCTTGGAAAATACTGTTTATTGCCGGTAATTTAGGAAAAGGAAATATGGGTAATATGATACACATCAGTTCAGAAGTAACCAATAATATAACTAGTTTTAAAAACACTCTTAAGAGCTTTATGTGCTTTTTTAAAAATACATTTTGTTGAAATACAGTATACTTATGTAGGAAATAAGCCCACCTGAGACCACCTGTCCAGCAAAGGATGTGTGCAGAAGCATTGAAGGAAGCAGAAAGTGACGGATTTATGGATACTCAGTCTTTTTTTTTTTTTTAAAGATTTATTTATTTATTTGAAAGGTAGAGTTAGAGAGAGGTAGAGGCAGAGAGAGAGAGAGGTCTTCCATCTGTTGATTCCCTCCTCAGATGGCTGCAACGGCCGGAGCTGCGCTGATCGGAAGCCAGGAGCCAGGAGCTTCTTCCAGGTCTCCCACGTGGGCACAGGGGCTCAAGCACTCAGATTATCCTCCATTGCTTTCCCAGGCCATAGCAGAGAGCGGGATCGGAAGTGGAGCAGCCGGGTCTAGAACCAGTGCCCATATGGGATGCCGGCACTGCAGGTAGCGGCTTTACCCACTGTGCCGCAGCAACAGCCCTGCTACTCAGTCTTGAGAAAGGTGATCAGCTGGTGGGAGCAGACAGCACTCTCAGAAATCAGCTCCTTTTATCCCTGCCATGCAGAGGCCCCCCTCCCCCAGCTTCGAATTGGTTGAGAAACTTGGGAGGTACAATTTAAACCCTTCACAGGGCCTGGGGCAGGATGAGGAGGGGACAGTGGGGTGGATTTTGCTGGGCAGATAGGACGGGGAGGAGGTGTTATTCGGTGGTAGCATCAAGGCTCCAGGAACTGAGACCGGAGAGCACTGTGTAGCAGACATCAGGTAGTTACAGATTACATAAAGCTCAAAGTTACAAAGATAACAAGTGGTACATGATTTGCAAAGCAAGCTTAGCAGTTGATCTCTGTTGAAATTTTTACAACCCTCAATCCTACTTGCTACTGAGGCCTAGTTTCATGGCCACTCTAAGGCTAAGCCAAGTCTGTAGTGAAAATACACCATGGGGGCCAGCGCAGTGGCTCATTAGGCTAATCCTCCACCTGCAGTGCCAGCATCCCATATGGGCGCCGGGTTCTAGTCCTGGCTGCCCCTCTTCCAGGCCAGCTCTCTGCTGTGGCCCAGGAGTGCAGTGGAGGATGGCCCAAGTGCTTGGGCGCCTGTACCCACATGGGAGACCAGGAGGAAGCACCTGGCTCCTGGCTTCGGGTCAGCACGGTGCGCCGGCCGCAGTGTGCCGGCCACAGCAGCCATTGGAGGGTGAACCAACGGTAAAGGAAGACCTTTCTCTCTGTCTCTCACTCTCAGTGTCCACTCTGCCTATCAAAAACAAAAAAATAAAAACAAAAAGATACACCATGGTCATTTCTCACACATACCAACAAAAGCACATAAGTGTACAGATAACTGAGTTTTTTGGTCACTTGATCACACTTTTAATCACTACACAAATCTGTGCTTTTTTTCTATTCATTTAACCCTTTCTACAACCCTATGAGTATAGGTACTTTTGTAGCAGGAATCTCAAACAGGGACTTGGGATATAAAGGCTCTTAACAGGAAAATTGATTTATTCCTGCACACATGCTCAGAGGAGAGTTTTACCTGCAAATTCTGGGCCCTGAACAAAGCAGCGCATTGTCTTATATACCCTAGCACAAACAACTTTAAGTTTTCTAATATATATTCAGTTATACAGCTTTTGATTGGATATCTCAGAGCTACAGCATTATTTACACAACTGTCACACAAAATCATACCTGCGTGCACCCAAATTGCTGCAGTTGACCTAGTTGCAATTGTAGTACTTAGAAAGCTCTCTGGGCCTGCGCCGTGGCTCACTAGGCTAATCCTCTGCCTGTGGTGCCGGCACCCTGGTTCTAGTCCCAGTTGGGGCGCTGGATTCTGTCCTGGTTGCTCCTCTTCTTGTCCAGCTCTCTGCTGTGGCCCGGGAGTGCAGTGGAGGATGGCCTAAGTCCTTGGGCCCTGCACCCGCATGGGAGACCAGGAGAAGCACCTGGCTCCTGGCTTCGGATCGGTGCAGCCCTGGCCTTGCAGCCATCTAGGGAGTGAACCAATGGATGGAAGACTTCTCTCTCTGTCTCCATCTCTCTCTGTAACTCTTTCAAATAAAATAAATCTTAAAAAAAAAGACAAGTGAAGGTGTGGGGCTGCCATTGTGGGGTATTGGGTAAAGTTGTTGCCTACGATGCAGGCATACCTTATCGGCACAGGTTCAAGTCCTACGTGCTCCACTTCTGATCCAGCTCCCTGCTAATGCACCTGGGGAAGCAGCTGAGGATGGCCCAAGTGCTTGGGCCCCTGCACCCATGTGGGAGACCAGGAAGAAGCTCCTAGATCCTGGTTTCAGCCTGGCCCAGCTCTGGGTGTTCAAAAGTGAACCAGCGGATGGAAGATCTTTCTCTCTCTCTCTCTCTCTCTCTCTCTCTCTCTCTCTCTCTTTTTCTGACAGGCAGAGTTAGACAGAGAGAGAGAGAGACAGACAGACAGACAGAAAGGTCTTCCATTGGTTCACCCCCAAATGGCTGCTACAGCCAGTGCACTGCGCCGATCTGAAGCCAGGAGCCAGGTGCTTCCTCCTGTTCTCCCATGCGGGTGCAGGGCCCAAGAACTTGGGCCATCCTCCACTGCCTTCCTGGGCCACAGCAGAGAGCTGGACGGGAAGAGGAGCAACCAGGACTAGAACCTGGAGTGCTGGCGCTGCAAGCGGAGGATTAGCCTATTGAGCCGTGGCGCTGGCCTTCTTTCTTTCTTTGCCTCTGCCTCTCTGTAACTCTGCCTTTCAAATAAATAAATGAATATTTTTTAAAAAAAATCAGTAATTTGAAACAGGTTTCAGACTCAAAGCTAAAGGTAGTAATATGATTCTTCCTTGGACAGAAAAGTTCTTTCAAGGAGAATTTGAAAAAAAATAAAAAACTTTTAAAAAAAAGAGACTGTTACTTTCTAGAAGTAGATAAACTCTTCTACCTATAAAAATATGAGAGAAAAATGAAGAAAATACAGTTTTTAAAAAATTAGGAAATACAATTTTTTTTTTTTTAAAGTTTACTTATTGAAAGTCAGAGTTACAGAGAAAGGGAGAAACAGAGCTTTTCTATCCATTGGTTACCCCCCAGGTGGCCACAACTACTGGGGCTGGGCCAGTCTGAAGCCAGGAACTCCATCTGGGTCTCCCACGTGGGTGACTAGAACCCAAGTATTCGGGCCTTCCTCTGTTGCCTCCCAGGTTCATTGGAAGGAAAGTGGATTGCAAGTGAAGGTGCAACTCATCCTGTGGGAACTGGATGGGAAGTGGAGCAGCCAAGACTCCCAACTGGCACACACAGCCATCTGAACAGTGAACCGGCAGATAGAAAATCTGTTTCTCTCTCTCTCTCCCCAGCTCTTTCAAAATAAATAATAAATAAATCTTAAAAAAAGGAGAGTGTCAGTAGTCAATATTCTCTGTTAGCCCTACATTTCAAAACCAGACCAGAGTTTGATAAATGGATCACAATTTCTTATACATCAATGACAGCAAAGGCATTCAAAAGGAATTAAGTAGCTGATGATACAAACCTCAGTATATCTTTGAGAGCAGACATTTTATTTTCATTAGGACTTAATGAAAATTGCATAATATAGTGTGTCTTCTGGAGGATAATGTAGAGTAGTGGGTGTTTTTTAAAGTTTATTTGTTTTTTTGTTTTGTTTTGTTTTGCTTGAAAGGCAGAGTGGCAGAGCAAGACAGAAAGCAAGCGAGCGACTGAGACTTCTTCCATTTGCTGTTCACTCTCCAGATGTCCACAACAGCCAAGGCTGGGCCAGGTCGCAGCAGCCAGAAATTTCATCTGGTTCTCCTGCACGGGTAGCAGCAACTCAAGTACTTGAGCCATCATTTGCTAGGCACATTAGTAGAACTGGAAAGCCAGCTGGGAAAGCAGCAGCAGATGGCCTGAGTGTTTGAGCCCCTGCCACCATGTGGGAGACCTGGATGGAGCTCCTGGTATTGGCCTGGCTCAGCCCTAGCTGTTGTGGCCATCAGGGAGGTGAACCAGTGGGCGAAGATTGATCTCTCTTGTCTTTCCTCCTCTCTCTGTAAGTCTGACTTTCAAATAAATAAATCTTAAAAACAACTTTTTTTTTTTTTTAAAGTAGGAAGCTGGACTGGAAGCAGAGGAGCCTGGACCTGGACTTGAACTTGTACTCTGATATGGGATGCATAAAGTAGCAGCTTTAACCTGATTCTCCACAGTGCCACCCTCAAAGTAGTATTTTTAATGTCTTCATAGCTGTTCTGTGCTATTTCCCAATTTACATTCTGAATTTGATACTACCAATTTTGGCAACAAGCCAAAGAAATTATCCAAATTAGGGGCCCGTGCTGTGGCATAGTGGGTAAAGCTGCTGCCTGCAGTGCCAGCATCCCAAATGGGCGCCAGTTTGATTTCCTGGTACTCCACTTCTGATCCAGGTCTCTGCTATAGCTTGGGAAAGCCGCAGAAGATGGTCCAAGTCCTTGGGCCCCTGCACCCATGTGGGAGACCTGGAAGAAGCTCCTGGCTCCTGGCTTTGGATCAGTGCAGCTCTGGCCATTGTGGCCATCTGGGTAATAAACTAGTGGATGGAAGACCTTTCTCTCTGTCTCTGCCTCTATAACTCTGACTTTCAAATAAGTAAATATTTTTTTTTAAAAAAGGAAAATATCCAAATTAAAGGTAGTACATAAATTAACTTTAGTGATTGAAAATCACCTGAATTTTCTGTTAGTATCTTGTAATTTACTAAGCTAACCTCTTTATGGTCATGTTGAAGCTAAAAATCAAATATATATATTTTTAATTTATTTATTTGAGAGGCAGAGTTTCAGAGAGAGAGAGAGGGAGAGACACAGAGAGAGGACTTCCATCCATTGATTCATCCCACAAATCGCTGCAGCTGCTGAAGCTGAGCAAATCTGAAACCAGGAGCCAGGAACTTCATCCAGGTCTCCCACATGGGTGCAGAGGTCCACGCACTTGGGCCATCTTCCACTACTTTCCTAGAGCATAAGCAGGGAGCTGGACTGGAAGAAGAGCAGCCAGGACAAGAACCAGTAGCCATGTTGGAAGCCGGCACTGCAGGTAGAGACTTAACCTACTAGGACACAGTGTTGGCCCCCAAAATAAAATCTTACCTTAATAACAAATTTAATTAAATGTCATAAAAATAATCAAGAACAATTAGATATGTCTCTTTAAAATTTTTTATTTATTTATTTATTTTAAAATTATTTTTTTGAGAGTTAGTTACAGAGACTGAGAGAGATCCTTCATCCACTGGTTCACTCCCCAAGTGGCTGCAATGGGTGGGCAGGGCCTGGCTGAAGCCAGGAGCTTCATAAGGGTCTCTAACATGGGTGCAGGGGACTAAGCATTTGGGCCATCTTCTGCATTCCCAGACCAGTAGCAGGGAGCTGGATCAGAAGTGGAGCAGCCGGGACTCAAACTGGCATGCACATGGGATGCTGGCATTGCAGAAGGTGGCTTAAACTGCTGTGCTACAGCACTACCCCCTGCCTTTAATGAATTATTATTATTATTATTATTTATTTGTAAGGCAGAGTTACAGAGAGCGGGAGAGCTTCCATCTGCTGGCTGACTCACCAAATGTCCTCAATAGCGAGGGCTGAGCCAGGCTAAAGCTAGGAACTTCATCTGAGTCTCCCAAGTGAGTGCAGAGGCCCAACCGCTTGGGCCATCCTCTGCTGGTTTCCCAGTTGAATTAGCAAGGAGCTGGTTTGGAAGTGGCGCAGTTAGGATTTGAACCAGCACTCATATGGGATGCCACCATTGCAGGCAGCAGCTTAAATTACTGAGCCGTGGGGCAGGCAGTGCCAGCATCCCATACAGGCACTGGTTCAGGTCCTGGCTGCTTCACTTCTGATCCAGCTCACTGCTAATGGCCTGGGAAAGCAGCAGAGGATGGCCCACGTCCTTGGGCCTTTGTACCCACACGGGAGACATGGAAGAAACTCCTAGCTCCTGGCTTTGGGTCAGCTCATTCTGGCCATTGGGGCCATTTTGGGAGTGAACCAGTGGATGGAAGACCTCTCTGTCTATCTCTATCTCTTTCTGTAATTCTGTCTTTCAAATAAATTAAATCTTAAAACTGCCAAGCCACAACACTGGCCCCAATCATTCGTTTGAAAAAAGGTAAAAACGGTGGGCATTTTGGTGCAGGTTGGTGCAGGTTAAGGTGCTGCTTGGGATGCCTGCATCCCATACTGGAGCGCTGCTTCAAGTTTCAGCTACTCTACTTCTTTTTTTTTTTGGACAGGCAAAGTGGACAGTGAGAGAGAGAGACAGAGAGAAAGGTCTTCCTTTTTCCGTTGGTTCACCCTCTAATGGCCATCGCGGCCGGCGTGCTGCGGCTGGCACACCGCGGTGATCCGAAGGCAGGAGCCTGGTGCTTCTCCTGGTCTCCCATGGGGTGCAGGGCCCAAGGACTTGGGCCATCCTCCACTGCACTCCCGGGCCACAGCAGAGAGCTGGCCTGGAAGAGGGGCAACCGGGACAGAATCCGGCGCCCCGACTGGGACTAGAACCCAGTGTGCCGGTGCCGTTAGGCAGAGGATTAGCCTGTTGAGCCGTGGCGCCGGCCTACTCTACTTCTGATCCAGATTTCTGCTAATGTACCTGGACAGGCAGCTGTTGATGGTCCAAGTAGCTGGATCTCTAGACATCCATGTAGGAGACTCGGATTGAGTTCCAGGCTCCTTCCTGGTTTGACTTGGCTCAGTCCTGACTGTTATGGGCATTTGGGGAGCAAACCGGCAAATGCAAGATCTCTTTCTCTGTCACTCTTTAAAAAAGATGAAAATAAACAAACATTAAAAACTCAGGCAAAAAAAACCCTTAATGATTGTCGTGTTCTTAGAAATACTCAGAATTCCTTTTTTTTCTTTTTTTTTTTTAATTTTTATTTATTTATTTATTTTTTGACAGGCAGAGTGGATAGTGAGAGAGAGAGACAGAGAGAAAGGTCTTCCTTTTTGCCGTTGGTTCACCCTCCAATGGCTGCTGCGGCCGGCGCATCTCGCTGATCCGAAGCCAGGAGCCAGGTGCTTCTCCTGGTCTCCCATGCGGGTGCAGGGCCCAAGCACTTGGGCCATCCTCCACTGCCTTCCCGGGCCATAGCAGAGAGCTGGCCTGGAAGGGGGGCAACCGGGATAGAATCCGGCGCCCCGACCGGGACTAGAACCTGGTGTGCCGGCGCCACAAGGCAGAGGATTAGCCTGTTAAGCCACGGCGCCGGACAGAAATACTCAGAATTCCATCCTATTTATAGGTAGTATCATAGGTAAATGACCTATCACAATATATTAGTTTCAATCTTGAAGATCTAACCATTAAGTTAGTACCTGACATATTAAGTAAACAATAAGAATTTGCTCAATTGCATTATATAAAAAATGAAGTACTTAAAGAATACACACTTTTGCATTAAGTAAGTTAAATTAAGTTTGGTAGCATTTTAATTCTTTTCTTTAGAAAAAAGATTTATTTTATTTCTTTGAAAGGCATTTAGAGAGAAACAGACAGAGAGAGGTCTTCCATCCACTAGTTTACTCCTTAAATGGCTGAAAGGGCTGGGGCTGGGCCAGGCCAAAGCCAGGAGACAGGAAGTTCTTTTGGGTCTCCCATGTGGGTGCAGGGGCCCAAGCACTTGGGCCATCTTCCGCTGCTTTCCCAGGAGCACTAGCAGGGAGCTGGAATAGAAGTAGAGCATCTGGAACTCAAACTAGCATCCATATGGGATGCCAGCACTGAAGGCAGTGGCTTAACCCACTACACCATAGCACTGGCCCCAGCATTTTGATTATATTAAACATAATTATGCATATATTATTCAAATAGAACAAGGTCTCAAACCTTAATGTCTCTAGGTTACTATACTTCTTAATTTATAACCAGCATCAAGTCATAAGTTTTTGAAAAAGAACAGAGTAAAATATAGCACTCATTCTAAAATTTTTTAATAAAACTCCAGAACTCTTGCTCAGTCTTTGTTTAGTCTGCATTTTAGTTGCTATTTCAGGTGGTTTGCACTATCTGTTGTTAACTCCAGTAAACTAGTTGGTTACAAAGCAAAATTATATAAAGAGATCTTAAATTCCATTAGACAATAAATTCGCTTTAAAGATTTAGCTGTGACATAGCAGGTAAAGCCGCCACCTGGGTGGCAGTTTAAATCCTGGCTGTTCCACTTCTGGTCCAGCTCCCTGCTAATATGCCTGGGAAAGCAGCAGAAGATGGTCATAGTGCTTTGGCTGCTACACCCACACAGAAGACCCGGAAGAAGCTGCTGGTTTCTGATAGGTGCAGCTCCAGCCACTATGGCCATTGGGGAGTGAACCAGCCATTGGAAGATCTCAATCTCTCTTTGTCTCTGTCTCTGTCTTGCTCTGTAATTCAGCCTTTCAAATAAGTAAATAAATCTTTTTTTAAAAAAATATAACAATTTATGACAAAGAAGTCTATTATTTGATCACATTATATGTATCTAATAAATTATATGAAGGTTCACTGTGGATAAACAATGTTCAGGGGCCAGTGCTGTGGCATATTGGGCAAAGCCACTGCCTGCAGTGCTGGTATCCCATAAGGGTGCCTGTTTGAGTCCCAGCTACTCCACTCCAATCCAGCTCTCTGCTATGGTCTGAGAGCAGTGGAAGATGGCCCAAGGACTTGGGCCTCTGCAGCCATGTGAGAGACCTGGAAGAAGCTCTTAGCTCCTGGCTTCAGATTGGCCCAGCTCTGGCTGTTGTAGCCATTTAGGGAGTGAACCAGCAGATATAAGACCTCTCTGCCTCTGCTCTCTGTAATTTTGCCTTTTAAACAAATAAATAAATCTTTAAAAAAATTCAGCAATATGTCACATGCATGGTTAGTGTTTTATTCTTTGACGAATGGTTTGAAACATTACATTAAGTCAGACTGAAAGGCAACGTTTAAAATAGACAGTCGTACAGCAAGTTATAACACATGTAATGACTGTTCACTCTATAAAACCTTGATCTCTGAGAGTTTATGGTAGACCCAGCTGGCAGTAGCACCCAAGTTTTCCAAATGGACAGTCATCATTTTTCTCTGGTCTGCAAGGCCTTCTTCTCATTAGCTGCTTTCTGCTTCTGTTGCATGATCTCAGAGTCCCTAAAACAAGGCAAAAGTCTGTAAGCTGGTACAGAAAAACTCATTTATGTGCTCACTTGTTTTCTACACAGAACTATGTAGTAATATTAGAAAACTCTTGAAAGATGATATGAACATTCATGTCTTTCTGTTTTCATGCAAGAAGAAAGAATGGAAAGGCAAAACCTGGAAAAGCTTTGAAGGCAGATCTTATTTTGAATATCATCTCTACTGTTGTCAAAACCTTGAGCAAATAACCTGAAGCCCTCTCAATACTGGCACAATCCCTACTGAGGTTGTTCATAGGCACAGCTATGAATACATATTAAAGTATTTGATATTAAGCAGCTATAGACAGAAATAACAGCAACCAATTTTGCCTGTCAGAGTGAACTCATTCTATATTTTTTCCCTGAAGGAAGAGGCATTTAAGAAGTCTCCTAGAGGGGCTGGTGCTGTGGCTCACTTGGTTAATCCTCCACCTGTAGTGCCGGCATCCCATATGGGCACTGGGTTCTAGTCCCAGTTGCTCCTCTTCTACTCCAGCTCTCTGCTGTGGCTTTGGAGGGCAGTGGAGGATGGCCCAAGTGCTTGGGCCCCTGCACCCGCATGTGAGACCAGGAGGAAGCACCTGGCTCCTGGCTTTGGATCGGCGCAGTGCGCCGGCCATAGTGGCCATTTGGAGGGTGAACCAATGGAAGGAAGACTTTCTGTCTCTCTCTCTCACTGTCTAACTCTGCCTGTGAAATAATAAAAAAAAAAAAAGAAGAAGAAGAAATCTCCTAGATATAATTTCTGGTATCTAGGGTAGGACATAATCGTTATAAAACAATTCAGGTTTCTTACATGTCAAAAAACCCAATAGCTTGTGATTCAAACTGGATTGCACTATAGGAAAAAAAAGACTTATTTTTATTACTTGAAATGCAGAGTTACAGAGGCATTGACAGAGGGAGATACAGAGAGAGAAGTCTTCCATCTGCTGGTTCACTCTCCAAAAGGCCACAATGGCTGGGGCTGGGCCAGGCTGAGACCAGGAGCCAGGAACTTCATTTGGGTCTCCCACATTGGTGCAGGGGCCCAAGCACTTGTGCCATCCTCTGTGCTTTCCCAGGCACATTAGCAGGAAGCTGGATCAGAAGAGGGGCAGCCAAGACTTGAACAAATACCCATATGGGTTGCTGGCATCACAGGTGGCAGCTTAACCTGCTAAGACACAATGCCGGCCTTGGATGCAGGCATCTTAACCAATAGTCCTGTCCCTGGTTACCTTTTTTAGAAACGTGAGTGTACTTTTTTTCTTTACTTAAAATGCAGTCTCATTAAAGTATTTTTTTTACATTTTTGTTTTTTTCTTTTTCATTAACATATTGCTGTATCAGTTTTGTAATATTTGCCATATATATCTTTTTTGTTTTTCGGTTTATTTATTTATTTATTTGAGAAGTATAGTTATTGTCAGAGAGAGAAAGAGACAGAGAAAGGTCTTCCATCCGCTGGTTCACTCCCCAAATGGCTGCAACAGCCGGAACTGGGCCAATCCAATGCCAGGAGCCAGGAGCTTCTTCTTTTGTCTCCCATGCGGGTTTAGGGGCCCAAGCACTTGAGCCATCCTAGGCCACAGCAGAGAGCTGGATTGGAAGAGGAGCAGCCGAGACTCGAACCAGTGCTCATATGGGATGCTGGCACTGCAGGTGGCAGCTTTACCTTCTATGCCACAGCGTCGGCCCCCAAAATAAATCTTAAACAAAAAAAAAAAGGGAAAAGAAAAACTCTTTCCATTCTCCAAAACCTGGCTTCAGACACCAGAGAATTCTATCAGCACTGCTCACCTCTGCTTTCTTTGAGAAGTAGTCAAGCTATCTTCTTTTCTTTTTCCCTTGCTAATTTCCTGCGATTTTTTCATATTTTTTTGGCGGGCAAGTTCGCGTTGATTTCCACCTGCAAAGTCAGTTACACTCTTTTCTCATCTTCAAAACCATTAATCATTCCATTAAAAAGTTCTTATCTGAACTCATCTGAACTTTGCCTTTTCAGTAGAGGACTGCATTGATCCGACAAGGAGGATGCTTCAAGGTAAACACTGGAGGGCTTAAGAGTATCACCCTGCCAAGCTAGGTGTCCAGAGCTATAAATGGCAGACCTTTGAGAGCGGGCAATTCAATCTGCTGTCTGTAGGGGCCAGTATTCCAAAATAAGTTCTGGCTTTTGAGGGGTGTGCGTAGACAGAGAAAGGCAAGATTCAGAGAGCACCCCTCGCACAGGTTCAGCTCATCGCGAAGAACGGTCGCGGAGCAGGAGTCCTCACCATGCTAACGCGCACCCGAGAACTGGCACCTGTTCCGCCCGAGAGGCCGGACCCACGCCCAGCATCCCTCTCCCTCCGCTGCGGGAAGCCGGGGTCCCAGCCCCGCCAGCCCCGCCTGCCCACCCCGCCGCGCCCCTGGGCTAGGCTCCCTCGCCGGAGCTTCGCCCACCCGTCCGCACACTCACGGGCCATGCTGATCACCGAGCGGAGCCTGGAAGAGAGCGACTGGAAAAATCAACGGCTCCCCGGCGGCACGCTCAGACGCTGTCTCCAGCCGCCCACCGGGTGGCTGAGCCCGAGCCGGCACTCGGCCGGGTGACGCCTCCGCTCGCTCAGCCCCGCCCACCGGCTCCGCCCACCGCGCCCGGCGTGGGCCGGGAGCCGCTGCGCGTGCGCCTGCGGGCGGGGCCTCACGACCGGGGCTGCCGTGTGAGTGGGGTGCGGGCGCCATAGGCTTGTGTACAGACCCGTTTCTCGATAACAAACGACGATGAGGTCCGCAATATCTAACGTCTTGCCAACGAATGTTAGCTTTCATTTCTCCCCCGGTAGAGGAAGGAAGGAGACTGCCCTTGCTGGAAACACGTGTAAAACTGCTCTTACGGTTACTTGATAGCTCCTTTCTTCCCCTTTTCCGTTATTGAAAGATGGTGTAGGGCTCCCTAACGGTGCAGCGGGTAAAGCAGCCTACTGCGATGGCTGCGGGCGCCGGTTGGAGTCCCAGCTGCTCCACTTCTGATCCAGCTCCCTAGTGATGCTCCTGGGAAAGCGGCAGAGGCTGGCCCAGGTGTCTGGGCCCCTGCACCCACATGGGAGACAAGGAAGAAGCTTCTGGCTCCTGGCTAGCCAACTAGCCAGCGTATAGAAGATCTCTCTTTGTCTCTCCGTCTATCTCGTTCAAATAAAAATAATTTTTAAAAAAGTGCCCTGTGGGGGCCCGTGCTGTGGCATAGTGGGTAAAGCCCCCGCCTGCAGGGCCAGCATCCCATATGGGCACCGGTTTGAGTCTCGGCTGCCCCACTTCTGATTCAGCTCTCTGCTATGGCCTGGGAAGGCAGTAGAAGATGGCCCAAGTCCTTGCACCCACATGGGAGACCCGGAAGTAGCTCCTGGCTCCTGGTTTCGGATCAGCACAGCTCCAGCCATTGTGGCCAATTGGAGAGTGAACCATCAGATGGAAGACCTCTCTCTCTCTCTGCCTCTCCTTCCCTCTCTGTAACTCTGACTTTCAAATAAATAAATAAATCTTAAAAAAAAAAATTACCCTGTGGGTTTTTTTCTTCCTTTCTTTTTTATTTAAAGAGGGAGTGCTCATCCAGTTGTGCACTCCCCAAATACCCACAACCCCTGGGGCTGCCTGTTGAACCCAACCACTCTGACACAGGATGTGGACTTGTTAGGGCAGATGCCTGCTCCTTTTTTAAACCTTTTATTTTGGAAGATTTCAAATGTACACAAAAATATGGAAAGTACTGTAATGTGCTCCCAAGTACATTACAATAGTACCTCATTCAACTGCCTACCTTAGAGAAGGTGGGAGGAAGTGAGGGAGACGCTCTGGAGCTGGAACGCCAGGGCTGAAAGCCTGGCCCTACCCATGAGCAAGTATGCCAACCTGGGCACATCGAAGCTTCCTCAGCTGTAAAATGAGGAGGTAACTGTGCTTTTCATTAATTGAGTTAACATGTGCAGTACAAAGTGCCCATAGTATGATGACATGGAATACACGAGCTATTATTCTTTCCATGGCAGAGAGCCTCCTGTAGTCCCCGTGGTCCGCTCTGCACACCTCCTCCTCACTGTGTCCACACGAGCAGGGAGAGAGGCTTGACTTTCTGGTACAGCTGCTCAAACCGGTGAAGAGATCTGCTACAGAGGGAGGGAAGGGGAGCGATTTGGGGCTTAAGGCAAGGGTGCTAGAATTATTTCTTTTTCTTTTTTTTAAAGATTTATTTATATATTTGAAAATCAGTTACACAGAGAGAGGTCTTCCATACGCTGGTTCACTCCCCAGATGGCCACCAGGGCTGGAGCTCCGCTGATCTGAAGCCAGGAGCTGGGAGCTTCTTCTGGGTCTCCCATGTGGGTTCAGGGGCCCAAGCACTCCGGTTATCCTCCACTGCTTTCCCAGGTCATAGCAGAGAACTGGATCAGAAGTGGAGCAGCTGGGACTCGAACCGGTGCCCATATGGGACCTCAGCACTGCAGGCAGTGGTTTTTACTCCTTACGCCACAGCTCAGGCCCCCATTGCCACCTCTTCAAGAAGATTAAGCATACTCAAGTTCAAAGTTTCAACTGTAATGATTTTGGGTCCAGTAATACATTCATATTTTAAAAATACATGAGAGGGCCGGCGCCTCGGCTCACTTGGCTAATCCTCCACCTGTGGCGCCGGCACCCCAGGTTCTAGTCCCGATTGGGGCGCCGGATTCTGTCCTGGTTGCTCCTCTTCCAGTCCAGCTCTCTGCTGTGGCCCGGGAGTGCAGTGGAGGATGGCCTAAGTGCTTGGGCCCTGCACCTGCATGGGAGACCAGGAGGAACACCTGGCTCCTGGCTTCGGATCAGCGTAGCTCTGGCTGTAGTGGCCATTTGGGGAGTGTACCAACAGAATGAAGACCTTTCTCTGTCTCTCTCTCTCACTGTCGAATTCTGCCTGACCAAAAACAACAACAACAACAACAACAAAAAAAAAAACACCAAAACAACAAAAACAAAAAACACGAGAATACCGTGACTGATCTTCCCACAGTTTTCTCATAAGCTCAGTTTCTCTCCTTGGAGGTAACCATTATCAGTTCCTCACACCGGCAAAGTTCATCTGTGTTTTACCCAATTTTGAATTTCTAAGCCCTGAGTATATACTGGTCAGTGGGCGCTGCTCTCACACTGTGTAACTGCTTTTCAGGAGCCTCTAACAAAATCAGCCAGCGATTTTAATACTTCTCTTTCAAAGATGATTAAAAATGAACCTTAATGAAGAAAGGGATGGGAGAGGGAGTAGGAGATGGGATGGTTTGCGGGTGGGAGGGTGGCTATGCGGGGAAAAACCGCTATAATCCAAAAGTTGTACTTTCAAAATTTATATTTGTTAAATAAAAGTTTTCTAAAAAATACTTCTCTTTAAGGTTTGAGCTGAGCAGACTGCCTCCTTTTTCTCTTTTCAATCATTCCTAAGGACGCCATCGATAAGGAAGACCACGACTTTGCGTCTCAATTTCCGGTTCACAGGTAATCCCGGCTCGGTAGCTTGATAGTTACCATGACTCCCGGCGCCATGCGCCTGACGCAATCCGCGGCGCCGACTGATGACGCAATGAGTTCCGACGCTCTCTGAAGGTGGGGGCGCAGGGAGGAGGGAGAAACTTAGCTATTAGTGTGGCAGGGTCATGAAGAAGAGGCGGCGGTGGGAGAGAGGAGGCGGCGGCGGGGGCCTGAAACTGCGGTAGCTGCCCGCTGGGCTGGTGGTGCGGCCTTGTGGGGAGGGAAGTCGTTCCTAGCCCCTTCGGGCTGGGGTCGGGGCTCGGGGCTGAGAGCGGCCGTGGGGCCGCCTCCCCGGGCCCCCTGGCTCCGCCATGATCCGCAGGGCACGCCTTAGTGTGAAGCCGAATGTCAGGCCGGGTGGAGGTGCCAGGGGCTCCAGCGCCCCTGTGCCTCAGCGTGGACAGGAGTCTCCCAGGCCGCCGGAGCCTGCCGCGCCCTCTGCCCCGAAGCCAGCGGAGCCCACGGATGTGCCTGCGGTGGATTCCGGGGGAGCGGAGCCCCCAGAAAAGGCTCCCAAGAGCAGGTAAGCGCTTTCGGGAGGGAGTGTTTTCCTGTGCCTCGCCGCCCCGGGTCTCCTACCTGGAATCGGAGCGGATGAACTTTCTCCGAGGAGTACGAGGGAGCCTTTCGTTTGAGACTGGGTGAAGCCACAGCACACTGCAGTTAGTCCCCCGGCCGGTGGGGACCACGTCTGCCAGTGGTGGTGGGAGAGGTGCGGGTGTAACAGTCCTAAGGTCAAGAATATCGCCGTCTGCATTTGAGAATTTCCACTACCGCGCTTTTTCGGTTGTGCTGCAGTACTTTGCTGGGAAAATAGTTTAATTTCTTAATATTTGAAGGGAGCCGACCACAGTGTTTGGTTCTGCTGACTTATGTCAATGAGGACATGTGGTCGCTTGCTTTGGGTTGAGGGTGTGCCTCTAACTATGCTGAGCGTGTTTCCCCAACGCAGAGGCGCGGCCGGAGCCTCTTGTGGCACGTTTGGATTCAGGACCGCCTCACTACACGACCTGGGTCGATTTTTCCCAGGCAAGACTTATTCAACTGTAGAATGAGGATAATATAGCATTTTTCGGAGCGGTGCTGTGTAGATTAGAGGTAACTTGTAAAAATTCAGGGCCTAGCAGAATAGTTGCCTATACAAAGTTTTTAAAAAGTGATGGAGCAAAGTAACTGAGACTCGGTCAGACTTAGAGGGTCTCTGTTTCTATGTGATATGCTCATATATGAGCAAACCAGCGAACAGGCAGTCTTGTTAAGTGACAGTGGCATTGTACAAATTCTGTTTATGCCAAGAAAGATGAGCATTTTCTTTCTGGCACAGCTTCCTCTATTAGCCTGAACTGTTGTCACCATGGGGTGCGGTTTTGATATGGGTAGCTCAGTGATGCTTAGTAATTTCCAGGTTTCTTACTTGAATCTATTACAAAATTTCTACTCAAAAAGGAGATATCAGTATTAATCACTTAAATTAATAAAATTCTCAGGGTTTGTTAACTGTTTATGACTGTATGATTGATAATTTAATAAGTGACCTTTGAATCTGTAGGTAGGAGACATTTATGTGTGAGGATATTTAATTGTTTTAAAGTTGACTTTTACTGAGTATGCTTTTTAAATCTCATCTTGCTTTTTTTATGGATCTTTGCTAGTTGTAAAAAATCTGTAGGGAATATATTCTGTCCTTATGCATCTAGAATAATTGAGTGAAAAGCAAATGGTGCATGCTGAGGTAAGAATTGATATTGGAGACTTTCTGAAAAGATCGTACTACAGGTTTTCCATTTTTACCTAAAACTAATTATAAGATGAAAAAAGCGGACTTGTTAGTTCCCTATCTCCTCTTTTTAAAAACATTTTAAAAAAGTTTCAATTGACACATTATTGCACATACTTACGGGGTACACTGTGTTATGTCAATACATATACAGTGTAATGATACATAGATTGGGTAATTGATATATTTATTACCTCAAATGTTTATTATCTCTGTGTTAGAAACAATCAAACTCTCTACTTGCTATTTTGACATATACAGTTAATTGTTGTCAATCATATTTACATCCTGTAGAACTTCAGAAGTTATTTCTCCTATCCAACTACATCCCTGTTCCTGTTCTTGACTTAATTTTAGACCAGACTTGCAATATTTACATCTAATATGTAATTTGGAGTGATTGAATACTTCTTTTGAGTGAAGAGTTTATTCTAATGATGCATAAGTGAACTTATATCTGTTGAAAGATATGTGATTTCTGCTTCAGACGGAATTTGCCTTGGGTCATGTAGCTAAGCGTGCATCTTCAAAACTAATACAACTATTTCAGAGGTTTGAAGCTGTGCATCTTGGATCTCAGTGATTTTTACATTGATACAGAAAATGGCAGTAATTTAGACTATTTTTGGAAATGTCAATGTGAATTACAAGCTAAATTTTAAAAAGCCAGCTCTGTTATCTAGTAATTCACATTAGGCTAATTAAGCTTTGTTCTGTAACTTTGTTTTTTATTTTTTGTCTTGAGGAGTTATGCATATAATTATATGCTCTAATGTACTTGGGGACTTGAAGTTTGAAAAAGATTGACTGTCTTTTTTAGAATTTACATAGCTTTTTTAGAATTTACATAGTTACTAAACAAAATTTTTTATTACAAGTGCTGTCATAGTTATGAGAAATCTCAAGTCATTGATTATTTTAATAATGAGACTTTACCAATTTGGATTTTCACTATGTTAGATTTTAAAACCAGCATATATAAAGGAAGATTCATGTGCCTTTTTTTTTTTCTTTTTCAATTTCAACAGTGATGAAAAGATTGGTGGTGGTAATGGTGTTGAAGAATCCAGTAAATCTCCCTCTACTGTCTCACAGAGAAGAAAGCGAGTGTCAAGTACTTCTAGTCTGGCTAAACCCAGTGTCAGTGTTCCTTCAGAATCTCCTCCCATAGCCACAGCTGTTCAGGATGCTCCACAGCCGAACCCCGTTCATGCTCCACAGCCGAACCTCGTTCCAACGAAAGAGAAACAGCCGTGCTCGGACCGATACCGAATATACAAAGCCCAGAGACTGAGGGAAATGTTGAAAGAAGAGTTGAGAAAAGAGAAGGTAAAGAAGGAGAATTCCAATGTGATGTTGCCTGCTAGACTCCTGCTGTTACTATTTATATGTTAGGCGGTATCATTTGGGGGAAGAGGAAGCATCTTAGCATTTTATGGGGCAATAAAATCAAATGACATTTCTTATGTTAATAAAATATCTCCTTTTGTTAATAATGATTGAGAGACACCCAAATCTTAAGCTCTTTTGATAGTAATTTTGACATATTTGTATATTTTTTAGAATTTATTTTTTATTTTATTTCAAAGGCGAAAAGAGAGGCAGCTAGGGAGAAAGAGAAAAGTCTTCTATCTGTTGTTTTAATCCCTAAATGCCTGCCATCACCAGGGCTGATCCAGGAGCCCGGAACTCCAGCGGGGTCTCCCATGCGGGTGGCAGGGGCCCAAGTACTTGAGCAATCATCTGATTCCTCCTAGAATGTGCATTAGCAAGAAGCTGAAGTGGAAACAGGAGCCAGGACTCAAAGCAGGCATTCTGATTTCGAATGTGGGCATCCCAAGGTGGGATCTAACTGCTGTGCCAAATGCCCATCCCTGATGTATTTTTTGAATATATTTTATGCTTTTTCGTTGTTGTTTGTAAAGGCAGCAAAAGTTTTATGTACATGCATATACACACAAGCATGTTCATATTGTCAATCAGATTTTTTAATGTAAAGATGTCTTAATGATGTGATATATTTATTTGAAGAGAAACAGTTAAGCGATATGAATTGATAATTTTTTATAGATTTTTTAAAAATGATCTTATTTATTTATTTCAGGCAGAGTTATAGACAGAGAGGGGGAGAGACAGAGAGAGAGGTCTTCTGTCTGCTGGTTCACTCTCCAAATGGCTACAGCTGCTGGAGCTGGGCTGATCTGAAGCCAGGAGCCAGCAGCTTTTTTTTTTTTTTTTAATTAATTTATTTATTTGAAAGGCAGAATTACAGAGAGGCAGAGGCAGAGAGAGAAAGGTCTTCCATCTGCTGGTTCACCCCAGGTGGCCACAGCAGCTGGAGCTGTGCCAATCCAAAGCCAGGAGCCAGGAGCTCCTTCTGGGTCTCCCATGTGGATGCAGAGGCCCAAGCACCTGGGCCATCTTCCAGTGCTTTCTTTCTTTCATTCTTTTTTTTTTTTTTTTTTTTTTTAAAGATTTATTTATTTGAAAGTCAGAGTTAGAGAAGGAGAGGCCGAGAGAGAGGTCTTCCATCTGCTGGTTCACTCCCCAGATGGCAGCAATGGCCGGAGCTGTGCTGGTTTGAGGCCATGTGCTTCTTCCGGGTCTCCCACGCCGGTGTAGGGGCCCAAGCACTTGGGCCATCTTCTACTGCTTTCCCAGGCCATAATCAGGTTGTTGGATTGGAAAAGGAGCAGCCGAGACTCAAACCGGCGCCCATACAGGATACCGGCACTGCAGGTGGTGGCCTTACCCACTACGCCACAGTGCCGGCTTCTACTGTTTTCCCAGGCCATAAGCAGAGCTAGATTGGAAGAGGAGCAGCTGAAATGCAAACGAGCACCCATATGAGATGCTGGTGCCACAGGCAGAGGCTTAACCTACTGGGCCACAGTGCCAGCCCCTACAGATTTGTTTGTTTGAAAGGTAGAATTAGAGAGAGAGAGAGAGAGAGAGAGAGAGAGAGAGAGAGAGCGCGCACGCGAGCTTGAGCTTCCATCTGCTGGTTAATTCCCCAAATGGCTTCAATGGTCAGGGCTAGGCCAGGTCAAAGCCAGGAGCCTGAAATTCCATCAGGGTCTCCATTGGTGGCAGGTACCCCAAGTACTTGGGCTGTATTCTGCTGCTTTCCCAGATGCATTTACAGGGAGCTAGATTGGAAGTGGAGCAGCTGGGACTTGAACCTGGGTACATATGGGATGCCAGCATCACAGGCAGAGGCTTAAACCTGCTGAGCCACAGTGCCAGCCCTGGTAGAGTTTTCTAAACTGACATTATGGAAAATTACAAATGAGAAAAATCTGTGGTAATGCACTTATAGTGGAATTTGTATTCTTTCCATTGAGATTTGTTTTTTTCCTCCTACTTTAGCTATAGTGAATCCTGCTGGCTCTGGAGTTAGATACTTATTTGAATTTTAGCTTTATTCCCTTACTAAGCTGTGTGACTTTGGCCAGTTTAATTTATCTTTTTATGTCTAATTCCTCATCTGTAAAATAGGACTAATAATATCTGTCTCATTGGTGAAGATTAAATGTGAATCACATTTAAACTAGCTTATGAAAAATGCTATGTGTCTAACAAATGTCATCTCTATAAATAAATGTTGTTAATTATATATATATATTTTAATTAAGAGGAGGGCATTTTGCTTGGTGCTTTGTATCTGTTAGGTAATTCTCTCAGCTGTGGGAGGTAGAGGTCATTGTTAAATAGTGACCTCTGTTAAACTGTTAAACATGACCCATGCTCATGTAGGTTTTTGTTTTATGTCTGAGGGAAGGACATGTGTTCTGAACTGATACCTTCTAAAATCTAGGCCTCTAGAAATGTTGTGCCTTACAGAATCTGTTTAATTTGACTTATTTTGGAGAACTGAAAATTAAACATTTGCTTCAAGAACTTTATAAAATTCAGAGTTTCTGTTCACTAGAGGGTAAACAAGCTGTATGAATGTTATTATAAATTTTTAGTAAGCTAATGTTGTTAGAGGGCATTAGTAAGCAGGATTTTATATACTGAACATTTATCCAGTCTCAGTCACTTTAGTTTTTAGGAAATATGCTACAACTTTCTGATGCTCAGTTTATAGAATTTCCCCCCGAATTAGGTTTATTAGGGGTAGGAGTGATAGTAAAGCATTTGTAGTGAATGTAAATGTGAACTGTGTATTGGAATATACTGTGTTTGAAATTCATTAGTATTTCTAACATCAAATTGAATCTGTGTGCATACAGAAACAGTGGAAAAACAAATATGCCCTAAATGAAAGTCAGAGACCACTAGATCGTTCAAAAATGACTATGAGAGACTTCATATATTACCTACCAGATAACAATCCAATGACGTAAGTTAAAATTTATTTCTTTTGTAGATCTTGAGGTTATATAGTGATTTAAGTAGCACATTCAGAGTGCAGTTCATGTTTTCTAAAAGCATACTGACAAAATTTGTAGCATATCTAATATTTCATTAGGGAAAACTTAATAACATTAAGTAACTATTTTCTGGGAATGATAAATGATACTCTTTATCTCTGAGATTAAAAGTAAGTTTCCTTTGTTCTATTAAAAACCAGGTTTAGTAAAAACAACTAGGCCACTTTCCTTTCTCTAATCAAGATTGCAATTTCCATCATATACTAGGACCTGATCTAAAGTGGTAGTTTAGTTTTGTGCCCTACCTCATAATTAAATACAGTGGCGATTTGATGAACGAATCCTCCAAGAACAAAGCTTCTTTAATCAGCGTTAGCCTTGGCAGAGTGGGGGCAGAGCAGCCAGCAAGTTTACAATGAATCTTACTGTTTTTTTGTTGATGAGTTACCAGGTAGAGGTAGGAACAGTGGCATGTTCTTCTGTATAGGCCAGGTCTTTGGCCCAGTTGAAGCCAGACACCTAGGTTTTGAGTTGTTTGATGTCTAATGCTGGAGACAAATCAGCTAGGTTGCTTCATGCCTTGGGACCAGGAACATCCTTTCCTAGGAGTTAGAGGGTAAGAGCATTTCCTGCCTATGAGCTAACAAATTATTTGTACTATTAGACAAATTCTTGACTGAAAAATTGGTTTTGGTTTGTGCCATTATTAGTAAAGTGCTATAGTATATTATACAAAAGGAAGTTAAAATAATTTGTTTTGTGCCTATAGATAGAATTGACAAGATGTAAATTAGTAATTTAAAAATGTTCTGTTATTTATATTTAATAGTTCTTCACTGGAACAAGAAAGGAAAACTGAAAAATTACCACCATCGGTCCAAACAAAAGAGTAAGCTCTAATCTTATTTTTTTTCCAATATATTCCTAGTACAGGGACATTTAAAAAAATATTTATTTATTTGAAACAGTTACAGAGACGGAAGTCTTCCATCTGCTGATTCACTCCCAGATGAAGCTGCTGGCTCCCTGGCTTCGACCTGGCCCTTGTGGCCATTTGGGGAGTGAACCAGTGAATAGAAGACCTCTTTCTCTCTCTGCCTCTGCTTGGCCCTCTCTTTAACTAACTTTCAAATAAATCTTTAAAACAAATAATTTCTTATTTATTTTGTTTGAAAACTAGCATGATACAGGGAAAGAGAGGGAAGTCCTTCATCTGCTGGTTCACTCCCCAGTCAGCTGCAATGGCTGGGGCCGATGTAGGCTGAAGCCAGGAGCATTGAGCTCTATCTAGATCTCCCACATGGGTGGCAGGGGCCCAAGCACTTGGGCCATCCTCTGTTGCCTTCCCAGGTGTGTTAGCAGAGAGCTGGATCAGAAGCAGAGAAGGTAAGACTCAAACTGGTGCTCTGCTATGGGATTACAGCATTGCAGACAGTACCTTAGCTTACTGTATGATAATACCAGCCAGTGTCATAATTTTGAATTCATAGTTTTCAGGGAACACCTCTCATAGCTATATGAATTAAACCGTCTTTACTTTGGATAGGCAAGAGAATAAGAATGCTCCTGATGCTGAAGGTAACGAAGAACTGGAAGAAGAGACAGATGATGGGCCGTTACTGGTCCCACGAGTGAAAGTGGCAGAAGATGGTTCTATCATTTTGGATGAAGAAAGGTGAGTTGAAAAAGAGAAAGAGGTGTGGATTCATAAGAATCTTTGTCTAATCAGAGAATTCTGATTTTGTCCATCATTGTCACTTAGACCCTGGTGTTTGTATTTTGTATAATGAATATTGTAGATAACAAAGTTGGTTATATTCATTTATAATGTGTAGCATTCTTTATAATGTTGTGTTTTGTGTAAGGTGAAACTGCTGTGTATTAACCTAGCCATTGTATTACTAATTTTCTTGGTAATTGAATTGAGCTACTGAATAATCATGTCCTGTGCTCCACTGGGGAGAAATTTCTTAGACTGATTCAGTTCTGAGCTCAGTGTCCAAGTTTTCATATTTACCAAAGTCATATATGCAATGAAACATACACTTAACATTTTCTGACTTTTCTTTTGCTAAGGTCTGATTCACTTTCTGGTTTCTAAGTCATAGCATTAAATTTCTCATTTTTGGTATGATGGGATTTAGTTATTTATTTTTTTTGACAGGCAGAGTTAGTGAGAGAGAGAGACAGAGAGAAAAGTCTTCCTTTTCTGTTGGTTCACTCCCCAAATGGCTGCTATGGCCAGTGCAGTGCCGATCTGAAGCCAGGAGCCTGGTGCTTCCTCCTGGTCTCCCATGTGGGTGCAGGGCCCAAGCATTTGGGCCATCCTCCGCTGCACTCCTGGGCCACAGCAGAGAGCTGGACTGGAAGAGGAGCAACCGGGACTAGAACCCGGTGTACTGGCGCCGCAGGCGGAAGATTAGCCAAGTGAGCCATGGCGCTGGCCAGAATTTAGTTATATTTTAAAGTTTGTATTTTTAAGAAGGATTAATTAGTTAAATTAGAGGGATAGAAAGTCTTGACAGTTTATGAAAAATTTTATAGCATTTAGATTCTATGATAGTGCAAATATCATATAAATTCCATGATGATGCAAATATAATATTGCTAATAATGATTGTTTTTGCATAATTTTTCCACTAGTTTATGATGATGATTTTATTGGTTATTAAAGGAGTATTTAATTGCTTTGTCTGCTGGGTTGTGAAATGTAAATATAAAATGCTTATATTTCTCATTATCCTCACTGTGCCTATCACAGAACCGCATGTTGAATGTAGGAGATATAAGTCAATAAAAATATTTTTTTTAGATAGCCCAAAAATATTTTGTGAATTTTATGTTACTGTTTAGAATTTTGAAAATACATGGGTGCGTTTGTTTCTGCCTCCTGGGAATCACATTTTAAGTGAAAATTGGCATATGCTTAGAAAATACACATATTTCAAGTGTTTTACTTTTGAAATGACTACCATGGTAAATTTCAAAATGAAACTATTTAAATGTCATTTGCCTTTGCCTCCTCACTTGTTTTCAGTGTGGACTTGTATGAAAATTTGTTTGTTTCAGTTTGACTGTAGAAGTTTTAAGGACAAAAGGCCCCTGTGTCGTTGAGGAAAATGACCCTATATTTGAACGTGGTTCTACAACTACATATTCCAGCTTTAGGAAAAACTATTACTCTAAACCATGGTCAAATAAAGGTAAGTAATTTTCATTTGAAATTATGTGTTACTTGTTTAAATGAAATGAATTACTTGTTTCTGAATTAGTCTCCCCTAAGCAAATAAAATGTGAACTACCACGTTGTTTTCTCTCCAGCTAATTTTATAATTTTATTTGCATCTCTCTTGTCCGCACCATGAACTGTATCTCTGACTTTATCTTTCCATTTAAAAGGTTGTTTTTTCTTTTTTTATAATTATTTTTATCTTATTCCACCACAGAGAGAGATCTTTGATCTACTAGTTCACTCTCCATATGCCTGTGACAGCCAGGGTTGGGCCCAGCTGTAGCTAGGAGCCTTCCAAACTCAATACAGGTCTCCTGTGTGTGGCAGGAACTCAAGTACTTGAGCCATCACCTGGTGCTTCCCACCCCACAGCAGGAAGCTGTATTGGAAGCAGAGTAGCTGGGACTCAGACCAGGTACTCTGATATGGGGTGTGGGCATCTTAAGTAATATCATTAACTACGGTGCCAAATACCTGCCCGAGAAATATTTTTTTTAAGGATTTATTTATTTGAAAAGCAGAGTTAGAAGGAAGGAAAGACCGAGAGAGAGAGAAAGAGAGAGATATCTTCTGTCCTCTGGTTCACTCTGCAAATGGCTGCAATGGGCTGGGCTGGGCCAGACTGAAGATAGGAACACAGACCTCCATCTGGGTCTCCCTCATGGGTGACAGGAAACTGGGGCCATCTTTTCCTGCTGTCCAAGGCATATTAGCAGGGAGCTGGATCAGAAGTGGAGTAGCTGGGACTCAAGTTGGTGCTCATATGGGATGCTTGCACTCATATGGGGTGCTAGTCCCAGAAATAACTTTTTTTTCCCCTAAGGTTTGTGTATTTATTTGAAAGGCAGAGTTACAGAGAGAAAGAGGGAGAAACAGTTGAAAGGTAGAGTTAACACAGAGAGAAATATATATGCTGATTCACTTCTCAAGTGGCTGCAACGCTCAGGGCTGGGCCAGACTGAAGCCAGAAGCTTCATCTGGGTCTCTCACATGGGTGCAGAGGCCCAAGTACTTTGGCATCCTGTGCAGCTCTCCCAGGCACATCAGCAGGAAGCTGGATTGGAAGTAGAATAGCTGAGATTTGAATTGGTGCCCATATAGGATGAAGGCATTGCAAGTGATGGCTTAGTGCACTATGCCACATCACTGGCTCCAGAAATCTTTTTTTTTTTTTCCCACAGACAGAGTGGATAGAGAGAGAGAGAGACAGAGAGAAAGGTCTTCCTTTTTGCCGTTGGTTCACCCTCCAATGGCCACCACAGCCGGCGCACTGCGGCCAGCGCATTGCACTGATCCGAAGTCAGGAGCCAGGTGTTTCATCTGGTCTCCCATGCAGGTGCAGGGCCCAAGGACTTGGGCCATCCTCCACTACACTCCCGGGCCATAGCAGAGAGCTGGCCTGGAAGAGGGGCAACCGGGACAGAACTGGCATCCCGACTGGGACTAGAACCCGGTGTGCTGGCGCCGCAGGCGGAGGATTAGCCTATTGAGCCATGGTGCCGGCTGTTTTTTTTTTTTTAATTATTTTTTAATTTGCTTCAATTAGTTGAAAGGCAAGGTGGGAGGAAAGAAAGATAGATAAATAGATATAGATATAAGTATCATTCATCTGCTGATTCATTCCCCAAATTTTCATCACAGCCAAGAGTGGGTCAGGCTGAAGCCAGGAACTGGGAACTCATCCAGGTCTTTTTCCTGGGTGCCAGATTCTCAAGTACTTGAGCTGTCACCTGCTGCTGCCCAGGGTGCACATTAGCAGAAAGCTGGAATTGGAGGTGGAGCCAGGACTAGAACTCAGGCACTCTGACATGGGATGTGATCGTCCCAAGCTGTGTCTTAACAGTGTCACCAGGCCGGCGCCGTGGCTCAACAGGCTAATCCTCTGCCTTGCGGCGCTGGCACACCGGGTTCTAGTCCCGGTCGGGGCACCGATCCTGTCCCGGTTGCCCCTCTTCCAGGCCAGCTCTCTGCTGTGGCCAGGGAGTGCAGTGGAGGATGGCCCAAGTGCTTGGGCCCTGCACCCCATGGGAGACCAGGAGAAGCACCTGGCTCCTGCCATCAGAACAGCACGGTGCGCCGGCCGCAGCGCGCTACCGCGGCGGCCATTGGAGGGTGAACCAACGGCAAAAGGAAGACCTTTCTCTCTGTCTCTCTCTCACTGTCCACTCTGCCTGTCAAAAAAAAAAAAACAAAAACAAAAAAACAGTGTCACCAAATGCCTGCCCCAGAGATCTTTTTAAGAATTAGCTTTGGGGGGCCTGTGCTATGGCACAGCAGGTTAATGCCCTGGCCTGAAGCCCCGACATCCCATATAGGCGCTGGTTCGAGACCTGGCTGCTCCACTTCCAATCCAGCTCTCTGCTATGGCCTGGGAAAGCAGTAGAAGATGGCCTAAGTGCTTGGGCCCCTGCACTGGCAATGGAGACCCAGAGGAGGCTCCTGGTTCCTGGCTTCGGATTGGCACAGCTCTGGCTGTTGCGGCCATTTGGGAAGTGAACCATCAGATGGAAGACGTCTCTTTCTGTCTGCCTTTCCTCTCTCTGTGTAACTCTGACTTGCAAACAAAGAAATAAATCTTTAAGAAAAGAAAAGAATTAGCTTTGGGCTGGCCCTGTGGCATAGAAGTTTAAGCCTCTGCCTGCAGTGTCGGCATCCCATATGGGTGCTAGGTCATGTCTCTGCTTCTCCACTTCTGGTCCAGTTCCCTGCTAATGTGCCTGGGAAAGCAGCAGAGGATGGCCAAAGTCCTTGGGTCCCTGCACCCATGTCGGAGACCTGAAAGAAGCTCCTGGCTTCAGTCTGGCTCAGCTCCAGCCATTGTGGCCATTTGAGGAGAGTGAGCCAGCGGATGGGAAGATATTTCTTTTTCTCTCTCTCTCTCTCCTTCTCCTTCTCTCTCTATCTCTGCCTTTCAGATAAGTAAGTAAATAGTTTTTTTTAAAAAAGAATTAGCAACATGGTAATTTTGGCTGAACTCTTCCTCTCTGTCAAATGACTTTTTGAAAAAAAAATATCATTTTAGTGAAAAATAAGCAATATTTTTTTAAGATTTATTTTATTTATTTGAAAGGCAGAGTTACAGAGACAGAGATAGAAGGAGAGATGTATCTTCTGTTGTCTGGTTCACTTTGCAATATCTGGTTCACTCTGCAAATGGCCACAATGGCTAGAGCTGGGCCAGGCTGAAGCCAGGGGCCCAGAGTTTCTTCTGGGTTTCCCATGTGGATATGGGGGCCCAATTACTTGGACCATCTTCTCTACTTTCCCAGGCTCATTAGCAGGATGCTGTATCTGAAGTGGAGCAGCTGAGAGGTAAACCATTGCAGGCCACAGCTTAACCTGTTATGCCACGATACTGATCCCACCAATATTTCTGATGCTCATAATATTCCACTCAGTATTGTATGATAATTTTTTATAGGTTAACAATTACGCTGTTAGAAAAAGTACATTGTACTTATTGCATGGTGTTGTTGTTTATTGTTTACTTTTTAAAAAAATATAATTTATTTATTTGAAAGGCAGAGTGACAGAGGGAGAGCCAGAGAGACAGGAAGAGCATCTATCCTGTGGTTTACTTCCCAGATGCTGGCAACAATTAGGGCTGGGCCCGGCCAAAGCCTGAAGCCTGGAACTCCAGCTGGGTCCCCTTGTAGGTGGGTTGGGTGGCATGTGCTTGGGTCATTGTTGATTATCTCCCAGGCATATTAGCAGGAAGCTGTATTTGTAGACACTAAGTAGCCAGGATTTGATCCTAGGCAATGAATTGGAATGCATGTGTTCCTAGCTGTGGTTTGACCCATTGGGTCACAGTGTGACTGATAATTTTTCTCAAGAGACTTTGAATGAGACCGGATAGTCAGAATGTCTTTTTAAAGTTTTCAGCTGCTTTGTGATGAGAATGCAAACATTTTATATTATGGTTTTTTTTTTTTTTTTAAATTTGAGGAAGGTGTTTTAGATATTGCATAAGATTGCTTCTAATAAAATAATTTTTAATTCAGAATATTTGCTTATGTAAGGTTTTTTCCTCTGAAATATTTACAAGATTGATTTTCAGGTATTCTAAATCTTTTGTCTTTACAGAAACGGATATGTTTTTTTTAGCCATCAGCATGGTAGGAACTGACTTTTCTATGATTGGACAGCTTTTTCCCCACAGAGCAAGAATAGAAATTAAGGTAAAGTAAACCTATTACATTTGTTGATTGGAAATAGCCCGAAAATTAGTGACAAAGTTGTTATTACTATTCCCTTTGTTTTTTTCCCGTCACGATTATGTTTTTGTTAGCTTTTTCACTCTTCATTACTTGAAACATAATGGAATATTTTTCACTTCTAATACAGGTGCAGTCTCCTTTAAACTATCATGTTTTCTTACTTATATCTTGCCCACTTCTAAAATGAATTTGAGAGGATACCAATGAAGGGCATTGAAATTAAAATAAGAGACAATAAAGAGGGAAGATAAATGCACTGGTGTACTTAGGTTCAGAGTAGCTTTTTGAAGACAAAATGTATTTCTGAGTTTCCTAGGCAGGTATAGAAAGAATGCTGTGTCCTGTAGTGCTCAGTATCTGATGTCTTGCTTTCCTAGCACACCTTAACTTTGAGGACAGCCAATGGCACTGTTGGCAGCCGAGGTGCTATCAGTTCCAGCTGTAAATGCTGCAGAGGAAGACCTTCTCTGCTTCATAGTCTCTTTGCTGGAAGCTGTCACACTGTGTTGTTGTAAGGCACTCCCAATTCCTAGTGAGATCTTTTCCCAATCATGGCCTTTTCTCCTCATTTCACATTCCCATCATGTTTATTACATTAATAAAAGGAATCATTGGGAAAGACAAATCTTTTTTCCCCAATTAGACTAGGTTTGGGTTGGTTGAAGACATTATCTAGGAGGCATTGTATGATATAGTGGGATAGTCTTACTGTATTTCACATGAAATGAGAAACATTCTTCATGTTCATTTTCTAATTGGTAATCTTTGATAAAAGGGGAAGAAAATGAGAAATTGAGGGTTTAGGTGTCTGATGATCTAAGTAATTAATGATAAATTTGTTGCTACCCTATTGTCTTCAAACATCATTTGGATTCTTCCCCTAAAAGCTTAATGTGGTTTCAGCAGGTCTTTGGGCAAAGTGTAGAAAAGTGAAAATAGACAGTATTTAAGGTTAGTGAATTACATCACACTGATTGTCAGATGCTGAACAAACATTGTATTCTTGGGATACATTCCCTTTAGTCATATTGTATTTTTCTTTTTATGTGTTCCTGAATTTTATTACATTTTCTTGATGAAATTTTGCAGTTTTGTTTATGAGGGTTGCTTTACGTTCTTTGTCCTATTTGAATTGAGGATCAGGCAGATCATATAAAATGAGTTGGAAAGTGTTCCCTTTTATTTTTTGGAGAATGTGTTTCAGATCATTACTATTTCTCCTTTATTGTTTGATATAATTCACCAGTGAACCTTCTAATACAGCACTTTTCTTGGGAAGAGGGTTTAGATTATAAATTCAATTTCTTTAAAATTTCTTTAATATAAATTAGAACATTCAGATTGTTATATCAGATTTGATTTTGAATTTTCAGGCATACAATTTTCATCCTGTTCCATTATTATTTAAAATATGTTTTATTTGTTTTTATCTACTTGAAAGAGATGGGGGTCTGAGGGGCAGAGAAACATGGATATCAATGTTCAATATGCTGTTTCATTTCTCAAATGCCTGCAACAGCCAGGGCCAGGCCTGGTCAAAGATAGGAGCCAGCAACTCCATCTGGGTCTCCATGAGGGTGACAGGGCCCAAGTACTTGAGCTGCTGCCTCCCAGAATGTATTAACAGGAAGCTGGATTGCAAGTAGGTAGCAGGGACTTGAACTCTGATAGGGGATGTGGGTGTGTCAAGCAGCAACTTAATCCACTGCCCACCATGCTGTGATCATTTTCATGTTTTAAGGAGCTAGTGATATTCCAATATGAGTGATAAATTTGTATTTTTTAAAAAGATTTATTTATTTACGTGAAAGTCAGTTACACAAAGAGAGAAAGAGAGGCAGAGAGAGGTCTTCCATCTACTTGTTCACTCCCCAGTTGGTCACAACAGCAGGAGCTGTGCCGATCCGAAGCCAGGAGACTAGAGCTTCTTCCAGGTCTCCCATGCCGGTGCAGGGGCCCAAGGACTTGGGCCATCTGCTTTCCCAGGCCATAGCAGAGAGCTGGATTGGAAGAGGAATAGCCTTGACTCGAACTGGCATCCAAATGGGATGCCAGCACTGTAGGCGGCAGCTTTACCTGCTACACCACAGTGCTGCCCCTGATAAATATGTATTTTTGCTCCACTTTGAGAGAGAGAGAGATCTTTTCCATCTGCTGTTTCATTTGGGTCTCCCACGTATTTGGCAGGGGCCCAAGCACTTTGGCCATCTTTTACTGCTTTCTCAGGCGCAGTAGCAGGGGGTGGTTCAGAAGTGGAGCGGTTGGGACTTAACCAGCACCCATATGGAATGCCTGTAGGCAGCAACTTTACATGCTGTGCCATGAGACTGGTCCCACAAAATTTTAATTAAATCAGATAAACATTTCAATACCATATTGATTGTTCACTTTTTTTTTTAAGATATGTATTTGAAAGGCTCAGTGACAGAGAGAGGACAGAGATCTTCCATCTGCAGGTTCACTCCCCAGATGGCTGCAACTGCCACAGCTGGACCAGGCTAGAGCCAGGAACCATTAACTTTATCTGGGTCTCCCCATTTGAGTCCCCATCAGGACTCAAGTACCTGAACCGTCAATTGTTCCTTTCTTGGCACATTATCAGGGAGCTGGATCAGAATAGAGTAGCTGGAACTCAAACGGGAATTCCAGTATGGGTTGCTGGCTTTGAAAGCAGCAGATTAATTTGATGCACTGCAATGCCAACACTTGCTTGTCCATTTTTTATTTATAAATTTTTAATTTATTTGAAGGGAGAGAGAGAAACAGAGACAGAAAGGCAGCTCCTATCTGCTCATTCACTCCTGGAATGTCCACAGCAACTGGGGTTGGGCCATGCCTCAGCCAGGAGCCAGCAACTCAATCTGGTTCGTTGTTTTTTTTTTTTTTTTTTTTTTTTTTTTTTTTTGACAGGCAGAGTGGACAGTGAGAGAGAGAGAGACAGAGAGAAAGGTCTTCCTTTGCCGTTGGTTCACCCTCCAATGGCCGCTGCAACTGGCGCGCTGTGGCTGGCGCACTGCGCTGAACCGAAGGCAGGAGCCAGGTGCTTCTCCTGGTCTCCCATGGGGTGTAGAGCCCAAGCACTTCAGCCATCCTCCACTGCACTCCCTGGCCATAGCAGAGAGCTGGCCTGGAAGAGGGGCAGCTGGGACAGAATCTGGCGCCCCAATCGGGACTAGAACCTGGTGTGCCGGCGCCGCTAGGCAGAGGATTAGCCTATTGAGCCACGGCGCCGACCTCAATCTGGTTCTAACATGTGGGCAGTAGAGACCCAAGCTCTTTTTTTTTGATAGGCAGAGTGGACAGTGAGAGAGAGAGAGACAGAGAGAAAGGTCTTCCTTTGCCGATGGTTCACCCTCTAATGGCCGCCGCGGTAGCGCGCTGCGGCCGGCGCACCGCGCTGTTCTGATGGCAGGAGCCAGGTGCTTCTCCTGGTCTCCCATGGGGTGCAGAGCCCAAGCACTTGGGCCATCCTCCACTGCACTCCCTGGCCACAGCAGAGAGCTGGCCTGGAAGAGGAGCAACCGGGACAGGATCGGTGCCCCGACCGGGACTAGAACCCGGTGTGCCGGCGCCGCAAGGCGGAGGATTAGCCTGTTGAGCTACGGCGCCGGCCAAGACCCAAGCTCTTGAGTGCACCTCCCAGAGTGAATATTAGCAGGTAGTTAGAACAGGAGTGGGGCCAGGACTCTAACTTAGATATTCTGATATAGGATTTGGCCATTCCAAGCTGCACTTGGCCAAATGTCTGCCTCCTGTTTATTTTAAAAATCCTGAATAGAAATTTTGTATATAATTTGACAGACTGAGTGTGCATATATTGTGTATATTGTGTATATATACATACAACGTGAGGTGTATGTGCTTACGTGTATATAACATTTTTAGTTTTGAATGAGTGTCTAGACTGAGATGAAGCCAGACCTCTCTTTTAAGTATATTTGTAGAATATAATGTCACTGCTCCTCTTGCCCTTATTAAGGTGATATAGAAGAGTCTGATGTGGTGCAGTGGTTAAACTGCCACCTGTGACCCTGGGATCTCATATGAGCCCTGGTTTGAGTTACAATCCAGCTTCCTGCACATGTGCCTGGGAAAGCCCAAGTGCTTGAGCCCCTGCCTCAAGTGGATGGAAGCTCTCTGTCTCTCCCTCACTCTCTAACTCTGCCTTTCAAACAAATAAATAGTTCCTTAAAAAAATCACCAACTGAAAATTTCTAATAAAGTTTCATCTCAGCTAAGCAGAAACACTGGCATTGGAAAATTCTTATGCCAAAGAGCTATTATCCATGCTAGTATAATTTTCAGGTTTATAAATTAGTCAAACTGAAATTACCAACTGCCCACCATAGAATGATTTTTTTTTTTTTTGGACAGGCAGAGTGGATAGTGAGAGAGAAAGAGACAGAGAGAAAGGTCTTCCTTTGCCGTTGGTTCATCCTCCAATGGCCGCTGCGGCTGGCGCACTGCGCTGATCCGAAGGCAGGAGCCAGGTGCTTCTCCTGGTCTCCCATGGGGTGCAGGGCCCAAGGACTTGGGCCATCCTCCACTGCCTTCCCGGGCCACAGCAGAGAGCTGGCCTGGAAGAGGGGCAACCGGGACAGAATCCGGCGCCCCGACTGGGACTAGAACCCGGTGTGCCGTCACCGCAAGGTGGAGGATTAGCCTGTTGATTCACGGCGCCGGCCTAGAATGCATTTTTTTTAAAAATAAAGTACAACAGGAATGAGATTTGTTTTAAAATTTAACATACTCTCATCCTTTGTTTTCAAGATTTATTTATTTATTTGAAAGGCAGAGTTACAGAGAGGCAGAGGGAGAGAGAGAGTCACACAGAGAGATCTTCCATCCGCTGGTTCACTCCTCACTTGGCTGCAACGGCCGGCGCTGGGCCGATCTGAAGCTAGGAACCAGGAGCTTCTTTTGGGTCTCTCACGTGGGTACAGGGGCCCAAGTACTTGGGCCTTCTTCTACTGCTTTCCTAGGCCATAGTAGAGAGTTGTATCGGAAGAGTAGCATCCAGGACTTGAACTGGTGCCCATATGGGTTGCTGACACTGCAGACGGCGGCTTTACCAGCTATGCCACAGCATAGGCTCTGTTCCTGATTCTAACTTCTGCTAATACACACCCTGGGAGGCAGCAAGTGATGGCTCATGTGATTGAGTCTTACTTTAAACATGGGAGACCTGCATGGAGTTCCCGGCTCTTGGCTTTTGCCTGGCCCAGTCCTACTTGTTGAGGGAATATGAGGAGTGAACCAGCGGATGTGACATCGCTGTCTATTGGTCTGTCTGTCCCTTTCTCTTTCTCTCATTGTCTGTCTTTCAAATAAATAAAATAAAAATTTAAAAGATTAGTGGTTAGAGTCTTAGCAGTTCCTTTGTGTGCGCACGTGTGTGTGTGTTTGTGATTTTTTTCATGTCTTTTTTGCAATAAAAATTTTATTTTTGTGTATGTAGTAAAAACTTAAGGAACACTGATGTAGAAGGAAGAGATGGGCTGATTGTTCTCTCATCCATATGTGTGTGCTTGATTAGACATCGCAAATACACTTATGCCCTCAGACTTCTTAATGACTTTAGGACGGATTGAGCCATAAGCCTTAAGTATTTCCATCTGGGTGGAGAAAATCTGGGTGAAACTGAGGTTAACGATCTGTGGTGCCAAGGAAGACATAGGAAATGTGACTGACAAAAAATTCTGAAGATAAACTTGGCCTGCTTTGAAACTTTGCTTAGTTGTATCTCTACAGTCTCTTCTCTGTGCCACACTTGAAATATACTAGAATGATGTGAGACGTTTAACTGATATGATTATTTTAGTTGTTAACCTTATTATTATTTTATTTTATTTTATTTTTTTTGACAGGCAGAGTGGACAGTAGAGGGAGACAAAGAGGTCTTCCTTTTTGCCGTTGGTTCACCCTCCAATGGCCGCCGCGGTAGGCGTGCTGCGGCCGGCGCGCCGCGCTGTTCCGATGGCAGGAGCCGGGTGCTTCTCCTGGTCTCCCATGGGGTGCAGAGCCCAAGGACTTGGGCCATCCTCCACTGCACTCCCGGGCCACAGCAGAGAGCTGGCCTGGAAGAGGGGCAACTGGGACAGAATCCGGTGCCCCGATCGGGACTAGAACCCGGTGTGCCAGCGCCGCAAGGTGGAGGATTAGCCTACTGAGCCAGGGCGCCGGCTTGATTATAATTTTAATGTTTCCATGCTTGTTGGCTTTGTTTTTCTCTGTCTTCTGTAAACCCAACTTCCATTGTCAACTCATGCTTATAGGTAATGCATAAGGAGAAGCAGGAAGCTCCGTATTAGTATTTCATCTTCCTTTTTTTTTTTTTTTTTTTAAATTAATGATTTAACAGGTAACTTCTCTCTTGGCAAAGAACTATCATTTAGTAGAAGATAATCTATTATTCATTAGAGTTTCACTTTAATGTTTACTATTTCTTAAAAAAAAAGATCTTGTTTAATGAGAGAAAATTTCTATAGCTTTTTTGTTGTTGTCGTTAACAGAATAAATTTAAACGTGAAGAGAAAACAAATGGATGGAGAATAGATAAAGCCTTCCGTAAGTATTAAGACCTCTTTTATAGCATATCATTAAGAGGGCCTAAAAAAAGGACCAGTGTTTTGTCTTAGGCTCCATTGTGTTTTAGATTTGTTTTGTCCCTATATTGGTGTAAGAATATGAGTGAAACTTCTTCTATTTATCAGTATGGGTCTGGCAGTTGCTACAAATCTGTAGGCACCGGATTAGCCAATAGAGCAGGTGTGTAGACTTCTAAGTCTAAGAGGTTACAAAATGATGGATGATACTTTTTCTAACTATTCTTTACTCTGAAGGAACTATATTCTAGGAGTTAATTGTTTCTGGATGATAGAGTTCTGTAGATGGTTTTTTCAGTAGTCAATCATTTTACTTCATCAGCTATGGTACCACCTGCTGTTTGCTAGTCACTATTCTAGCTTGGGAGCAGATGACAATTCTGTTTTTAGATTTTTTTTTTCAGCCAGGAGCCAGGAGCTTCTTCACAGTCTCCCATGTGGGTGGAGGGGCCCTAGGACTTGGCCATGTTCTACCGCTTTTCCAGGCCATAGCAGAGAGCTGGATCAGAAGTGGGGCGGCCAGGACACTAGCTGGCACCCATATGGGATGCTGGCACTGCAGGCAGCAGCTTTACCCACTACGTCACAGTGCCGGCCCTTAGATTATTATTATTTTTTTTAATTTATTTGTTTGGCAGATAGAGTTTATAGATAGTGAGAGAGAGAGAGAGAGAGAAAGGTCTTCCTTCTGTTGGTTCACTCCCCAAATAGCTGCTACGGCCAGGGTGGCCGATGCCATGCTGATTCAAAGCCAGGAGCAGGTGCTTCTTCCTGGTCTCCTATGTGGGTGCAGGGGCCCATCCTCCACTGTCCTCCCGGGCCACAGCAGAGAGCTAGACTGGAAGAGGGGCAGCTGGGACTAGAACCCAGTGCCACAGGCGGAGGATTAACCAAGTAAGCCACGGCGCCATCCCCCTTAGACCTTTCTCTCTTTCACTGTCTACAACTCTACCTGTCAAATAAAAAAAATTATTTAAAAATTTTTTTGGCCTGCGCCGTGGCTTAACAGGCTAGTCCTCTGCCTTGCGGCGCTGGTACACTGGGTTCTAGTCCCGGTTGGGGCGCCGGATTCTATCCCGGTTGCTCCTCTTCCAGATTATTTATTTATTTATTTATTTATTATTATTTTTTTTTTTTGACAGGCAGAGTGGACAGTGAGAGAGAGAGAGAGAGAGAAAGGTCTTCCTTTTGCTGTTGGTTCACCCTCCAATGGCCACCGCGGCTGGCGCGCTGCGGCTGGCGCACCACGCAGATCCGATGGCAGGAGCCAGGTGCTTATCCTGGTCTCCCATGGGGTGCAGGACCCAAGCACTTGGGCCATCCTCCACTGCACTCCCTGGCCACAGCAGAGAGCTGGCCTGGAAGAGGGGCAACCGGGACAGAATCCGGTGCCCCGACCGGGACTAGAACCCGGTGTGCCGGCGCCACTAGGCGGAGGATTAGCCTATTGAGCCGTGGCGCTGGCCCAGATTATTTATTTTAAAGTCAGAGTTACAGAGACGCAGAGGCAGAGAGAGATCTTCCATCCACTGATTCACTCCCTAAATGGCCTCAATGGCCGGAGCTGAGCCGATCAGGAGCCAGGAGCTTCTTCCAGGTCTACTATGTGGGTGCAGGGGCCCAAGGACTTGGGCCATCTTCTGCTGCTTTCCAAGGGCATAGCAGAGAGCTGGATCAGAAGTGGAGCATATGGGTTGCCGGCATATGGGATGCTCCTATGTGGGATGCCAACATTGTAGGTGGTGGCTCAACTCACTCTGTTGCAGTGCTGGTCCCCAAGGACTTCTTAGTCATCTTTGTCTTTAAAAAAATGATTTATTCTTATGCATAGTTCAAAGTGTAGTTTTCATTTTGACAAAGAATATACTTTTGTAACCACCACCCCGACAGTATATAGAATGTTTTCATTATTCCTGAAGGTCCCTCCTTTTCCTTTCTAATCAATCAGATGTCACCCTCCTAGCACTTTGATTAGATTGGATTAGATTAGTGTGTTCTGAAAGATCTTACTCATGGAAGCACAGGGTATGTACTCTCCGTGTTTGGTTTTTTTCACTGTGTTTTTGAAATTTACCCATCTTACTGCTGGTAGTCGTAGTCGTTCCCTTCAAGTTTGTTTTATTGATGAATAATGAACTATTGTGTCCTTGTTTACCAGTTGCATTGCTAATGTACAGGCCCACTTGTTTTTGATGTTGTGTTATCTAAAAAAAATAAAAACTAGAAAGTTTCCTTTTTTTTAAAATTAAAAACTTGAAAGTTCTTTTCCTTTTTTTTTTTTAAACAGAGGAAAAGCGCCCTTTTGACTTCGATTTTTTTGCTCATTTGCTTCAGAAAGTTCTTGCTGAAGAAGAGAAAAGAAAACAAAAATCCGTTAAAAACAACAGTTTAAAGGAGAAGAAAGCTTCCAAACCACGGAAAAATGTAAAAGGTATGAATTTTGATAGAAGGGGTGCTATTTTACTTAGCTGTAATGGGCGTGAGTATTGTCCCTCAGGTCTTTAGAGGGCGTGGAAGCTCTAGAAACTAAGATCATCCTGGCATTCAGTTGGAGAGGATTAATTTTACTTAGGTTTACTAGTTATTTTAGTTATTTTTTTTAAAGATTTATTTATTTATTTGGAAGTCAGAGTTACAGAGAGAGAGAGAGTTATCTTCCATCTGCTGGTTCACTCCCGAAATGGCAGCAATGGCCAGGGCTGGGCCAGGCCAAAGCCAGAAGTTAGGAGCTTCTTCTGGGTCTCCCATGTGAGTACAGGGTCCCAAGTAGGACCAAGCACTTGGGCCATCTTCCACTGCTTTCCCAGGCACATCAGCAGGGAGCTGGATTGGAAGTGGAACAGCCAGGTCTCGAACCAGCGCCCATATGGAATGCTGGCATCATGGGTGACAGCTTCACCCACTATGCCACAATGCTGGCCCCAGCAGCTCCCTTTTAAATTTTATAATAGAGTGATGGGGCTAATTTCTAGTGTCTTGAGCAAGGGGTAGTAAAGACCATCAGAATCTTGGAGTGTCATGTTTCATGTTTTGTTATTTAGTATATTTTCCTCTATAAATGAATCTGGTATAAGATTCTAATATTTAACAAAATGGAGCTCTAATAACTGGAGTTTGACTAGATTATATTTGAGCAAACTTACTTCTGAAGGTTAATATTGACTTGTATGAAGATTCAAACTGATTTGTGTAGGTTTATCTATTTTTAGGTGTGTATTTCCTTAACTGAACTCTTATCTATGAAGATAATATGTAGGTATAATCATATATATAATTTGTAGAATCTGAGGACTATAGGGCACCTTATATGTTAGCTGGTCCACATGTCACTATTTTGTCTATTTGTTTTAGTCACTGTGAAACAACCCCAGAGATCCTGTTACTTTTCCTGGTGGTTGCACAGTGTTAGTGGCAGAGGCTGGACTTAAAAACCTAAGACTCTGAGAACCTTTACTGGGGTCCTTGAGACCACTCTGAGGTTTGATTATTTGCTAGAGGATTTACAGGATTCAACACTGTCTGCCTGGTACCTACCAAAATTCCAGATTCTGGAAGGAAACGATTTGTTATTAACCATAGTGAGAAATCAGGTCTTAACAGCTTGGGTAATAGAAACCATCCCTAAAATTAAGTTCCCTGAGAGCTAAAGGATTAGCCTTTCAAAGGATAGCAGTCAGGCTTCCTGTCCTGTAGTAACTCTTTTGTTGCACAAAGCTAGTTTAGAATTTCTTTCTTTTTTTTTTTTTTTAAGTTTTTGACAGGCAGAGTGGACAGTGAGAGAGAGAGAGAGGCAGAGAGAAAGGTCTTCCTTTTGCCGTTGGTTCACCCTCCAATGGCCACCGCGGCTGGCACGCTGCGGCCGGCGCACCGTGCTGTTCCAAAGGCCAGGTGCTTCTGGTCCCCCATGTGGTGCAGGGCCCAAGCACTTGGGCCATCCTCCACTGTACTCCCTGGCCACAGCAGAGAGCTGGCTTGGAAGAAGGGCAACCGGGACAGAATCCGGTGCCCCGACCAGGACTATAACCTTGTGTGCCGGTGCCGCTAGACGGAGGATTAGCCTGTTGAGCCACGGCGCTGGCCTAGAATTTCATCTTCTGGAGTGTGGTGCCTGAATCTTTGAAAAGAAAGTATTGATAATTGCAATTATTTCATTCTTTAGTTAATTTTTTACTTATTATACATAATCCTAGGAGATCAAAATAGATATATTAATTCCTCTTGTAATTATGTTACAGGTAGCATGAGTAATTCACTGTATCTAAATGTAAGAACTTTTCAGATATGTTGTTATGTCTCAGAATTTAAAATTTTTAATTATTTTCAGAACAAATCAAATGTTACTTTTTCAGCTTTAAATTCTTATTTTGGCTTTTTGAACAAAAGATTGAATTTTCTTACATTTTGAGATTAGATCTTTTCAGTGAAGATATTTGATAAGCATGGTTGTGAAATTAAGCTTCTTTTGATTTGAATCCATAATCCATTTTGTGCTGCTATTACAGAATACATGAAACTAAATTATTTTTAGAGGACAGAAATTTATTTCTCATAGTTTTGGACTGTGGGAAGTCTAAAAGCTATCATGTGGCCTTCTTACCACATCCTCGCAAGGCAGAGAGAGAAAGAGGGAAAAGGAGAGGCAGGAAGGGAGGGGGAGAGAAGGACCTTTCTGAATGTCCTGATTACCTTTTAAAAATTTCTTCTGAGTTGTCTCTATGGTGCAGTAGGTTCATCCTCTGCCTGCGGTGCTGGCATCCCATATCGGCGCCAGTTCTGGTCCTAGCTGCTCCTCTTCCAATCTAGCTCTCTGCTATGGCCTAGGAAAGCAGTGAAAGATGGCCCAAGTGCTTGGGCCCCTGCACCCACGTGGGAGACCAGGAAGTAGCTCCTGGCTCCTGGCTTTGGATTCGCCCAGCTCAGGCTGTTGCGGCCATTTGGGGAGTGAATAGATGGTTGGAAGAGCTCTTTCTGTGTTTCTCCCTCTCACTGTCTATAACTCTACCTCTCAAATAAATAAATAAATAAATAAGCTTCTTCTTAGTCCTATTACAATAACAATTTAATTTCGGTATGAGTTTTCACAGGAGGAAAAGCATTCAGACCATAGCAGGTGTTTCCAAGGTGATTTCTGATTTGTTTTTTATTCATGTTTTCATCTTTTGATATAGTTGATTATTAGTATGTCTTTATGGGAAAGGCACTAGAAATTGTTCTTATTATTAAAGAATTATTTATTTGAGAGGTAGAGTTACATAGCGAGAGGGAGAGACAAAGAGAAAGGTCTTCCATCCTCTGGTTCACTCCCCAGATGGCCATAATGGCCAGAGCTGGGCCGATCTGAAGCTGGAGCCAGGAGCTTCTTCTGGGTCTCCCAGGCGGGTGCAGGAGCCCAAGTGCTTCATCTTTCACTGCTTTTCAACGTCATAAGCATAGAGCTGGATTAGAATAGGAGCAGCCAGGACACAACCTGCACCCATATTGTATGCCACCCCCACAGGTGGAAGCTTAGTCTACTGTGCCACAGTGCTGGCCCCACTAGAAATTATTTTAAAAAATTGTTAAGGCCGGCGCCGCGGCTCAATAGGCTAATCCTCTACCTGTGGTGCCAGCACACCAGGTTCTAGTCCCAGTTGGGGCACTGGTTCTGTCCTGGTTGCCCCTCTTCTAGGCCAGCTCTCTGCTGTGGCCCGGGAGTGCAGGGGAGGATGGCCCAAGTCCTTAGGCCCTGCACCTGCATGGGAGACCAGGAGAAGCACCTGGCTCCTGGCTTCAGATCAGCGTGGTGCGCCGGCCGCAGCAGCCATTGGAGGGTGAATTAACAGCAAAAGGAAGACCTTTCTCTCTGTCTCTCTCTCTCACTGTCCACTCTGCCTGTCAAAAAAAAGTTAAAACAATTGTTTACTGAAAAACAAATAATATGGAAGATAAAATCTTGACCACTGTCTTCTGTCTGTCCCTGAGAGCTAATTTCTTCAGATTTCCCAGGAATAACTGGTTCTAAACCCATTTTTATGCATATAAATTTACGTATGTGTCTTTGAGTCTATATAATTGCTTTTCTTAAAGATTTATTTTTTAGTTATTTGAAAGTCAGAGTGATGGAGTGGGGGAGTGCTTCCATCTACTGTCTGACTCCTGAAATGGCTGGAAAGGCCAAGGCTGGATCAGGCTGAAGCCAGGAGCTGGGAACCCCATCCTGGTCTCCCACATGGTGGGACATCAGCTGCTTCTTTCTCAGTGCATTAGCAGGGAGCTGGGTCAGAAATGGAGCAGCTAGGACTTGAACCAGCCCTCTGGAACAGGATGTTGGTTTTGTAGGAGGCAGTTTAACCTGTTGTGCCACAAAGCTCTCCACTCCATGTAGTTGTTTTTAAGAAAAATGAGATCATTTATATTCTTCTACACTTGACTTTTTTAATGCAGCAGTGTGTTCTGAGATCTTTTACATTGCTACATTGTAAAAGTACTTGTGCTGTTAGTGGCAGTGTGACTTTTTATTACATGAGTTTATTATAATTTATTTTGTCATTCCCTGCTAAGCATTTTAGGTTGCCTTCCATTTTTTTTCCTTATAGGAATAATACCACGGAAAGCATCTTCTCTTTTAACGGTTTTTTTGTAGGTCGTTTGTTTATAACAATTCTTCTTATTTTCAGTGAAAAAAGTTGCCAGTGAAGCAGTGATTGATGAACCAGAGGAGGAACCAGAGGAGTCAATGAGTACTTCAGTGTTAGACAAAGAAGCATCTCAAGAGGATGCTCAGACAGTGGAAGAAGAGTCTTCGGTCTCAGAACAGAGTTCAGAACAGGTTGCATTAGAACAAGACCTAAATAAAAAAAAAAGGAGAAGGAAGAATCAAGATGAAACTAATAAACAAGAAGTAAAAAATCTCTCAGGAAATGTGACTGATCAATCAGGTTCTTCTAGAGGGGAAAAACGCAAGAGTAAGTTTCTTAAAATCTTATATTTTAGTAGCCTGTGTTACTCGAGTATAGTAATATAGCAGATGACTTTAATACTTTAGTTCTGGATAGTAGCAGTTAATGCCTATTTATTTGCTTATGGTACTATACTAACTCATGGTACTATATTAAGTCATTTTATTTTTAATTAAAAAATATTATAAAAACATAAGTAAACAGTGGTGCAAGATTATATTTTCAAGTTTGTTTCTGAGATATGTCCTTTGTGTTAATATTAACAGTTGGTTAATAAATCAGACTTGCATGTTCTCTGTCTACAAAGCCCATATGGGTTAATTTTTATAAAACATAAGTATTCTCATTGTTTTTTACTTTTAGAATGCAAACATAGTTACATTTATGAGTTCTACAGGATAATGGCTGAGCTGAAGGCGGTGTTTTTCTTTATTTTTAATTTTTCTTCATTGGAAAGGCAGAGAGATAGAAAGATGGGACTTCTATCCACTGATTCACTCCCCAAATGCCTTGCAATGGTTGGGGGTGGACTGGATCTGAGCTGGAGCTGAAACCAGGAGCCAGGAACCCAATCTAGGTCTCCCATGTGCTTGGCAGGGACCCAGCTGCTTGAGCCATGCTATTTCCCATGTTGCACAGTAGTAGGAAACTGGAATCAGAAGCAGAGCTGGGACTTGAACACAGTTACTACAGTATATATGGGATATGAGAGTCCAAAGTGGTATCTTAACTGCTAGGCCAAATGCCTGTCCCACATGCATCATAATTTTAGTTCCAGTTTTCCACAAAGTTTTGAAGTATACTTATCAAGGTTGCTTAATCAAGATAAATTTAATAAAATAATTTTTTAACATTTTTAAAAATTTATTTTAAAATTTATTTATTTATTTGAAAGGAAGAGTTACAGAGAGGGAGAGGCAGAGAGAATCTTCTATCTTCTGGTTCACTCCCCAAATGGCTGCAACAGAGCTAGGCCAATCCAAAGCTAGGAGCCAGGAACTTCCTCCAGGTATCCCTTGTGGGTGCAGGAGCCTAAGCACTTGGGCCATCTTCTACTGCTTTCCCAGGCTATAGCAAAAAGCTGGATTGAAAGTAGAGCAGCCGGGTCTTGAACCAGTGCTCATATGGGATGCCAGCACTGCAGGCGGTGGCTTTACCAGCTATAGCACAGCGCCAGCCCCGTCCCTGATTTTAATAAATGAATCACTGTAGATGTTTTAGTATGATTTATATTTATATTGATATTCTGCTCTTTTGTGGCTTAGAGTTAAGGATGTTATGTATGACTTAGCATGATGATTCAGAAATCAAAGATTTTGCTTTATTTTCTACAAATATTTATTTGAGATGAAGAGAGAGAGAGCTTCCTCTACTGGTTCACTTCCCAAATGGCCACAGTGTCTGGGACTGGGCTACATGGAATCCAAGTGCTGGGAACCCAGTCTTGGTCTCCCTTTTGGGTAGCTTGAGTAGTAACTGCCGCCTCCCAGGGTACACTTTAGCAGAATGCTGGGGTCAGAAATTGAACGCAGTCACCCTGATGTGGGAAATGGGTGTGTCACCTTGCTTTAAATCTAGCTCTTTTATTTACTAAGTATGACATTTGTCAATTCACTTAAGATCTCTGAACTCAAGTAGTTTTTCTCTTTGATTGAGTCAATCCTCTTAATAGGATTTTTCAAGTATTAAATGAGAAAAAGCATCTCAGGGACTTGTAGAGTTCCTGTCACTTGGTAAGGTCTTGTCAAATGATTGCTGGCATTGTGTTATTAATTATTATATTTCTTTTATTAAATATTTATTTTATTTATAAGTCAGAATTAGAGAGAGAGAGAGATCTTCCATCTGCTGGTTCACTCCCCAAGTTACCACAATGGCAGGGGCTGTGCCAGGCTGAAACCAGGAACCGGAAACTTTTTCCAAATCTTCTATAATGAGTTCTGGGGCCCAAGTACTCGGGCCATCTTCTGCTGCTTTCCCAGGCACATTAGCAGGGAGCTGGATTGGAAGTGGAACACCTGGGGCTAGAATCAACACCCATGTGGGATGCCTGTACTGCAGACAGCAGCTTAACCCTCTGTACCATAGTACCAGTGTAATTATTACACTTCTGACGTGGCAAAAAGTTAGTAACATGCACTTTACTTCCTGACTAGACCCATAAAACAAGTTAATTTAGCCACTTAAAATTTAAGCAAGGTAGGCTGGCGCCGCGGCTCAATAGGCTAATCCTCTGCCTTGCAGCGCCGGCACACTGGGTTCTAGTCCCGGTCGGGGCGCCGGATTCTGTCCCGGTTGCCCCTCTTCCAGGCCAGCTCTCTGCTATGGCCCGGGAAGGCAGTGGAGGATGGCTCAAGTGCTTGGGCCCTGCACCCGCATGGGAGACCAGGATAAGCACCTGGCTCCTGCCATTGGATCAGCGCGGTGCGCCGGCCGCAGCGCACAGGCCGCGGCGGCCATTGGAGGGTGAACCAATGGCAAAGGAAGACCTTTCTCTCTGTGTCTCTCTCTCACTATCCGCTCTGCCTGTCAAAAAAAAAAAAAAAAAAAAAAAAAAAATTTAAGCAAGTAAAGGGAAGATGTTACAAACTGATCAGAAACCTTGGGCTGATCCATAAAGCAGTTTTCATTATGCTCCAAAAGTAAGATATGTGCCTTGCAGATTGGAGCATGAATGTTGAATGGATTACTGTTTTGTAGGGAAGACAGCGTTGTATGTGAATTCCCATATTTTAAAGGTAGGTGTGTTTGTGGTCATCTGTTTAGAATAACATACCTCTTGTATTCACAGGTGGGTGCCAGTCTCTCCGGCCTGCGCTTAGTGAAGGTGAATGCAGTGAGCAGCAGGAAGTCTCCTGTGTGCAGGACGTAGATGGCAGCGTGCACTCAGCCTCTGGCCAGAAAGCTGAGAGAATAATTGACCCCATCCTTCCATCAAGGTAGTTTCTGCACCTTCACTGCCTTTTTTTTTTTTCTTTAAAGATTTGTTTGTTTATTTGTTTGAAAAGGAGAGTGGCAAAGAGAGAGGTGACATCTTTCATTTGCTGGTTTACCCCTAAGTGGCCACAACAGCCAGAACTGGGCGAGGGTGAAGCCAGGAGCCAGGAGCTCCGTCCTGGTCTCCCATATGGTTAACAGTGGCCCAACTTCATGATGCCATCGTTTCCTGCTTTCCTAGATTGCATTAGCAGGATGCTGGATCAGAAGTAGAGCAACTGGGCCTCAAATTGGCACTATGATATGGGATGCCTGCATCATAAGCTGTGGCTTAACCCACAGTGCTGGCTTCTTTACTGGCTTTATCTGTATTTTCTGTTGATTACTGAGAGAGGAGTATTGAAGTCTGCAACTGAAATTGTGGATTTGCCTTTGCCTGTTTCTGTTTTCAGTTCCACCTGTTTTTGCTTCATGTAGTTTTTTTTTTTTAAGAGATTTATTGATTTATTTGAGAGGCAGAGTGACAGAGAGGAAGAGACAGAGAGAAAGGTCTTCCATCTGCTGGTTCACTCCCCAGAGGGCTGCAACGGTCAGAGCTGGGCTGATTTGAAGCCAGGAGCCAGGAGCTTTTTCTGGGTCTCCCACGTGGGTGCAGGGGTCCAAGCACTTGTGCCGTCTTCCACTGCTTTCCCAGGCCATCAGCAGGGGGCTGGATCGGAAGTAGAGCAGCTGGGACTCAAACCAGTGCCCATATGGGATGTCAGCACTGTAGGCTGTGGCTTAAACCTGCTGTGCTGCAGCGCTGGCCCTGCTTCAAAGCTGTGTTAGGGGCTTGCATATCTGGGATTCGTATATCTTGGTGAAATTCCCTTTTATAATTGTGTACTATCCTCTGGTGTTGCTCTTTTCTTCTAATGTGTACCTTGCCACTGTGGTGTTCGTTTGGTTAATGTTTGTATCAGTTTGTTATTTTCTTGGAAGATAATCCCTTTATCTTTGGTGTTTATCAGTTTGAATATGATGGGTCTTGTGTGTGTCCTTTAAAATTTCATTTATTTTTTATTATGGTAAATGCACATGAGTTTACCCTCTTAACAAATCTTCAAGTACCAGTACAGTATTATTTACTATAAGTTTAGTGTTGTGCAGTGGATACCTGGAATTCTTCATCTTGTATGACTGAAATTAGCAGTTTTTCCTTCCCATGGCCCCTGACTTACCTTTTGATTTTCTGTTTCTATGAATTTGAATTCTTTACATATGTCACACAAGTGGAATTGTGTAGTATTTGTCCTTCTGTGACTGGCTTATTTCACTCAGTGTGATGTCCTCAGTGTTCATCCATATTGTAGCATGTATCACACTTTCCTTTTACATGGCTGAGTGTGTTGCATGTCTGTACCACATTTTCTTTATTCATTCTTTGGTCAGTGGGTATTTAGGTTGGTTCATCTCTAGGGCTATTGTGGATTCTGGATAAACACCCAGAAGTAGGATTGCTGGATTTCTGGTAATTCTATTTTTCATTTTTGGGAAACTTCTGTACCATTCTAGTTGTGAGTATACCATTTTATATTTTCATCAACACCACATGGGCTCTGAGTTTTCTACAACCCTGTAACTACTTGCTATCTTTTGTTATTTTGATAATGGCCATTATGGATGATACTAAATTATTGTTCTGATTTATATTTCCCTGATGATTAGTGATGTTGAGCAGCTTGTCATATATCTATTAGCCATCTGTATAACTTATTCTCAAATGTCTATCCAAGTCCTTTGCATGTTTTTTAAATTGGTGTATTTCTTTTCTTTTCTTTTCTTTTTTTTTTTTTTTTAAGATTTATTTATTTATTTGAAAGGCAGAGAGTTAAAGGTAGAGGCAGAGACAGAGAGAGAGAGGTCTTCCACCCACTGGTTCACTCCTCAATTGGCCACAATGGCTGGAGTTGGGCAGATCCAAAGCCAGGAGCCTGGAGCTTTTTCTGGGTCTCCCATGTGGGTGCAGGGGCCCAAGCACTTCTGTTGCTTTCCTAGGCACATTAGCAGGGAGCTGGATCAGAAGTGGAGTAGCCGGAACACAAACTGATGCCCATATGGGATGCTGGCACTGTAGGCGGCAGCTTTTCCCACCACACCACAGTGCTGGCCCCTGTTTCTACTTCTGAAACTGAGTTGTATAAGCTAATTATATATCTTGGATATTATATATTATATTATTATACCTTATTGGATATATGGTATATTAGCTTTCATTACTACAACAAAGTATCTGAGATGAACTGCTTAGGAAGGAAGGAAGCCTATTTTGTCTCATGATTTTAGAGGTTTGCAGTCTGAGATCGGGTAGACCCCATTGGTTCAGCCTTACTGGACAGCTGGAGCATGGCAGCGGTGGAGTACATGTGAAGGAAGGGTCACATGGTTAGTCAGGAAGCAGAAGGAAAACAGTTGGATTCTAAGGCACTGATAACCAACGCTCTTATGAGTAATACCTTCCAAGAGCATGGCCCCATGACCATAAGAAGCTTCCACTTAGCTCATCTCCTAAACACTCCAATTAGATTTAGTCTCTCCCCTCTTAATACCATTATTTAATTTTTAAAAAGATTTGTTCATTCATTTACTTGAAAGGCAGAATGACAGAGACTGAGAGATCTATTCTTTGATTCACTCTCTAAATGGCTGCAATAGCTGGGGCTGGGCCAGGCCAGAGCCAGGAACCAGGAACTCCATACAGGTCTCCCACATGGGTGGCAGTAACAGAGGTACTTAAGCTATCATATGCTGCTTCCCAGGTGCATTGGCAGGGAGCTGGTCATAAGTGGAATAGCCAGGACTTGAACCGGCACTCTAGCCTGGAATGCATTTGTCCTAAATGGTAATGCAGCCCATGATACCATAATTGCCTGCACAGAATCCGGCGCCCCGACCGGGACTAGAACCCGGTGTGCCGGTGCCGCGAGGCGGAGGATTAGCCTATTGAGCCGCGGCGCCGGCCTCTTTCAATTTTTTAAAAAGATTTATTTATTGATTTGAAAGGCAGAGAGCCAGAGGCAGAGAGAGAGGTCTTCCATCCTCTTGTTCACTTCCCAAATGACCACAATGGCCAGAGCTGATCCAGTCTTAAACTAGGAGCCTAGAGCTTCTTCTGGGTCTCCCATGTGGGTGCAGGGGCCCAAGGACTTGGACCATCTTCTGCTGCTTTTCCAAGCACATTAGCGGAGTTGTATTGGAAGTGGAGCAGCTGGGATTCAAATTTGCACCCATAAGAGATGCCAGCACTGCAGGTTGCAGTCTCACTGACTATGCCACAGCACTGTCCCCTTTTTCAATTTTTACAATGATATACTTTCATTTTATTTCATAATTGTAAGCTTAACCCTCCACTAAATAAAGAAATTGTGTGTAGAGAAACCACTATTCTTTAAGAGTATAGACAAGGGCTATAAACTATAATCAAATCTCAAAAGTCAGTTTTGCTCATATATATTACATTGTTTTGTACCCTGTATATAAGTTACCACACATCAGGGAAAACATGATATTTGTCTTTTTAAGACTGGCTTATTTTACTAAGCATAATGGTTTCCAGTTGCATCCATTTCATTGCAAGACAAGATTTAATTCTTTTTTTATGACTGAGTCGTAGTCCATAGTGTATTGAAACACCATATTTTCTTTATTTGGTGATCAGTTGATGAACATCTGGATTGAATCCATATCTCAGCTGTTGTGAATTGAGCTACAATAAACATGGGGGTACAACTTACTCTTTCAAGTGCTGATTTCATTTAGTTTGGGTAAATTCCCAGGAGTGGGATGGCTGGATCATATGGTGGATCTATTTACAGATCTCTGAGCAATCTCCATATTGTCTTCCATAATGGTTGTACTGGTTTATGTTCATACTAACAGTGTATTAGGGTTTCTTTTCCCTCATTTCTTCAGCAGCACTTACTATTTTTTAATTTTTGGATGATAGCCATTCTAACTGGGATGAGATAAAACTTCATTGTGTTTTTTATTTGCTTTTCCCTGATGGTTGTGTCTAAAAAAAGAAAACCAAATCTGTAAAAACATTTAAAAGTGGTAAAGAAAACTTCTTTGTGTCCGGCGCTGTGGCTTAACAGGCTAATCCTCCGCCTTGCGGCACCGGCACACCGGGTTCTAGTCCCGGTCGGGGCGCCGGATTCTGTCCCGGTTGCCCCTCTTCCAGGCCAGCTCTCTGCTATGGCCCAGGAAGGCAGTGGAGGATGGCCCAAATCCTTGGGCCCTGCACCCGCATGGGAGACCAGGAGAAGCACCTGGCTCCTGGCTTCAGATCAGCGCGATGCGCCGGCCGCAGCGGCCATTAGGGGGTGAACCAACGGCAAAAAGGAAGACCTTTCTCTCTGTCTCTCTCTCACTATCCACTCTGCCTGTCAAAAAAAAAAAAAGAAAGAAAAAGAAAACTTCTTTGTGATGTCAAGGATTTCTAAGGCATAAAAAACACAGAACTTTAGTTTTTATTTTTTTAAAGTATTTATTTGAGAAACAGATTGACAGAGAGATGGAGACAAAGAAGGAGAGATCTTCCATCTGCTGGTTCATTCCCTAAATGCCGTCTATAGCCAGGGTGAGACCAGACTGTAGCCAAGAGCCCAGAACTGTATCCAGGTCTCCCATGTGGTGGGACTGTGTCTCACTTGGGCCATCATCCATTGTCTCTCATGTATATTAGCAGGATGATGGAAGTGCAGAGTAGCTGAGACTCAAACCATCACCCTGACATGGGATGCTGCAGCTTAACTTGCTGTGCTGCAACGCCTACCCCCAAGCACAGGCTTTAAAATATAAAATTAGTAGATTTGTCCATAACAAAATTAAATACTTCCATTAACAAAGGCTCCATAAGGAAAATAAAATGTGCGAGAATGGAAATTTTTGTGTGTGATATACAGCCAAAAAAATATAGAGAGAGGTAAAATATAATGGGAACTTTTACTGACATGTCATAAAAACACAAAAAATGAGTAGTACTCAATAGAAGAGACAGTCGTAAGGCTAAATTTGAATATGTGTTGAAATGGTGTTAGTACATTGCCATTGGTAATATTGTTAGTTGAAATGTTTTGTAATACAGTTGTCCTTCATTTGCAGGGTGCAGTGTTAGCTGCAACTGTGCTGTTGGTGTCCTAACGTGACTTTTGATTAATGTACACTGTGCAGAGTGAAGACCGTCTATATCAAATTTTAATGATTTACTAGTTTGATTTTGTTTATATTTGATTTGTAAACCCCATCTAATTGGCAGGTTTTCTTTTTGAAACTTCCTGTCTTTCCCAAGTGTGTTAGTTTGGGGCTGCTACTTTCTCTGAAGGTACAGTTCTTTGTATCCTGATAGAAGAAGGATCATAGCAAAGTTGGTGTAATAGCTTTGATTATTCCATAATATGAAGGATCATCTTTCAGAGTGTTGGTTTTGTGTATTTCAAGTCAAATTATTTATATAAAAATAGTATTTACTGGGAATCTTCTCCCCTTCCTGTATTTTCATTTCCATAGTAATCACCAAGATGCCGTGTCAGGAACAACTGAGTCTACAGAATCAAGCACCTCAGACTTGCCTTCAGAAGTTGAAGTTTCAGCAACGTGTGAGCTAAATAATGCTGAAAGTCCTTGTCTAGAAGAAAGGAATGCTGACCTAAAGAGTAAATCACTGTAAGTTTTTATGTGGTAGGATTTTTTGTTTGTTTCCAAAAGTTTGACAAGGTTCCTAGATGATGATAATGTTGTTTTGTGTATAGATTAGGTTAACTTGTAAACCATTTAACATATAATTATGCTGTAGTCTATTAAGAGTCTGACCTTAAGATTTTTCACTTCTATTTCATAACAGAAAGATTCTCTTCCATGTCTGATGTATAATAGTGATAAGAGTTTTAGCAAAGTGCTAACATGATAGAATTTGAAAATGATTTGAAATACAAGGATACTTCAGAAACTTCATAGAAAACATATATTATAGAAAACCATGCACATATTTCAAAATTTTTTTACACAAAAGTAAATTTATCTTTTAATTACTTTTTCTACACACTTCTGATTTATATTTGCATTTCCTATGATAGTTCTCTCTTGGCTGGAGTTATTTTTCATGCATTTTATCAAAGTAATAGATTTTGGTTTGACTTTAAGGAGGTGCATATGTCTTCTGGTATGCAGATATTGGTTAAATTAGTATCTTTACTAGCAATAGGATAAATGCACTATCAGAATCTCCCTTTGAAGATAGATAGATCTGAAGATTTCAGTTTCCTTTTTTTTTTTTCCTCCTTGATAATTCCTCACATCATGGGCTTTAAAGATATTCAGTAAAGCATAGTCAAATCTGGAATTAAACTTTCTTTCTTTTTTTTTTTTTTTTAAACATTTGTTTATTTGCAAGTCAGAGATACAGAGAGAGGGGGGAGAGATATAAACAGAGAAGAGAGAGAGAGAGAGATCTTTGATCTGTTCATTCACTCCCCAAATGGCCACAATGGCTAGGGTTAAGCTAAGCTGAGGCCAGGAGCCAGCTCCTCTGGGTCTCCTACAGGGGTGGCAGAGGTCCAGGCACTTGGGCCATCTTCTGCTGCTTTCCCAGGCTATCAACAGGGAGCTGGACTGGAAGTGTAACAGCTGGGACATAAACTGGTGCCCATGTAGGATGTTGGCATCTTAGGTGGAGGCCTCACCTACTATGCCACAAAGCTGGCTCCAAACTTTTTTTTTTTTTTTTTTTTTAAGATTTATTTATTTATTTGAAAGGCAGAGTTACAGAGAGGTAGAGGCAGAGAGAGAGGGAGAGAGAGAGAGAGATCTATCCTCTGGTTCACTCCCACAGATGATCCTAACAGCTGGAGCTGGGCTGATCTGAAGGTAGGAGCCAGGGTGCCTAAGCACTTGGGCCAACTTCTACTGCTTTCCCAGGCCATAGCAGAAACTGGATTGGAAGTGGAGCAGTTGGGTCTCAAACCAGTGCCCATATGGGATGCTGGCACTGCAGGTAGAAGCTTTACCTGCTACGCCACAGTGCCAGCCTCTTTTTTTCTTAATTTTAATTTATTTGAAAGGCAGAGACAGAGGTGTTCTGTCCATTAATTCACTCTTGAAATGCCTTCAACAGCCAGGTCTAGGCTAGACCAAAGTTAGGAGCTGGAACAGTCTCGGTTTCCTGTGTGGGTGGCAGGGACCCAACTGCTTGAGCTATCATTACCTGTTGCTTCCCATGATGCACATTACCAGGGATCTGGAATTGGGAGTGGAGCCAGGGCTCAAATCCAAGCACTTCCTTATGGAATGTGCCTTTTTTTTTTTTTTTTTTTTTTTTTTTAACGATTTATTTGAAAGAGACAAGGAGAGAGAGAGAAATCTTGTATCTGCTGGTTTATTCCCCAAATGGCCACAACAGCCAGAGCTGTTCTGGTCCAAAGCTAGGAGCCAGGAGCTTCCTGTGGTTCTCCTTCATGGATGCAGGGGCCCAAGGATTTGGGCCATTTTTCACTGCTTTCCCAGGTGTATTAGCAGGGAGCTGGATTGGAAGAGGAGCAGCCAGGACTCAAACCGGTGTCCATATGGTGTGCTGGTACTGTAGGCAGAGGCTTAACCTTCTGTGCTATAGTGCTGGCCCCGGGATTTGTACATGCTATTTGTCCCCTGCTCCTACCTCCTAATTTCTTAAATTAAAACTTAAATCAGTCTTTGAAATAGTCAATACTTTTCTTTAGTTCCAACATCAACAAAAGTATGATACAGTTATAAATCTCCCCCCCGACTTTTTCTTTTCACTCTTAACAATTTAACTGGTGATATGTATTTCATGCATTATCAGAGACTTCCAAAACATATACTTGCAGGCTAATACAAATTTATGTTTTTACTCTTTGGAGACCTGATAGAATACCACACTATACTGAACATTCTATAATTTTTTTTAACATAAAGATCTTCCTTTTTTTTTTTTATTGCTTAATAGTGATTTATTGTATAGATGTAGTATATAATATCAGTGTCCTATTAATGGCTTTCCGTGTTTTTTTTTTTTTTAAAGATTTATTTATTTGCAGGAGGCAGTTCTACACATTACACCATGGTGCCGGCCCCAATGATAACTATTTTGTAGGAGCTCTTTATATTTAGCAAAGATAACCTTATATCATGGGTAGTAGCTTGGCTTCTGACTTAGCTTTTGATGTGGCTTTGTGAAAGTTTTGACATTTGTGTTATCAAATTTCAATTTTTTCTTTCTTTTTAATGGCTTTTTTTTTTTATTTGGACAGGCAGAGTGGACAGAGAGACAGAGAGACAGAGAGAAAGGTCTTCCTTTTCCGTTGGTTCACCCCCCCAATGGCCACTGCGGCCGGCGCACCGTGCTGATCCGAAGCCTGGAGCCAGGTGCTTCTTCCTGGTCTCCCATGTGGGTGCAGGGTCCGAGGACTTTGGACTTTGGGCCATCCTCCGCTGACCTCCTGGGCTACAGCAGAGAGCTGGTCTGGAAGAGGAGCAACTGGGACAGAACCGGTGCCCCAACCGGGACTAGAACCTGGTGTGCTGGCGCCCCAGGCAGAGGCTTAGCCTATTGAGCCATGGCACTGGCCTATGGCTTTTTTTTTTTTTTTGACAGGCTGAGTGGATAGTGAGAGAGAGAGAGAGAGAGAGAGAGAAAGGTCTTCCTTTTTGCCATTGGTTCACCCTCCAATGGCTGCTGCGGCCGGCGCATCGCGCTGATCCGAAGCCAGGAGCCAGGTGCTTCTCCTGGTCTCCCATGCAGGTGCAGGGCCCAAGGACTTGGGCCATCCTCCACTGCTCTCCTGGGCCACAGCAGAGAGCTGGCCTGGAAGAGGGGCAACTGGGATAGAATCCGGCGCCCTGACCGGGACTAGAACCCGGTGTGCCGTCACCGCAAGGCGGAGGATTAGCCTGTTAAGCCACGGCGCCGGCCCGGCCTATGGCTTTTTATATTTTAGAAAAGCATACCTTACTTCAAAGCTGTTTATTCTGTGGTTTTATTTAAATCTTTATTTGTAACATAGTATGAGTCAAGGAATGAAGCTAATGTTATTTTAGTTGTTCCGTGTTACCCAGATTTCCTATCAACTATTTTTAAAACTTTAATATTTTAAAAATGTTTTATTTTCTATTTCATGTTTATCTTCACTATTTTGAGATGTTACCTTTATTATAAGCTGAAATTGTGTGTTTTGCAGTTATTTTCTGTTTTATTTGTCTGTTCATATATTATTAACATGAGTTTTAATGACTGGTACCGAATAGTGTGTTTTTTAACATTTGATAGAACAAGTTAGTCCCTTTGTCCGTTTTCTTTATTACTCTTATTGTAAGAAAGCTCTTAAAGTTCTTTTGGTTGAGTGAGTTATTTTACAAATACATTTGAACTTATTTTCATATTAATTGCAATTTAAATAATATTTTTTAGGGATACTGAGCAAACAGAAAATGTTAAACCGGTGTTGAGAGGTCGACTTCAGAGACCTAAACCCAATTTATCAAGGGCAGTTGGGAAGAAATCTGTTCTTTCACAAGGCAAAGCAGACACTGAGAACAAGAATTCCCTTCCTGAAACTGTTGAAAAGGTAGGTAGTAAGAGACTTTATGGAAATCAAAATTTAAAAATTGTCCCACGACTGTGGGGAATAAAAATGTTTCCTTATAATCACAAAGTATTGTTACTGATACTAATACAGGTATGGGAACTTGTATGTTAACATTAGATTTGTTTCTGCCTTACTAGTTTCCAGGTTACATAATTTTATTTAGAACCTGGCACATATCGTTTCAGATATCTTCAGTGGTGATAAATCTGTCTTTTACCTGCTTATTTGAAATTTTTATTCAAAATATTTCTTAAACCAGCTATACATTAAATTTTACTTAACAACTCTAAACATCTAACAGAGTCGCATTCTTATTTGTCCTTTGTTAACGTTCTCTCTGTGGAAACATTTATCTAGTTTTTTAATTATCATGTGTATAGCACAGTTTTTGTTGTTGTTCTGGAACTATTTATATATTGAATCTAACTGATCTTTTTAATTGTCTTATCAAGGAAAAGTATTGATGTAGCTAGCTATTTCTCTTTTTTTTTTTTTTTTTTTTTTTTGCATTTTATTTGAGAGACACTGAGAAGGAGAGAGACAGGCAGACAGACATACAGAGCTCCCATCTGCTAGCTCTGCCAGCCCTGCTAGCGGCAGGGCCTGGGACAGGCTGAAGTAGGGAACTGGGAACTCAACCAAGGCCTTCCACATGTGTCACAGGAATCCAAACACTCGAGCCATTTTCTGCTGCTTCCTAGGGTTCCAAGATCAGTTGGGAGTTGGAATTAGGAGCCAGAGTTATTTGAGAGTCTGATGCAGGTCGTCTGATAGGCGATATGGGTGTTGTAACCACCAGACCAGACATCACCTGTTCCTTTTTTGTCAAAATTGTAAGGCCTGCACTGTGGCACAGCAGGTTAAGCTGCTGTCTACAACACTGGCATCCAGTATGAATGCTGTTTTGAATCTTGGCTGCTCAACTTCTCTAACTCCTAATGTGCCTGGGAAAGCAGTGAAAGATGTTCCAAGACCTTAGGCTCCTGCCACCCATGTGGGAGATCATGATGGAGTTTCTGGCTCCTGGCTTTGGCCCTGACCCTCACAGCCATTTGGGGAGTGAACTGTGGATGGAAGATCTCTCGTTCTCTCTCATTTTCTTTTGCTACCTCTACCTCTCTACTTCTATCACTGTAACTCTGCCTTTTCAAATAAATCTTCAAAACTAAAAAGAATTAAAATTTATAAAAGCCAACAATTTATATATAGGACTTTCTTAATGAAGCAAAGGATAAATTTCCAAAATTCAAAGGTTTATATTTAAATATTTACATGACTTTTTTTAATTTAGAGACAATCCTTGAGGAAATAGATGTATTTTTTAAAAAAGATTTATTGTCTTTACATGAAAGACAGAATTACAGAGAAAGGTAGGGAGACAGAAAAAGGTCTTCCATGTTGTTAAACATATTTGAAAACATGGTTTTTAGTAACTTCATAATAGTCTGTCAGTGGGATATAACAGTTTATTTAACATTTTTTCATTGTTACAGATTTTGTCTGTTTACAATGTTTGATATTTTATAAAATGTTCCATGAATATTCTAGTTAGTAATTAAATCATTTTCCATTTGTTTTCTTAAAACAGTGTCTGAAATGATATGGTCATTTTTAAGACTGTATATTGACAGAAAGATTTCTAGTAATGTATGAGATTATTTTATATCATCTGCATTTAGGAATTTTAGGAAAAACTGACTGTGCATTTGTTTATTTCCATTTGTTTATTATAAAATTTGAGCAATTTTTATGGTATAAAAATTAAATTCACAGAATCACATGGAAAAGGATAAAATGAAAGCATCTGATGTTTTGGGAATGGAGAATACACAGAAAGAGAACTCAGAAGCTGAACCTATCTCAAAGTACGTATTTAAGGAGCCATGTGAAAGTAGTAACTTCAGGAATGATTGTAACACCTGTTTTCTATTTAGTAAGGCCTGAATTTTATTTTCAGCTGGTGTGCTTTCTCCATTTTTCAAGTGTAGGTGGTGAAACAGTTTAATAGTTCATTCTATACTTGACATTGTAGGTGTAAATTATGAATCCATTGAATGTTTATAATTACCTTTCTCAAATTTTAACAAAGTCTTGTTAAATAAATGCATAGTTAAAATTATATTCCTGGAAAATTTTATTTATAGTAAGAGGTTTTAAAAGAGAAAATTGAATCTGAAGTAGAGGCCCAGGACAGCCCTTATTCCATTGTGAATCTGACCAATAGATTCTGGACTGTTCTAGGCGGTATAGTTCCTACTGTAATTTGGCACTATTCCCTAGAGTTGTACATTATACAGTAGTGTCCTGATTGAGAAATAGTATCGTGTGCTTGTCACATGCAGATTTTTTCCAGTTTTATAATGAAAATTTGATTTTAAAATGCTTTTTATAGTCAGTCTTCCAGGATTATGTCTGTCCCAAAAAGTATAGATATATGAATATCTTTGAAAGTATTATTGAGGAGTTATTTTATATTCAAATATTATTTTATATTCGGGTGGTTTCTTTATTCATACCAGGGAGAGGGACACATTGAAAAACAAACTTGTAACTTCAGAATAAACATTGATTTCATTCTTTTGTGGTTGTTCTAGTTTGAATGAGAAAGATTGTCTTCAGGAAACTAATTCACCAAAGTCTTTGAAACCTGCACGACTAATGAGAGGCCGATTGCAAAGACCAAAGCCAAATGTTGGTAATGTTGCTGAAAGAAAAATTCTTGCATCACAGGAAAAAATAGGGGCCAATGCAGAAGAGAATCAAACTGAATCGTGTGTTGATAGGGACGTAAGTATTTTGATTCCTCTCTATGTATTTAAATACCTAAACCTTAAGAGAAGCTTCCCCTCAACTCATTTTAAAGCGATATTTCTGGCCTGCGCCGCGGCTCACTAGGCTAATCCTCTGCCTGGGGCGCCGGCACCCCGCCAGTTCTGTCCTGGTTGCTCCTCCTCCAGTCCAGCTCTCTGCTGTGGCCTTGGAAGGCAGTGGAGGATGGCCAGGTCCTTGGGCCCTGCACCCGCATGGGAGACCAGGAGGGGGCACCTGGCTCCTGGCTTTGGATCGGCGCAGCCTGCTGGCCGTAGTGGTCATTTGGGGTGTGAACCAACGGAAGGAAGACCTTTCTCTCTCTCTCTCACTGTCTAACTCTGCCTGTAAAAAAACAAAACAAAACAAAACAATATAGCTACATATTTTTGTTCATCATTTATTAAGTTTATGGTCAAAATTCATAGCCAGCAGCTTTGCTATTTATAAGCCTATTGTAGATTTTGAGCTTTTACATGATAATCTGCTTTATTTTATCTTGTATTTGCTTTTCCCTGTCACTCACTGGATGTTTTAATTTCTTTCCATTTGAAAAGATAGCTAAAGATGTCATTTTTAACTCACTTAAACAGAATAAGATGTTAAAAATTCTCCCCACTAAAATATAATTCCTAGAACAAAGATTATTTACATAGTCTTTGTGAAAAGGGTAAAAGTTGGTGTGATTTGGGTTTGGATATCTCCCGTTGTAGTTCCCATGATCTATTATGCAGTGATAACAATCAGAGAAATTCAGAAAGATGGACCTGGAGGGGGATAATTCTAACCAATGAGACTGAAGCAGTTAGTTGTTCTCTGATTTGGAAGAATGGGGGCTTTCTGGTAGTGTAAAAGGTGTGATTTATGAAATTTTTTTAAAGAAATTTAAAGAACTTCATAATCTTTACCATTTCCTTATCCTTATATCGAACAGAATTTTCAGTGAAATTTTTAAGATTTATGTTTTATTGTGAAGCTGAAAAATTAAAAAATTTTGTTTGTTCTCAAGGTTTCTCAACAAATGGAAGATCAGTCATGTAAAAATTTAGAGTTTGAAGATACTACATCCCAGCCTGAGAAAAAGGATATTTCTCTTCAGAGTGCGCAGCCAGATGAACCCCAAGCTCTTAATGAATGTCTCAGGTAAATATCATGCTATTGATTGTATAATTTTTGAGTTTTGTATAAAGTTTTAGAACTCAGTCAGTTTTTAAAGGAAAATTAAATAAGATGGATTTGTTATCTATGTGTTGAGTTATTTAAGGTTTAAAAGTATTTCAGTAGGGGCAAGCGTTTGGCCCAGCTGTTAAGATGGTAGTTAAAATGCTCACATTCTGTATCCGGGTACCTACCAGAGTTTAATTCTCAGTTCTCACTCCTGATTCCGACTTACTGTCAATGTAGACCTTGGAAATGGTTCAAGTAATTAATACCTGTTAACCATATGGAAGACCTGCATTGAGTTCCTAGCTCCCAGATGTGGCCCATGCCATTCTTGACCATTATAGCCTTTTGGGGAGTGAATCAGCAAATATGAGATTTCTGTCTGCTGAATAAATAAAAAATAATAAATATAAATAAATAAAAGAATAAATAAATAATGAATAAAAATGATATTTTAAACATATAATTTAAAAAAAAATTTATTTGAAAGTCAGTTACACAGAGAGGCAGAGAGAGAGAGGGAGAGAGGTCTTGCATCCAATGGTTTACTCCCCAATTGGCAGCAATGGCCGGAGCTATGCTGATCCGAAGCCAGGAGCCAAGAGCTTCTTCCGAGTCTCCCACATAGGTGCAGGGACCCAAGGACTTAGGCCATCTTGTACTGCTTTCCCAGGCCATAGCAGAGAGCTGGATCAGAAGAGGAGCAGTCGGGACTTGAACCAGCGCCCATATGAGATGCTGGTGCTTCAGGCCAGGGCGTTAACCCACTGCGCCACAGTGCCGGCCCCTAAACATATAATTTCATCTTTCTAAAAGTTTATATTATAGTATTATGTTGATTTCTCAGTTATGGGTGATTTGAAAAGAGCCACTTATCATAAATTAATGTATATTAAATAATATCCTGTATCCAAATCTAAGACTGCTACTTATTTTCTTAACATTTGTTTCTCAGGGATTACATTGCTCACATATTTCTTTTATTTGATATTTACACAAATTTTGTGTAAAACTCACACTTCTCACAGTGAAAGCTCCTTGTGTATATTCTTAAATTTTCATTTTCAGGACATTTAATATGTATCAAAGTAGAATTATAATGGACTCTCAGGCACTCAGTGTCCAGTGTCAAATAATTATTAATGTTTTGCCAAACTTTAAAGACTTTCTTTTTTACCTTTTTTTTTTAAATTTTATTTAGTAAATATAAATTTCCAAAGTACAGTTTATGGATTACAATGGCTTTCCCCCCCCATAACTTCCCTCCCACTCGCACCCCTCCCATCTCCCGATCCCTCTCCCATTCCATTCACATCAAGATTCATTTTTAATTATCTTTATATACAGAAGATCGATTTAGTATATATTAAGTAAAGATTTCATCAGTTTGCACCCACACAGAAACAAAAATTGTAAAATACTGTTTCAGTACTAGTTATAGCATTACTTCACATTGGACAACACATTAAGGACAGATCCCACATGAGGAGAAAGTACACAGTGACTCCTGTTGTTGACTTAACAATTTGACACTCTTCTTTATGGTGTCAGTAATCTCCCTAGGCTCTAGTCATGAGTTGCCAAGGCTATGGAAGCCTTTTGAGTTTGCCGACTTCGATCTTATTCCGACAGAGTCATAGTCAAAGTGGAAGTTCTCTCCTCCCTTCAGAGAAAGGTACCTCCTTCTCATGGGCTCTTCAGCCAGATGCGAATGCCTTAAGGGCTGATTCTGAGGCCAGAGTGCTATTTAGGACATCTGCCATTCTATGAGTCTGCTGTGTATCCCGCTTCCCATGTTGGTTCGTTCTCTCCCTTTTTGATTCTATCAGTTAGTATTAGCAGACACTAGTCTTGGTTGTGTGATCCCTTTGACTCTTAGACTTATCGGAGTGATCAACTGTGAACTGAAATTGATCACTTGGACTAGTGAGATGCAAACTTTAAAGACTTGCTTATGCCTATTTTCTTATAACTGTGTTTGCCTAATTAATTAATTAATTTTTTTGAGATTGAGAGGAGAGATGGAAGGAGAGCAAGAAAGCTCCGATCCTCTGGTTCACTCAGCTAGTGCCTGCAGTGACCTGGGTTGGACTTGGCTTCATTGGGCTGGGCTGAAACTAGCATCTGGAAACTCAATCCAGGTCAACAACAATCCAGGTTGTCAACAACAGGAGTCACTGTGCACTTGCTCCTCATGTGGGATCTCTGTCCTTAATGTGCTGTACATTGTGATTTAATGCTATAACTAGTACTCCGACAGTATGTTTCACTTTGTGTTTCTATGTGGGTGCAAACTGTTGAAATCTTTATACTAAATTGATCTTCTGTATATAAAGAGAATTGAAAATGAATCTTGATGCAAATGGAAGGGGAGAGGGAGCGGGAGAGGGGAGGGTTGCGGGTGGGAGGGAAGTTATGGGAGGGGGAGGCCATTGTAATCCATAAGCTGTACACTGGAAATTTATATTCATTAAATAAAAGTTAAAAAAAAAAAAAAAGAAACTAGCATCTGGAAACTCAATCCAGGTCTCCTGTGGCGGTGGCAGGAACTTGCATCATCACTGCTGCCTCGTAGGGTCCACGTTATCAAGTGGCTGGAGTCAGGTGCTGGCGTTGTAGCTTGAGCTGGGAATCTGACCCAGACACTGGTATGGGATATGGGGTATGGGCCTCTAGCCACTAGACCAAATGTCTGTCCTTGTGTGAGCCTGTTTACATAATAACTAACCTTGGGGCAAAAACTGGGTTTCCTGAACTACTTTAAAGATCTTGTCTCTTGCTTCCTGTGCTTTTCTTTTTACTGTCCCTCTTTCTAATTATTTTACTACTGTGCCAAAAATCTCTGGGTAAGAACTTGTATAGATTTTAATTACAGATATTAGATTGGTTTTTATATTTTTCTTAGTTTGTCAGACTGCATCTAATAATTAATGTATCTCAGTAGGGAATAAAGTTTTCCCTGAGTGGCCTCTGGGTCTTGGAACTCTTCTGGATATTGTTTTGATTAATATCTGCTCTGATCTCAGAACTGTTCTCTCCAAGAGTAATGCCCTTTCTGCTCTATCAAGTGAGCCTTCTGGCCTTTGAATCGCCAAGTTCCTTTCTTAACAGCCTGTGTTTTATCAAATCATATGCCTGACTATATCCAGTAAGTAGTTTCCTTTCCCTCACTCTGAATGTTTTAGCCTTTTCCAGATGCTATGTAAGAGAAAGGGGTAGGTAATAGGGAAGAGAGTCTCAGAAGTGACAAATGCATTAAAAATTCTACTTCATTAGATAAATTATTGAAGATTTCTTTGAATCGTAATCCTCTAGGCTCATTTTATATCCTGCCTACTTTCTGTAAATATTTTGAGGCTTGATTGGTAATTTTTCTTATGGAATATTATAAATATTTGCAGATTATTAAACTTTTGTAATTTAGAAAAACATGCCCATGTGCTCACTTCAGCAGCACATATACTAAGATTGGAACAATATAGAGAAGATTAGCATAGTCCCTGTGTGGGATGACATGCAAATTCGTGAAGTGTTCCATATATATATTTTTAAGATTTATTTACTTATTTGAAAGAGTTATAGAGAAAGGGAGGCAGAAGCAGGAAGAGAGAGAGAGAGAGAGAGGTATCTTCCATCTGCTGGTTCACTTCCCAAATGGCTGCAGTGATCATGGCTGGGCCAGGCTGAAGCCAGGAGCCAGAAAGTTCTTTTGGTACAGGGGCCCAAGGAGTTGGGCCATCTTCAGCTGCTTTCCCAGGTGCATTAGCAGGGATCTGGATCAGAGGTGGAACAACTGGAACTCGAATTGGTGCCTGCATGTAATGCCAACATTTTAAAGAAAAAAAAATAATAATAAAAGAAAAACAAGTCTATGGGCTTTGATTCAGATTTATAATTTTTTTGTTTTTGTTTTTTTGTTTTTTTGACAGTGGATAGTGAGAGAGGGAGACAGAGAGAAAGGTCTTCCTTTTTGCCATTGGTTCACCCTCCAATGGCTGCTGCGGCCGGCTCATTGCGCTGATCCGAAGCCAGGAGCCAGGTGCTTATCCTGGTCTCCCATGCTGGTGCAGGGCCCAAGGACTTGGGCCATCCTCCACTGCCTTCCCGGGCCACAGCAGAGAGCTGGCCTGGAAGAGGGGCAACCGGGATAGAATCCGGCGCCCCAACCGGAACTAGAACCCGGTGTGCCGGCGCCACAAGGCAGAGGATTAGCCTGTTAAGCCATGGCGCCGGCCTCAGATTTATAATTTTATCCCTATTCCTTTGTATGTGTTCACCAAGTGTGAATTTCTTTGCTGTTCTCCTTAAATTTTGTGATTTGAAGAGAGAACTTGTGAATCCACTGTGTATTTAAGTTGTAAAATAGCCTAGTTCAATCATATGTGATTTCTAATCTTAGATACTGCCTTCAGCTAATTATGAACCTGTTATGAGCTCTGTGAGAGAAGGTCTATTTTGTTCATTGTATTCCAAGTTCTTAGCACATGCCTTTTTGGCGTGTAATAGGTGTTTAGAAATTTTTTTGACTTAGTGTTCATGAACTCCAAGAAGTGTGACATATGTTTATTTTTAAGCCATAAGAATAAGTTACTAAAGTCCTTTTATTACTGAGAAACAAGCACATGGAGTATAATTATAGCATTTATACTTATATGTTATAATCTGAAACAGTTAAATAGTGAAATTACTAATACATCCTTTGTTTAAAGAACATCCCAGTGTTTAAAATGTGACTTTATAGTTTATCTTTTCTTATGATACCAAACCAAGATGTTAGTATAGAACTTCACTCTAGAAGCAGTTTCTGGATGGAGTTTAAAAGTATCATGGATCAGAGAATGGAGTGAAATCCTTTTAGAACTAACTATATTAAAATTATTTTAAGAGAGAAGACTTTTTTTTTTAAAGATTTTATTTATTTGAGAGGCAGAGTTACAGAGAGAGAGGTCTTCCATATGCTGTCACTCCCCAAATGTCTACAACATCCAGAGTTGAGCCAATCATAAGCCAGGAGCAAAGAGCTTCTTCTTTTTTTTTTATTTTTTATTTTTTAAAAATTTTTTTGACAGGCAGAGTGGACAGTGAGAGAGAGAGAGAGACAGAGAGAAAGGTCTTCCTTTTGCCGTTGGTTCATCCTCCAATGGCTGCTGCGGCCGAAGGCAGGAGCCAGGTGCTTACCTGGTTCCCATGGAGTGCAGGGCCCAAGCACTTGGGCTATCCTCCACTGCACTCCCCGGGCCATAGCAGAGAGCTGGCCTGGAAGAGGGGCAACTGGGACAGAATCCGGCGCCCCGACCGGGACTAGAACCTGGTGTGCCAGCGCCGCTAGGCGGAGGATTAGCCTGTTGAGCCACAGTGCCGGCAAGAGCTTCTTCTAAGTCTCCTGCCTGGGTGCAGGGACCCAAGGACTTGGGCCTTCCTTCCACTGCTTTCCCAAGTCGTAAGCAGAGCGCTGGATTTGAAAAGGAGCAGACAGGATATGAACCGGCAACCATATGGGATGCCAGCGCCATAGGCAGAAGCTTGGCCTACTACCCCACAGCTCTGGTCCATTAAATTTCCTTTATTGATTACTATTACTTTTGCCTTTTTTGTTTTTTTAGTAATTTTATCAATTACTATAGTTAATGATACATATTTCAGTTATATAAACAAGTATAATTTGAAAAAGTCTTGCTTTTAAGTCTTGCTTTGCTATCAGAAATTATATTATAAACAATTGTTATTTCAGTGAAGAAAGATGGGTTAGAACCTAAAGAATAAGCATTGCCCTTTTTGTTTTTCTTAAAAAAAAGATTATTTGTTTGAAAGACATAGAGAGAGGGTTAGAGAGGGAGATCTTCTATCCACTTGTTCACTCCCAAGTGGTGGAAAGGCCAGGGCTGAGCCAGACCAAAGCCAGGAGCCAGGAGCTTCATCTGGGTCTCTCCTATATGGGTGGCAGGTAGTCAAATGTTTGGGCCATCCTCTTTTCCCAGGCTATTAGTAGGGGGCTAGATCAGAGGTGGACAGGTGCCTATTTTTATATGTATTTTTATTGATTTTACTATTATGATAGAAAACAGCGGAGTGGTGTGGTTTTCTGGAGAGCCAAGTGCTTATTTTGGCTAATTATTGTATGCCCAATAGCATTCAGCAAAATATTGTTAAATATTTAGTCTGTCTTTTTATTCTCAGTTTGTATTATAAATCATAAGCGATTAGAGGAATGCTTGTATAGGAAATCTTATTTTAATTTCCTGCCGGCGCCGTGGCTTAACAGGCTAATCCTCCGCCTTGTGGCACCGGCACACTGGGTTCTAGTCCCGGTTGGGGTGCCAGATTCTATCCCGGTTGCCCCTCTTCAGGCCAGCTCTCTGCTATGGCCCGGGAGTGCAGTGGAGGATGCCCCAAGTGCTTGGGCCCTGCACCCGCATGGGAGACCAGGGTAAGCACCTGGCTCCTGGCTTCGGATCAGCTCGATGCGCTGGCCGCAGTGGCCATTGGAGGGTGAACCGACGGCAAAAAGGAAGACCTTTCTCTCTGTCTCTCTCTCTCACTGTCCACTCTGCCTGTCCAAAATAAATAAATAAATAAATAAATAATTTCCTTGTACTTTTGTTTCTTTGAAAGAGAAAGATACAGACAGAACAGCTCCCATTCTCTGGTTCATTCCCCAAGTTCCTGCAACAGCCAGGACTGGGCCAGGCAGAAACTGGGATCCTGGAACTGAATCCTTGTCTCTCATGTGGATTTCAGGTGCCCAGCTACTTGAACCATCATCTGCTACCTTCCAGAGTACCCATTAGCAGGAAGCTAGAATCTGAAGTAGTGCTGGGCCTCAAACCCAGGAGGGTTTAACTGCTGCACCAAATACCTCTAATTTTGTTTGAAAAAGTATAGAGAGGGGCTGGCGCTGTGGCGTGGCAGGTAAAGCTTCCACCTGCAGTGCCAGCATCCCATATGGGTGCTGGTTCGAGTCCTGGCTGCTCCACTTCTGATCCAGCTCTCTGCTATGGCCTGGGAAATCAGTAGAAGATGGCCCAAGTCCTTGGGCCCCTGTACCCGCATGGGAGACCTGGAGGGAGCTCCTGGCTCCTGGCTTCAGATCAGTGCAGTTCTGGCCATTGTGGCCATCTGGGGAGTGAACCATCAGATGGAAGACTTCTCTCTCTCTGCCTCTGCCTCTCAGTAATGCTGCCTTTCAAATAAAGTCAATAAATCTTTTTAAAAAAAAAAGTATGGAGAGCAGAGTTACTTTTGGTTATTAGACTTTATCTTATTCAAGTTATACTTCCATCTAGCTGTTTGAGATGATTAAGCCTGTGATGGCAAAGCATGTCTGGATGAAAGATAATAGGTGGTACGGGGTCCAATGTTGTGGTGCAGCAGGTTAAGCCGTTCCTTGTAAGCACTGGTGCAGTAGGTTAAGGCATCCCATATGAATGCCAGTTGGAATCCTGGCTGTTCCTCTGCCCATCCAGCTCTCTTCTATTGCCCCTGGGAATGCGACAGAAGATGGCTCAAGTTCTTAGATCCCTGCCACCCATGTAGGAGACCCTCATGGAGTTCCCCTCTTGGCTTGGGCCTGGCTTAGCTGTTGCAGTCGTTTGGGGAGTTAACCAGCAGGTAGAAGATCTCTCTCTTTCTCTGCTTCTCCTCTTTCTATAATTCTGCCTTTCAAATAAGTAAATAAATTATATATACATATGTATATACATATAAACATATACATACATATATATATACACACACACACACACATATATATATAAAATAGGTACAATTTATAGAAATAGGTGATGCAGCTTGCTCTAGCTGTAATGCAGATTACTGGAGAGTCTTCTCCAGTCAATATTTGTGTACGATGGTGTGAATGACAGTTGGAAGAGGACTATTCAGGGCCAATTAACTGCCACTCTGATTGACCTTACTAATAGTTATTGCTATATTTGTATAGAAGTAAGTATATTTGTCTTAAACTTTTACTATAATTTTAAAGAACTGACATTTTCTCTCCTTTAATTTAAAAATTTTACTCAGTGATTCATGAGATTTCCTTATTTTTTTTAAACTTCAGTGTTTCTAATATTTTCATAGTGATTTCTCTTATCATCCTCTCTTCAACTGACAGTTTGCTTTAAAATTTATATGTCTTCTTTTCAAATAGCATTCAAGAGAGTAATAAAGCCAATATACGCAAACAAATTCCAAGGACTAGATTTCAGAAACCAAAGCCAAATATAGGAAGAGGAACTGGAAGGAGAGAAATTTGCTCAAAGGAAGAGGTACCTGAGGAAATTCTTGTCTCTAGAGAATTGACAGCAGCTTTGGGAGAAACTATAAGTCTAGACACGCTGCCAAGGGAGAATGTACCAGTGGAGACCACTACTACCACAGAACTGGAGTCAGATTCAAAAGAAACTGGAAGAAACATCTCTCCCAGGGAGAAGGTATCAGAAACGGGTAATGTCACTGTAGAAATGGAAACATATTCCAAAGTAGCTGGAAGAGAAGATTCCCTGATGGAGGGGGTGTCAGAGGTGAATGATGCCACCAAGCAAATAGACACAGTGTTGGAAGAAACCGAAAGAAGAGAGGTACCCCCACTGGGGAGCATCCCAGAGGAGATCAAGTTTGCAGGTGAAACGGAGGCAGGTTTGAAAGAAATTGAGAGAGAAATGCCCCCAAGGGAGATGATACCAGAGATGGTTGATGTCATTGAAGAGAGGGAGGACGTTTTGGAAGGAACTGAAAAAAGAGAAATATCTTCACGGGTGACGGCCTCAGAACAGGTCAGAACTATATGTAATGTGGAAACAGAGCTGAAAGGAATTGAAGAAGTTTCTCAAAGGGAAAATGTACCTGTGGAGATCAGTGCCACAGAAGAGAGGGAGGATAATGTGAAAGAAACTGAAAAAAAAGACATTTCCCTGTTGGAAGAAGTACCAAGAGAAACAGCTGCCACTGAGGAAGCAGAGGAGAATCTGGCAGAAACTGTAGAAGGAATTTCCTTGAAGGAGAGCGGATCTGAAAGCATCGTTATTGAGGAATCGGGGGCAGATTTGGAAAAAACTGGAAAAGTAGATATTTCTCCAAGGGAAAGTAAGCCAGAGGAGACATGCAGACAGACTGAGACAGATGTAATGCAGAGCAGTAGTGGTGACTGCAGCAGCACTGTGCCTCCACCGGATATAAAAGTATGTATTTTCCTGCCCTTTAGTAAAACAGTTTTGAATAGTTTCTCAGAGAAAACTTTCCAAAAGTAATTCTGTAATTATTGCCTGTAAGTTTAGCAAGGCTTATACTCTCTAAAAATTAGTTTTTTTCCTAGCCCTAAATTTGTATCTGAGGACCTTGAAGAAACTGTATAATTTTTTTAAACTTAAAAAAATTTTAGTTATGAAAAAGTGATGATTATTTTTTTAAAGATATATTTATTTATTTGAAAGGCAGAGTTACACAGAGAGAGGAGGAGAGGCAGAGAGAGAGAGAGAGAGAGAGAGGGCGGGCTTCCATCTGCTAATTCACTCCCCAGATGGCCACAACAGCTGAAGCTGCGCCAATCCGAAGCCAGGAGCCAGGAGCTTCTTCTGGGTCTCCCATGCAGGTGCAGGGCCATCTTCTACTGCTTTCCCAGGCCATAGCAGAGAGCTGGATCAGAAGTGGAGCAGCCGGAACTTGAACTGGCATATGGGATGGCGACACTGCAGGCGGTGGCTTTACCTGCTACCTGCTACCTCACAGCGCTGGCCCCAGTGATTATTCTTTTAAAACATTTATTTGTTTATTTTTGTTTAATTGAAAGGCAGAGAGAGACGTACACAAATAGAGACCGAACAAGATCTTCCATCTACTGGAAATGCCTGCCATAGCTAAGGCTGGGCCGAGCTAAAGCCAGGAGCCGGGAACTCAATCCACCTCTCCCACATGGGTGGCAGGGCAGGGACCCAACTACTTGAGCCATCACCTGCTGCCTTCCAATGTGCATTAGCAGGAACCTGGAATTGGAAGCAGAGCCAGGACTTGAACCCAGGCACCAGGCACTCCAGTATGGGATGTGAGCATTCCAAGTGGTGTTTTTTTTTTTTTTTAAAGATTTATTTATTTCTTTTAATGGAATTAGAGAGAGAGAGAGAGAGATCTTCCATCCACTGTTTACTCCCCCAGTGACTGCAATGGCTGGAGCTGGGCCTTGCCACAGCTGGGACTTGAACTGGTACCCATAGGGGATACCAGCACTGCAGGCAGCTGTTTAACTTGCTGTGCCACAGCAGTGGACTCCCATTTTTTTCTTAGATAAGAAAATTATGCTTTGGAAAATTCATAATATATAATTTTAAAGGAAGAGTTTCTTGAATTCTAGATTTTTTTTTTAAAGATTTGTTTATTTATTTGAAAGAGTTACACAGAGAGAGAGAGAGAGAGAGCGAGAGAGACAGGTCTTCCATTCGATGGTTCACTCCACATTTGGCCACAACTGCCGAAGCTGTGGCGGTCTCGAAGTAGCGCCCTTATGGGATGACGGCACTTCAGGCTAGGGCGTTAACCCACTGTGCCACAGCGCCGGCCCCTTGAATTCTAGATTGAACGTTTGTAAGTTAAATTTTATTTTTATTAAAATGTGAAAAAACAAGCTCTGAAAACTTTAAAGGAAAAGTGTTTAGAATAGTAATCTTTTGTCTGAAATGTATGGAATGCTTAAAAAATTATATATATGTGTGTGCTGATTTATGATTTCCTGTGACTATTCCTCTAGAACACCAGCAATGAAACCCTGTCAGTGCTGTGTACGGCACCTTTGGAAGAAAACAGGCACTCTGAGAAAGAAGAATCGAGTCCCTTAAATGACTTGCAGGCCTCTTCACAGACCGCTGCTGAAGTCAGTGAAAAAGAAGACCAGAGGATGCAGCTGCCAGATGCTGCAGAGTGTTTGTCAGATACCAATTTAAGGTACAGGTGTGCACATCTGCGTGCTTCTAAAGAGCGTGTGAGGTTATACTTGCGTTTGTGGTGATGTGAAACTAAGTGTGGCTTCAAAGCAGAACACATATACGAGAGTGTCAGTGATTTTCAGATAGTTTTAGAAATCTTGGGAGAGAGAAGTGGGACCAATCTGGCAGTGCATTGTAAGAGTTACCAGTACATATGAAACTGTAGATAGTACTTACTCCTAAGTCAATACAGGTTTGACAGACCAGTATCTTCTTTGGGCAAAAACGATGTAATTCCGAGGCTTATACCTGGATTGTAACTCATGTTTTTCAAAATATACCAAATAGTTCTGTTTACTTTTCTTTTAAAAATTAGAATTTATTGTTTACTGCAAATCTCTAAGGTTGTCAAAGACTCTGCTCCCACTGCCTCTTCAGTTCATTCTAATGTTTGGTAATCCTTGTTCCAAAAGCCTATCTCTTCCTCAAGAACAGAAGCCACTAGAAGTTAAACCTGCACCTTTTGTGAGAAGTCGATTTAAAAGACCGAAACCAAATTTAGCAAGAGCAGCTTTAAAGAGAGAGACTATAGAAGCAGGGAAATGTGCACCTGGAAAGAAATCAGAAGCTGATAAAATGGAGACTGTTGTAGTACAGCAGGGCAGTGAACAAGCTAATACTCTCCCTTGCCAACAGGTGAGTAGTATTTAAATGGAGCGTGTGCGTGTGCGTGTGTGACTCGTTACTGTGGTCAACAAAAAAAGCCCCGGGTTAAATTTCATCAAATAATTTTTTATCTGGTGTGGTGGTTATTCCTGGGCATATTGTGCCTCCTTGTTCCTCAGAGTTTGTGTGAGAGTCTCGAATGTCTGATCACAGACAGATGTGTTGCGGGAAGGTCTAAGCTATACTTGGCTTAAATCTTGGCTTGTGTGACCATAGCTATTGTAGAGGCAAAATGAAAAGTTTTATATGAGTTAAAGTAGGTATATTCTTCATTAACTTGGTCCATAGCAGATTAAGTTTGTGTGATCCAGAGATGAAATGTTACTATTCATAAATTGAGTGTTTTATACCTAAAAAGTACTTTTTAGAATTAAAATTCTTGTTTTATTTCTTAAAATGGCTGTTTTTTACTATGCATCAACATTTTCACTTTTTCTCCTAATTTTATATTTGTAAAAGATGTTACTTTTTATTATTTTTCTGATTACAAAAATGTCAATTTTGTAAAACACATATATTCCAAAAAATGAGAGTTCTTTATAATGTTTCAGCCCATCCTCCCAGGGTAATCATATAGCAATTTGAATATATCTACCCGTACTTTTCCAGATAGTTATTTATAAAATAATAAAACATACAAATATTTCTCTTATTTTACAAAACTGACATTATTCTTGGCTTTCTGCTTTTTCCCTTAAAACAAAATTGTGAACATCTCTTTAGATTGTTACAAAGAAATTGATCTTTTTTTAAATGACTGTGTACTATTGCATTGTAAAGAATTAAGGTTTATTTATTTAATCCTCTATTGATAGATTTTCTTTCTAGTTTTTCATTTTTGATTTCTTTGTTTTCTCTTGGGTGTTTTAAATTGTCACAATTGTATTTACATTTCTAATTACTTGTTTGAGAGTTTTTATAAATAAAGATTTTATTTATATATTTATTTGAAAGGCAGAATAACAGGAAGAGAGAGGTTTTCCATCTGCTGGTTCACTTCCCAAATACCTACAACAGCTGGGGCTGGGCCAAGCTGAAGCGGGGAGCCAGAAACTCTACTGGGGTCTCCCACATGGGTGGCAGGGACCCACATACTTGGACTATCATTCTCTGTCTTCCAGAGGCATGAGCAGGAAGCTGTCTCAGAGCACAGAGTATCCTGGGCTGGAACTGAACACTCCTGCCGTATGGGATGCACACATCCAGAGTAGCAGCTTAACCTGTTGTCCACAACTCCTACCCCTGTTTGAGTATTTTGTGAAACAAATTTATAGACATGGAAATGCTGGGATTTTAAAATTTTGGTAGATACTGTCCTGTTGCCCTCTACAAAGACTAGATCAATTTATTCTACTAATAGTAGATGAAAGTTTTTATTTCCTTATTCTTTCACCAACCGTGGATGAATTTTTTTCTCCTGCATTCTAGGCTGTGGCTTCCCTCATGCCATCAAGAGGAAAAGAGGAATCAGATGAAAAAGAAAAGGAGGACACTGTGATGCTGCCGTGTGCACAAACTGAAAAGGACCTGTTACCTTCAGGTTCTTGTGAACCTGAAGAGAAGTCTCAGTCAGCAGAAACCCAAGAAAATGACGTGGCTCTTTCCAGTGGGTAAGCTGTGCTGTTTCTTTGAAAATCTTTCTCATATTATTAAAACATACTAATATATTTAAAATGTGAATATAAATAACACTTGCTTTATTTTTATTGGTGTGTCAGACATAGAAAATCAAATTGTGTTCTAAAATTTTTAATGCTTGCCGCCTTATTTCATTATGAGTTGTGTTAGATCTTACACAGAGCAATTCATTCATAAAATATATATATTTAAGGTCTATATTTCTTTTAAAAATTGATAAAAAATTAATAACATATTTATATGCTGTTTTAATAATTTTGAAGTATATAGTCCAGAGGCATTACATATCATCTTCATTGTTGTTTAGTTTTTTTTTTTTTTTTTTTTTGGACAGGCAGAGTGGATAGTGAGAGAGAGAGACAGAGAGATGTTGTTTAGTTATTACCACCATCTATCTCTGGAACTTTTTTATCTTTGCAAACTAAAATTCTATATCCATTCAGTGTGAACTCTGCATTCCTTACTTCTTTCAGTCGCTGGCACCCAACATTCTACTTTCTGTCCCTATAAATTAGTCTACTTTAGGTATATAAAATATGCTATTACCTCTTGATAATTGAAATAATTAATTTTTATAAAATAAGATATATTTATGGAAAGTTTATTAGGGGAAATTTACATTTTATATTTCAATCCAGTCCTCAACTTTTTAATCATTAAGCATCCTCTCTCTCTACTTTTCTAGAACTCAGAATAAAAATGTCTTTCAACAAGAAATGAAGGAAAGTATTATCCAAACTGTTCAACCAATAAGGGGCCGACTTCAGAGACCTAGACCAAATTTAAGAAAGGCTGGACAAAGAAAAATAGAAAAAAGCGAAGCCAAAAGTGTAATTCAGGAAGAAAGAGCAGTACTACAAAATGATGAAGCTAATGAGAAATCCTTTACTGTGGTGAGTTGTATTGAAATCTCAAGTGATAGCTCATCCTTGACTTAAAGTCATCTGACTCGTATTCTACTCAGTGAATATATAATACATCCAGTTTTGTTTCAGATTTACTGTTCTGGCTTTTAAGTGCAAATAGATTTTGTTTTCTTAACTATTGAAGTTATTCATTATGAAATGTTCAATCAGTACAAAATAATATAATTAAACACTCCTCAAATCTACTCACCCTGAGATAAGCACTGAAAATCTTCTGACGTATCTTACTGGATCTGTGTCTGCACACACATGTGTACACTTATGTGGAGTTAAATAAGACAATTGTGTCTGTGTTACTGTATAACTTTCTGTCATTCATTTAATACTATGTTAAATGGTGTTTGGTGTTAAGAAATCTAGAGGTACATAATTTTTGCTGTGTAACATGCTACTTTGAATGACAGTGTAATCAGTTTCTTAGTGATGAATTTTTTTCGTAGTAGTCCAAGTTGTGTAGAGCTTAAACGTGTCTATTTCAGAGGCAGGCATCTATCTTAGTGATTAACACACTTACGTTCCATATTGAAGTGTCTGGGTTTGTTTCCCAGCTCTTACTCCTGATTACACAGCTTTCCTGTTAATGGAGGCAGTGGTGATTACTTGAGTAATCGGGCTCCTACCCATATTGGAGGCCTGAAGTCAGTTCTGGCCCTTGGCTTCAGCCTTGCCCATCCCAGCCCCAGCCTGGCTCCAGCAGGCATTTGAAGGGGTAAACCAGTGAATGGGGAGCCCTCTCTCTCTTGCTTTCTCTCCCCCGACACACACTCTGTCCTCTCCCTCCCTCTCTCTTCTCTGCCTCTCTAAAAAATGACTTTTTAAATATCCATTTCAGCTAGTTTTTGTTTTTCTGTGCTTTTCTCTATCAGCAAAATCTAGATTTAAAGTGATTATAATATGTATTTGATCCAAAAGGTTTTTTTAAAAAAAAACAAAAAGCAATAAACTGTTTAAATTTTTTATTTTGCAATGGATGACTTGTAGCTTTTAAAGCACTATATAAACATATTACTGCAGTACTCTGCAACTTTCTCATGCAAGTAGGTAATCTTGTTTTGGCAGCAGAATGTGAGCATTGAATACCCAGTTTGGTTCTTAATTTAAAAAATTAAATGTCTTTCTTAGTGATTAAAGAATTTTGGGAAGTATATATTCTGCTGTTAAAACTGGGGTGGGCTTGTCATGCATTGATTTACACTCCCGCTTGGGAGGGCCCGTTTGAGTCCTGGCTACTCTGCTTCTGATCCAGCTTCCTGCTAATGCGTCCTGGGAGGCAGCAGATGATGGCTCAAGTACCTGGGCCCCTACCACCACATAGGAGACTTGATGAAGTCCCAGGCTTCTGATTTCGGCCTGGCCTGGCCTTGGCTATTATAGGAATTGGGGAATAAAGCAGCAGATGGAAGATCTCTCGCTGTTGTTCTTGCTGTCACTCTCACACTGCCTTTCTTTAAAAAAAAAAAAAAAAAAAAAAAAAGACTTAAACTAATATAGTTTTGTCTTTCTAGCAAAATTCACAAATTGGAACTGAAATCGAAGTTGTGTCCTCCAAAGTTTCAGAATGCAGAATTCATGAAACTCAAAGTCATGATGTGGTTCTTGTAGAAAACGTTGATGTTAACAAAATAAATGTTTTAGATGAAAAGATGAGGTGAGTTTGCTATTATTGAGAAAAGCACAAAACTTTTCAAAGATAAAGGTTGAAATTTTGCATAATTGATTTTATATAACTTCATATCTTGAAATGTTATGAAAGGATAAATTGATAATTATTAAACTTTTAAATTTGCTCTTCACATATTGTAAGAATTGCATGGCTATTTTCTTAATTTTTACTTTCTCTGCAAAGTTTGGCAGAAAATTCTCATTTTTGGTGTTAAGGTTTAACTTTTATAGTAGACAAAGATTCTTAAACTCTTTATATCTCCTATAGAAATGTATAATGTACTGAATAAAATTCATAAATAGGTAGTGCTGGGAACCCCTTACTGCACTGTATTCAGAGGTAACTACATCAGAGCCAGATGGTAAGAACAGTGTCTTGTAAATAAGATGCACTAGTTGAGAGATGAAATTTTCTTGTTATTTGTTACTTGCAGTCTGCTTGCATATTACTGGTATTAAAGCAGAATGTGTCAGTTTCTGTAGTGAAATCACCTCTTCTTTCTGTAATTTACTATATTATCTTTGTCACTGGGACATGTTTTAATGAAGTATTTATTAATTTTCCTCCAGGATATCTTCACCTGTGAATTTACTTTGAATATTACATCTCCCTCTAGTTATGTAGAAAGGCCTTGGTTTTTTGGGGAAGTGCAGAAGACATGTTATTTGTATTCTTCACCTTCTCTACCTAGGTGAAGCCATAGAATTTATCTGAAAACGTGGTCTTCTTTTATATGTCTTTAAACAGTTTGCTTTCATTTAGACAGCTTTCTTATGTGAACTTTTTTTTTTTTTTTTTTTTTTTTTTTTTTTTTGACAGGCAGAGTGGACAATGAGAGAGAGACAGAGAGAAAGGTCTTCCTTTTTGCCGTTGGTTCACCCTCCAATGGCTGCTGCGGTAGGCGTGCTGCGTCCGGCGCACCGCGCTGTTCCGATGGCAGGAGCCAGGTGCTTCTCCTGGTCTCCCATGGGGTGCAGGGCCCAAGAACTTGGGCCATCCTCCACTGCACTCCCTGGCTACAGCAGAGAGCTGGCCTGGAAGAGGGGCAACCGGGACAGGATCGGTGCCCTGACCGGGACTAGAACCCGGTGTGCTGGCGCTGCAAGGCGGAGGATTAGCCTGTTAAGCCACAGCGCCGGCCTCTTATGTGAACTTTTAATTTTTTATTTATTTATTTAGAGAGGCAGAGAGAGTGCTCCCATCTCTTTGTTCATTCCCTAAATGCTTATAGCGGTCAGCACTAAGCTGGGCCAAAGCATGGAACTCAACCCAGGTATCCCACGTGGGTGGCAGGGACACAAGTACTTGAGGCCATCATCTGCCATCTCCAAGGCTATGCATTGGTGGGAAGCTAGAATTGAGAATGAAGCTGGGACCTGAACTCAGCGCTTTGGGATATACGTATCCTAACCAGGCGTCTGAACCACTAGACCAAACTCCTGCCCCTACTATGGGTTTTTTGCATTTCCTTTTTTGCTTTCTCTTGAAAAGCCTTTTCATATGGTTTTAATTTTAGGATTAACACCAGTTTTTACTTTATATTAATTTCATGTTTCTTTACTGAACCACTCATTTTTAAAAGCTGAATGTTTAAATGATGTTTAGAATTGTTTTTTACAAAAATGCTTGTATTATGATTATAATTATTACAAATACGGTATTGGACTAGTTTGATCATATGTAGTAGTTGTGTGTGACAGTGTTTCTACGGAACATTTTCCCCCAAATTAAAGATGAACCTGTGAGTTAGATTTGTGACACAGTGATTAAGACACTGGTTAGGATCTCTACTTCCTGTGTTAGAGTGCTTGAGTTTGAGTCCTGGCTCTGTTTCCTGCTAACATACGCTGTGGGAGAGAGCACGTGATTGCTTAGATGGTTGGGTCCCTGTCACCCACACGGGAGACTGGGCTCCTGAGTTCTGGCTCTGAGTTCTGGGCTCCTGGCTTTGGTCTGGCCCAGCTTAGCTGTTGAGGGCATTTGGGAAGTGAGCAGTTGGAAGAGCTCGCTCTCTCTTTGCATCTGTCTCTGCCCATCTCTTTTGTCTCTCTGCCTTTCAAATAAAATGAGAAATGAATAAAAAATTTTGTTTTGAATCTGTTTTAAAAAAAGAACAAGGCTATTAACATCTTCAAAAAAACATTTTATTTTTTCTTTATTTGCGAGGCAGAGACAGATGGATTGAGAGAGCTTTTCCTCTGGTTCACTACCTGCCTGCTGTGGCCAGCATGGGCTGGGCTGAAGTTAGGAGCTGGGAACTATATTCATGTCTCTCATGCGGGTGGCAAGGACCCCCAACTACTTGAGCCATCTCCTGAGGTCTGCCATGATCTGCAACTTGGAATTGATCCCAGGCTCTGTGATGTGAGACACAGGCTTCTTAACCAGTGTGTAAAATGCCAGCCAAATACCTGCTCCCTGGGCTTCTATGCATAGTCTCTTGCCTTTTTGGTCTTAGAGAATTACAGATTTTTGCCACTGGAAAGAACTTTCTTTTTGTATTTGTTTTTTTTTTGACAGGCAGAGTGGACAGTGAGAGAGAGAGAGAGACAGAGAGAAAGGTCTTCCTTTTGCCGTTGGTTCACCCTCCAATGGCTGCCGCGGTAGCGCGCTGCGGCCGGCGCACCGCGCTGTTCCGATGGCAGGAGCCAGGTGCTTCCCCCTGGTCTCCCATGGGGTGCAGGGCCCAAGGACTTGGGCCATCCTCCACTGCACTCCCTGGCCACCAGCAGAGAGCTGGCCTGGAAGAGGGGCAACCGGGACAGGATCGGTGCCCCGACCGGGACTAGAACCCGGGGTGCCGGCGCTGCAAGGCGGAGGATTAGCCTGTTGAGCCGCGGCGCCGGCCAAGGAAAGAACTTTCTTCATTCACTCATCACTTTATTTACAATTCTATTAAAAAATTATTTTAAAGGCAGTGAGAGAGACACGGAGAGAGAGCTGCCATCTGCTGGTTCACCCCCTAAATGTCCACAACAGCCAGGGCTGGGCCAGGTCAAAACCAGGAGCCAGGAACTCAGTCTGGGTCTCTCACATGGGTGGCAGGAACCCAGCTATTTGAACCATCACCTGCTGCCTCTCAGAGTGTGTATTATCAGGAAGCTTGAATTGGAAGCGGAACTGGGACTCAAACTCAGGCCAATTTTGCCACTAAATAGTCTTTGTTTTTAAACTTTTATTTAATAAATATAAATTTTGAAAGTACACCTTTTGGATTATAGCAGCTTCCCCCGCCTCCATAACCTCCCTTCCACCCGCAACCATCCTGTCTCCCACTCTAGAGTCTTATACATTGATTTATTCATAGTGTCCTTTGTGTCTGTTGTTTTAGGTGCTGTTGATATTTTAAGACTGAACAAGGCAAAACATCTTGCCATTGTGAGGATTATATTGTAATTTGGAGAACAGAATATAAATGAAAAATAAGTTGAATAGAAAAGAAATAAACTAGTAGAGAAAAATTAAGCAGACTTGAGGGGGGAGGGAGTGTCATGATTGGTTCAATTTTTAATTAGCAGTGCCCAGAGAATGCTTTATTGAAAGGGTGCCACTAGAGAGAAAACCTAAAAGAAATGAAGGAGCAGGTCAAGGGGATGTCTGGGGAGAAGGAACAGCAATTCAAAAACAGCAAGGCCAGAGTGTGCCTGGCATGATCGAGGAGCAGTAAAGAGGCCAGGGTGGAACCAGAGTAAACAGAGGAAGAGGAGTAGATGTGTGAGAGGTGGAGAGGATGGATTCTATAGAGCCGTTGTGAAGAGTTTTATTAGATCAGCCTGTCACTTGATATGACAGGTCATTTTTTTTTTTTTTTTGGAAGATTTATTTATTTATTTGAAAGAGTTACAGAGAGGCAGAGAGAGAAAGTCTTCCATCCACTGCTTCACTCCCCAAATGGCTGCAATGGCCAGAGCTGGGCCAATCCAAAGCCAGGAGTCAGGAGCTTCTTCCAGGTCTCCCACATGGGTGCAGGGGCCCAAGGACTTGGGGCATCCTCCACTGCTTTCCCAGGCCACAGCAGAGAGCTGGACTGGAAGAGGAGCAACTGGGACAGAATCCGATGCCCCGACTGGGACTAGAACCTGGGGTGCTGGTGCCGCAGGTGGAGGATTAGCCTAGTGAGCTGTGGCACCAGCCTCTCCTAGTGATTTAATTTATATTCAGCTCAATGGACCTAGAAGATTTTGAGAAAATTATTTTCTTTTTTTTTTGACAGAGTGGACAGTGAGAGAGAGAGACAGAGAGAAAGGTCTTCCTTTTTGCCGTTGGTTCACCCTCCAATGGCTGCTGCGGCCGGCGCACTGCGCTGATCCAAAGCCAGGAGCCAGGTGCTTCTCCTGGTCTCCCATGCAGGTGTAGGGCCCAAGCACTTGGGCCATCCTCCACTGCCTTCCCGGGCCATAGCAGAGAGCTGGCCTGGAAGAGGGGCAACCGGGACAGAATCTGGTGCCCCGACCGGGACTAGAACCCGGTGTGCCGGTGCTGCAGGCGGAGGATTAGCCTGTTGAGCCATGGCGCTGGCCAAGAAAATGATTTCTTAAAGTTACATTGGCAGTTTAGTTATTAAACTTCAATTTTCAGGATTGATGACTTTCAAACTAGGAAATTCCTGAGTTACACAGGCAGTGTTTCCTAGAAGAAGCTTTTGTTTTATGCTCAGCCTTTGTATTTCTTAATAAGAAAGATTTAACTTTTAAATTTCCTGTGTAGGCCGGCAGTGCGGCTCAATAGGTTAATCCTCCGCCTTGCGGCGCCGGCACACTGGGTTCTAGTCCCGGTCAGGGTGCCGGATTCTATCCCGGTTGCCCCTCTTCCAGGCCAGCTCTCTGCTATGGCCCGGGAAGGCAGTGGAGGATAGCCCATGTGCTTGGGCACTGCACCCCATGGGAGACCAGGAGAAGCACCTGGCTCCTGGCTTCAGATCAGCGCGGTGCGCCGGCCGCGATGGCCATTGGAGGGTGAATCAACGGCAAAAAGGAAGACCTTTCTCTCTGTCTCTCTCTCTCACTGTCCACTCTGCCTGTCAAAAAAAAAAAAAAAAAAAAAAAATTTCCTGTGTGGAAATCAATCCCTACCCTGCTTTTTAACCATTTTTCATCAAGTTTATTCCTGCTGTCAGCTGTACCACGACTGAGAGTATCAATCTTTGTATGCTTTTAAAATTAGTTTATTTTTTTAAAGATTTATTTATTTATTTGAAAGTCAGAGTTACACAGAAAGAGAGGGAGAGGCAGAGAGAGAGAGAGAGAGAGAGGGAGAGGTCTTCCATCCGCTGGTTCACTTCTCAATTGGCCACAATGGCTGGAGCTGCGCCTATCCGAAGCCAGGAGCCAGGAGTTTCTTCCGGGTCTCCCATGCGGATGCAGGGGCCCAAGGACTTGGGCCATCTTTTACTGCTTTCCCAGGCCATAAGCAGAGAGCTTGATGGAAGTGGAACAGCTGGGTCTTGAACCGGCGCCCATATGGGATGCCGGCACTCTAGGCAGCGGCTTTACCCGCTTCATCCCAGCGCCGACCCAAAATTAACTTATTCTTATGTCCTGGCATTTTGTTGTCCTCTTTGACCTCAGTTGCACATTGGGCTTATGTGTATATTTTATTCTTAAATACTTTTGCAGAATCACACTTGATTGTAAACAGCTTGTCATTAAGTTAAATTTGTTTCTCAAATACATTAACCTATGCTGAAATGTGTTAGCCAACATTGCAAGCTTGTTAGAAATTCCTGTGAATATCCTTGGTATTTCACTGCCAACTGCTTTTCTCTTTTAGGTAGTTTATTTTAAAACATTATATAAGGTTAATTTTTAATACAGATTTTTCAGCTAACTCATGATAGATACTTATAAATCCAGTTCTTTCTTAGAAATATTCGAGCTTATATTGGTTTTTAAATGTCCTAGTTCAGCTCCTTGCCAGTTATTAAAATGTTTTCCAGGATACCTTAAGATGGGTTTCCTTGGAAGGTGTGGCTACTCTATTAGATGTTAGAACATTGTGTTCGGCCGGCGCCGTGGCTCAACAGGCTAATCCTCCGCCTTGCGGCGCCGGCACACCGGGTTCTAGTCCCGGTCGGGGCACCGATCCTGTCCCAGTTGCCCCTCTTCCAGGCCAGCTCTCTGCTGTGGCCAGGGAGTGCAGTGGAGGATGGCCCAAGTCCTTGGGCCCTGCACCCCATGGGAGACCAGGAGAAGCACCTGGCTCCTGCCATCGGATCAGCGCGGTGCGCCGGCCACAGCGCGCTACCTCGGCGGCCATTAGAGGGTGAACCAACGGCAAAGGAAGACCTTTCTCTCTGTCTCTCTCTCTCTCTCACTGTCCACTCTGCCTGTCAAAAATAAAAAAAAAAAAAAAAGAGGAAAAAAAAAAAAAGAACATTGTGTTCGTCTGATTTGGCAGATGCAGAATTGAAAACCTTATGGCATTGGCTGTCTGTAAATCCGTTCTTTGAGTTTTCAGGTGTGTGGTGGGAGAATGGGTTTGTCTAAAGGCTGCTGCAGACCCAGGACAGGTTGTGACGACCGGGAATTCATGTTTTGCAGCCCAATTAAAGGCATTTGTTTAAAGTGCTGCTATGAAATACATCTTTAGCTACTAGCATTTTGAAGATGTCTAGCTATTTTTCTGAAAATTACTTAAAGTAGCATGAAACTACACACCGAATCAGTGACTGAAAGTAAAAAAAAAGTTAATATTATTTTATCATTTTCCCCTAGACTCTGTAGAAAATGGAAGCTATAAAAGCTTTTATATTCGTCCTTTCATATCAGCACTATGTGGCTTCATTTTATTTGCTTGATTTTATAGCCAATTTATATATAGTCATTTGAACATAGAATTGGTTTGTATCCAGAACTATTTGATTTAACAGCTGTTACATCAACAAGGAATTTTGATTTTTGTTCTTCAACATGATTTGTACTTCATTCTAGACATGAAAATAAGCCATATGTTCCTAGTCCTGCACAATTGATAACAGGGAAATTCCAAAAGGCGAAGCCAAATTTGGGAACAGCACATGGTAAGAAAGAGGAACCAGATATAGAAAAAGGCACAGCAGATCAGAGCGAGGCAAGCAAACCAGAAGATAATATACTGCAGCCTGGAGATTCTGACACTCAGCTCCTTCTAAAAGTAAGCTTGAAAAAAAATTGTTGTTTGTCAGTGATCATGAAGCATCATGAAGGAAAGTGTTAGTAAAATACAGTTTTGACTTCGTACTTTTCATGAAAAGGGAATGATTTTATAGTACTATAAGAATTAAGAAATTCATCATTTGTGTGTGTTTGTGTTAAAGCTTAGTGTTTTAGGTCAAACCACCACACCACATTTACACAGAGATTGTTTCCATAGTAATGTTAGTTATTTCTTCTTAAATTTGAGGAAAAAGCTGAATTTCTGACGTCTCTGGAGGTTTCACCAAGAAAAGATGGTGTAGGTGCTGAAGAGTCTGGTTTGGCTGAAAAAGATGCTCAGTTAGAAGAAGTTGGACCATCAGGAAATGTCGAAGAGGAAACTGTAGGCGATAAATCTCAGTCTCCCATTGTTGAGAATCAGTGTATCAGTAAACCAAGGTAATGTTTCATTTAACAAATGCTTTTGATCTAGGAAATAAAAGTCACTTTTTCTTTATAAATGTCTCACTGTAACCTAGTGATAGAGCAGAAAGATATTTTGTTAACAGAAGTGGGGTGGATTCTATTACTAGCCTATTTCTCTCCCACTTCTCATACTTGTTTACTACAGTCTGCTTTCTTTGTTCCTAAGAGGAGTTTTCTTTCCTAGATTTACAGTTTGTTTTGGCTCTATTAGGCACGAACAGAACCTGACCAAAGGAGTGTGCACTCATATTACCAAAGTAATTAGAGTGCTAATTCACATGGGGTTACAGACATAAATGAAGGGTATCCTTCTTCCATAGTTTTCAAATAAAGTGGGAAGGAACCTAAATTCTCCAAAACAGCATTCATTGCTCTGATGGATTTTCTGCCTCATACCTTTTTGTCTTTTAAATCTAATTTGTTTCTTCAGTAAAACCACTATCACTTTTTGATCCCATATTCTGTATTTATGGGTTTCATGTTTTTCATCCCTTTTTCTTCTTCTTCTTCTTTCTTTTCTTTCTTTTTTTTTTTTTTTTTAAGATTTTATTTGCTTACTTGAAAGGCAGAGTTACTGAGAGGCAGAGGCAGAGAAAGAGGTCTTCCATTCATTGGTTCACTCCCCAGGTGGCTGCAATGGCTGGAGCTGCGCCGATCTGAAGCCAGGAGCCAAGAGCTCTTCTGGGTCTCCCTTGCGGGTGCAGGGGCCCAAGGACTTGGGCCATCTTGTACTCTTTTCCCAGGCCATGGCAGAGAACTGTATCAGAAGTGGAGCAGCCAGGACTCGAACTGGTGCCCATATGGGATTTCAGCACTGCAGGTGGTGGCTTTACCTGCTACGCCACAGCACCGGCCCCATCCTTTTTTCTTCTAACAATTTTCAATCTTGTGTTTATTTCATCTCCACTTCCATATCATGGAAAAAGACATGGCCCAGAATTAGAAATTCACTGTGAAAAATTTATAACCTGGCTACTAAGCATTAACTCTGAGTGAAGTACTAATTTTTAATTAATTCTTTTACTATCTCACAGCATAAGCTTTTAAAAGAATGGGTGCTAGATGTTTTCATTTTAATGGCTGCAACTGGAATTTCACTTTATCAGTTTGGTTTACATTAAAATTATTTTTGAGGCAGGTGTTTGGTGTAGCAGTTAAATCACCACTTGGGATGCCTGCATCCCATATTGTAGTGCCTGGTACCAAGTCCTGGCTCTGCTCTCCATTCCAGCTGCCTGTTAATGTGCACCCTGGGAGGTAGCTGGTGATGGCTCAAACAGTTGGGTCCCTCTCACCCAATAGGAAGACCTGGATTGAGTTCTAGGCTCCTGGCTTCAGATTGGCTCAGACCTGGCTATTGTGAACATTTGGGAGCAAATCAGCAGATGGGAGATCTCATTCTCTCTCTCTCTCTTTTAAATAAACAAAGTAAATAAATAGAAACATTTAAAGTTATTCCTGTGCATATTTGACCATATTGTTATTTTGATTATTTAGCTATCCACAGCTGTTAAAAGAATCAAGTTACTCTAAAATTGCTTCAGATCAAATACCAACTATCTCTTCTGCCTCTGAATGTAAGATGGGTCATAATAAAAGGAGAATGCGTAGGAAAATCAAGCCAAATGTCACCAAAGGACGTGGATCAAAACGAATTCGGGGTAGGACCTCTAAGAAGGAACCTAGAGCGTCCAGGGCCACGCTGGTGACTCTTCGGGCTTCCCAGGAGGAAGAGGAGGATGATGCTGAAGATTTTGAGTCTTATTTTGAGGAAGAGACCTATCATCTTGCCCCAGAAGAAGTAAACAAAGCTCCAGTGTTTGTGCCTGTTGGTCTCAGATCTCCTGAACCTGTTTCTGCTCAGATTGAGGAAACAATGGAAGAGGTAGTTTGCTTTTTTGACTCTTTATAAAGCACTTCTATCTTATTGGCTTTTTTCTCCTTTATCTCTTACTTTTTCCATTAGTGATTATTAGGATTTGAAAAATTGCTTCTCCAAATAACTTCTACCAAATATAATTTGTCTGAGGCCTAGTGAATAGCTTTAAGAATCAGTAGAAGTAGGGTTACGTGGCCTGCTTTGATGACTTAGTCCCTCCAACCCTGGCCCAGCAAGGAATCAGTATAACAATGAATACTAATGACAGAAATCTGTTCATGCTTGTATGTGGAAACTGCTTAATCTGCTTTGTGATTATTTGTTAGAAAATTTTTGTGGATATTTCCTTTTAATCCTTTTTATAGGCTCGGGCTGAGTTCTGGTGGTTAGAGACAGTAGAAAGGAACCCCACCTCATCCCTAACCCCTTTTTAAAACAAACTTGTACTTATTTGAAAGTTGCAGTTAAAGAGAGAGAGAGAGATCTTTCATTCACTAATTCACTCTCCAAATGGCCTCAATGGCTGGGGGTGTGCTCGGCCGAAGCCAGGAGCCAGGAGCTTAATCTGGATCTCTGATGTGGGTGGCAGAGGCCCAAGCACTTGGGCCATCTTGCACTGCTTTTTCCAAGCTATTAGGGAACTGAATCGGAAGTGGAGCAGCCAGGACTTGAACTGGCACCTGTATGGGATACCAGTGTCCCAGGTGTGGCTTTACCCGCTATGCCACAGGCCCTGCCCCAGCCCCTAGTATTTGTTCATCTTAACTGACTTATTTTAGTTTGCATAATGTTTTCAAGGTTTGTCTGTGTTGTAATGTATTTCAGAATGTCCTTCCATTTTAAGACTGATTAATATTCCAATGGTATAACATTTTATTGATTTATTCATCTGTCAGTGGACACTTGGGTAGCTTCTACTTTTTGGCTATTGTAATAATGTTTTTTTTTTTTAAATAACATTTTAATGATGCTTTTTTTTTTTAATTTAATTTAATTTTATTTTTTTTTTATTTTTTTTTTATTTTTGACAGGCAGAGTGGACAGTGAGAGAGAGACAGAGAGAAATGTCTTCCTTTTGCCGTTGGTTCACCCTCCAATGGCCGCCGCGGTAGCGCGCTGCGGCCGGCGCACTGCGCTGTTCCGATGGCAGGAGCCAGGTGCTTCTCCTGGTCTCCCATGGGGTGCAGGGCCCAAGCACTTGGGTCATCCTCCACTGCACTCCCTGGCCACAGCAGAGAGCTGGCCTGGAAGAGGGGCAACCGGGACAGGACCGGTGCCCCGACCGGGACTAGAACCCGGTGTGCCGGCGCCGCAAGGCGGAGGATTAGCCTATTGAGCCACGGCGCCGGCCTGTAATAATGTTTTGAACATGGTTATATGGATACTTTTTTAAACCCCTACTCCAGTTCCTTTGGAGATGTACCAGGAGTGGAATTGTTGGATAATTTTCTGTGCATTTTTTTTTTTTTTTTGACAGGCAGAGTGGATAGTGAAAGAGAGAGACAGAGAGAAAGGTCTTCCTTTTTGCCGTTGGTTCACCCTCCAATGGCCGCTGCGGCCAGCACATCGCGCTGATCCAAAGCCAGGAGCCAGGTGCTTCTCCTGGTCTCCCATGCGGGTGCAGGGCCCAAGGACTTGGGCCATCCTCCACTGCCTTCCCGGGCCATAGCAGAGAGCTGGCCTGGAAGAGGGGCAACCGGGATAGAATCCGGCGCCCCAACCGGGACTAGAACCCAGTGTGCCGGCGCCGCAGGATGGAGGATTAGCCTGTTAAGCCACAGTGCCTGCCACTGTGCAATTTTTTTAACAGCCACTTTATCTTTTCTGTATGCCTACATCATTTTATGTACTAAGCAACACTGTTTAAGGGTTCCAGTTTCTCACATCCTTACCAGTGGTGGTGGTTTGTTTATTTTTCTCCCTATTAAGAGGTTTAGCTATCCTAAAGATGTGAAGTAGAGGAACATTTTATTTCCTTCTTTTGCCTTTGGTATACCAGTTCAACTTTATAACTTCACAGTTCTCTGTTCTGCCTTAATTTTTTTAGTCATTTATTTGGCTTATAGAGCAGTATGTTTGAATCAGTTTTGTGTAAGAAAGCACTGCAACTGGATGGTACCTTTAAGATCAGCTTTTCAGGGGTCAGTGCCCTGGTTCAATATGGGTGCTGGTTTGTGTCCCGGCTGCTCCTCTTCTGATCCAGCTCTCTGCTATGACCTGGGAAAGCAGTAGAAGATGGCCCAAGTCCTTGGACCCCTGCACCCACATGGGAGGAGACCTTTGGTAAGACCCTGGCTCCTGGCTGAGGACCTGCCCAGCTCTGGCCATTGTGGCCATTTGGGGAGTGAACCATTGGGTGGAAGACCTTTCTCTTGGTCTCTCCCTCTCTGTCTTTCTCTAACTCTACCTCTCAAATAAATAAAAATCTTTAAAAAAATACCATCTTTTCATAACATAATTTGTCTTCTCAAATCACTTGAACCTTTTAATTTATCCTAGACCTATCAGATATTAGCAAAGATTTTTCGCTTCTGAGTAAGCACAGAACACATGAGTATTACAGTAATATCTTGAAGGCAGCATCTTAGATTGACTCTTTGCTCATAGTTTCTACTGAAGCATCCAACATTTTATATTCATCTTTCTGTTAGTAGAGGTATAAGAGCCAGACTATATTGTATATATTTTAGGATATAATTAAATATATTGTTAACCTCAGATTACAGGGCTCTTTGAGAAGCAGGCCTGCCAAATAAAGAGTAAATGCGAGTCACCCGTTACTTTACATGGCTGTTGCCTTGGGTATCAAGATTTGTGCAGGTCTTGGGGTTGTGGCATAGGGCAAGGATGGGATGACAGATCTTTTTAAACATCTTCAGCTTATCTCTATTACAGCATTTGTGGCCATAAATATTTAGTTAATTGTGTGTCTAGTTCTCTTACATGGTGAATTCATTGAGGGCAAGGACCAGATTTTATCTTATTTTACTTGGTATCACTATACCCATAATACTTCAGTATTTAGAAAACACTGCATAAATGTTAACACATTGAAGAAAGAAATTAGAGGAAAACAGCGGCACAGTGGAGAGCATAGAAACATGAAATGATAGCCAGTAGGAAGATAAGCCTTAGAAAATTTATTGACTGCTTATATTTTTCACAGGTCTTTCAAAAACCTTCAGTGTTTTAGATTTGCTGAGTTGTGAATTGATGAATTTTTCTTTTCTTTCTTTTTTTTTATTTGACAGGTAGATTTATAGACAGTGAGAGAGAGAGAGAGAGACAGAGAGAAAGGTCTTTCTTCCGTTGGTTCACTCCTCAAATGGCTGCTACGGCCAGCACTGCGCCAGTCTGAAGCCAGGAGCCAGGTGCTTCTTCCTGGTCTCCCATGCGGGTGCAGGGGCCCAAGCATCTGGACCATCCTCCACTGCCCTCTCAGGCCACAGCAGACAGCTGGACTGGAAGAGGAGCAACCGGGAGTAGAACCTGGGACTAGAACCCGTCGCCCATATGGGATGCCGGTGCTGCAGGTGTAGGATTAACCTAGTGAGCCACGGCACCAGCCCCTTACTTTTTTAAATATTTAATTTATTGATTTGAGAGGTAAAGTTACAGACAGAGGGAGAGACAGAGAAAAAGGTCTTCCATCTCCTGGTTCACTCCCCAAATGTTCTTAGTGGCCAGAACTGGGCTGATCCAAAGCCAGGAGCCAGGACCTTCCTCTGGGTCTCCCATGTGGGTGCAGGGGCCACTGCTTTCTCAGGCCATAGCAGCGCTGTATTGGAAGTGGAGCAGCCGGGACTAGAACCAGCACCCATATGAGATTCTGGCACCGCAGGCAGAGACTCAGCCCACTATGCCACAGTGCCAGTCCCTGTGAATTTTTTTAATCATGTATGAATGAATTATTTCTTCATTTTAATAGTTTGTTTTACTTAAGTGGGAAATGAAGTTTTGTTTTGCTGTTAGCAGTGCAAGAATGAAATAATAAAGTTTTATTTTGACAGCTTGAGATTACTGTGAATGTTCCAGACATAGAATGCATAGCAGTTGTTGAAGATCAGCTCTCAAACACAGATGTGACTGCTCAGGAAACGAAACAAGAAGAAAATTTGAATGCATCATCATTTGTAAGCATTCATTTTAATATGTTTTGCTTTTTATTCCTTGTTTAATTTCAAATGCCTAGAGGTTTATTTTGATAGTGTTAGGTTTACAAATACTTTTCTTAAGCAAATGCCTTTTTATTTACTTTTATTTTAAAAAATTATTAATATAAATAAAACAGATTTTATGCATTTCGTAGATATAGTTCCAAGAAGACAACCTCACTTCCTTCATTCTCGTGCTGTCCTCCAGTAACTCTTCCTCCCTCCCTCCCCTCTCTTCACCAGTATTTGCAAAGACATAATTTTAATCCACTCTATATTCATAGACTTAATTTTCCACTAATCATAATATTCAACAAGTAAAAGGTAGGAAGACCACCGTTCCACAGGAGTATAAAAAGGGCTAAAAAAAGACAGTTATATCCCAAAGTGACCATTTATTCCTATACTCTTTTTTTTTTTTTTTTTTTTTTTGTATTCTGTATTAACTGCCACATAGCAGAAAACATGATGTTTGTCTTTTTGAGACTGGCTTACTTCACTAAGCATAATTGTTTCCAGTTGCATCCATTTTATTGCAAATGCAGAGTTTCCCCAATGTTTTCCTCTAGTAATTTGATGGTATCAGGTTGTAAATTCAGATCCTTGATCCATTTTAAGTTGATTTTTTTTTAAAGATAGATTTATTTATTTATTTGAAAGGCAGAGCTACAAAGAGGCAGGGGGTGGAGAGCGAGAGAAAGAGGGGGGGAGAGAGGAAGAGGCGGGGGGGTGGAGGAGAGGTCTTCCATCCGTTGGTTCACTCCCCAGATGGCTGCAACGGCCGGAGCTGTGCCGATCCGAAGCCAGGAGCCAGGAGCTTCTTCCAGGTCTCCCACGCGGGTGCAGGGGCCCAACTACTTGGGCCATCTTCTGCTGCTATCCCAGGCCATAACAGAGAGCTAGATCGGAAGAGGAGCAGCCGGGACTAGAACCAGTGCCCCTATGGAATGCCAGTGCTTCAGGCTAGGGCTTTAACCTGCTGTGCCATAGCACTGGCCCCCATAAACCAGCTCTTCATTTCACTGATCCTTTGTATCTTTTTTTAGTTTAAATTTTATTTCTTCTCTAATTTTAATTATTTCTTTCCACCTACTGACATTGGGTTTGGTTTTTCGTTGTTTTTCCAGGTTCTTGGGTTACACTGATAGTTCATTTATTTGATGCTTTTAATTTCTTGATGTAAGCTGTAATTGCTATAAACTTCCCTCTTTATACTTTTGCTGTATCCCATAAGTTTTGATACATTATGTTATCATCTTCATTTGTTTTAGGAATTTTTTGATTTCCCTTTGCTTTCTTCTGTGACCCACTGTTCATTCAGGACCATATATGTCATGCAGTGTCCATGTGTTTTCATATTTTCTAGAATTCCTTAAGTTGTTAATTCCCAACTTCATTCAGAAAAGATACATGATATGATTTCAGTTTTTTTGAATTTGCTGAAACTTGCTTGTGGCCTATAGTGTATGGTGTCATCAAGAGAAAGTTCCGTGCAGTGATGGAAAGAATGTGTATTGCAGAGCTGTGGGATGAAATGTTCTGTAGATATCAGTTAGGTCCATTTGGTCCATAGGGTAGATTAGCTCTGTTGTTTCTTTGCTGATTGATCTGTCCATTGATGAAAGCAGGATGTTGAGGTCCCCCACCATTATTGTATTGGAGTCAGTTTCTCCCTTTAGATCCATTACATATGTTTTAAATAGGCAGGCACCCTGGTATTGGGTGCATATACATTTACTATAGTCATATCTTCCTGTTGAATTGATCATTGAATCATTACGTAATGCCCTTCTTTGTCTCTTAACAGTTTTTTGTTCAAGTCTGTTTTGTTTGATGTTACGATGGCTACCCCTGCTCATTTTTGCTTTCTTTTAGCATAGACTATCCTTTTCTATTCTTTGACTTTTAGTGAATTTAGGCCATTTACATTCAAGGTTACTATGGGTAAGTAACTACTTGGCCCTGCCATTTTTCTATAAATATTCCTATTTTGCTTTGGATTTCCTTTGTAATTTTACTAGGAGATTTTCTGCCTTCACATTCTTTCATAATAATGGTTATTATTCTCTATTTCTATGTGTAGTATCATCCTTAAGAATCATTAGTAAGGCTGGACAAATGATGACAAATGGTGGGTATTTCACCTTCATTTATAAATGAGAGCTTTGCTGGGTACAATATTCTGGGTTGATGGTTTCTTTCTTTTAGGACTTGGGCTGTGTCTCTCCATTCTCTCTTAGCCTGTAGGGTTTCTGATAAGAAATCAGCTGTTAGTCTAATTGGGATCCTCTGAAGGTAATCTGGCATTTCTCTTGTGTACATCTTAGAATCTTTTCCTTATGTTTTACTGTTGAAGGCTTGACTATTATGTGTTGTTGTGAAGAACTTTCCTGATCGTGTCCATTAGGGGTTCTGGTGTGCTTTCTGTACTGGACTGTCTCCCTCCCCCCCCACCTTTTTTTTTTTAAGGATTTTTATTTATTTATTTGACAGGTAGAGTTACAGACAGTGAGACAGAGAGCATTTTTTTTTTTTTTTTTTTTTTTTTTTTTTGCCTTGAGCGGGTTTTATTTTTGCCGGCGGGGACGCAGACGGTCTAGACCGCGGGCGGCTCCCTCAGTGCCGAGGCGACTCTCGCCCCGAGGAGGGCTGGGGCATCCTGAACTTCGAGAGGTTCAGGTTGAGGTCCAGGAAGGTGTAGGGGGTGTAGTCGTGGTGCTGGAGGTTCTTGTAGGTGGTGCTGTCGGACGGCTCCGCAGGCGCCAGCGCGGGCTCCTGTGCGGCGTCTTCCCGCGGCGCCAGAGCAGAGGCGGCCTCCGTCACCCCGCCTGCTTCCTCACACACGTCTTCCCCGTCCACGGGAACGGTCTTCATGCTGTTGGTTTACTCCCCAAATGGCTGCTACGGCCAGAGCTACACCAATCCAAAGCCAGGAGCCAGGTGCTTCTTCTTGGTCTCCCATGTGGGTGCAGGGGCCCAAGCATCTGGGGCATCTTCCACTGCCTTCTGGGCCACAGCAGAGAGCTGGACTGGAAGAGGAGCAGTGGGGACTAGAACCTGGCGCCCATATGGGATACTGGTGCCACAGGCATAGGATCAACCTAGTGCGCCCCTGGACTGTCCCTTTGTTTCTCCAAATTAGAGAAGTTTTCTGTTATTTGCTAAATAAGCCTTGTAATATATTCTCTCTTTCCACACCTTCAGGAACTCCTAAGACACGTATGTTTGGTTATTTTATAGTATCCCATAAATCTTGAACACTATTTCCAGTTTTTTTTTTTTCTTCTTTTTTTTTTTTGTCTCAGATATTTCCAAGGATTTGTCTTCTACCTCAGATATTCTTTCTTCTGCCTTACCAAGTCTGTTGAGACTTTCCACTGTGTTTTCTATTTTACATATTGAATTTTTCATTTCTAATATTTCAGTTTGATTTCTCTTCAGTATTTCTATCTCTTGGCAGAATTTTTCATTCATGTCATTTATGGATTTCTTTATCTCCTGAATTTGTTCTCACATCACCTTGATCACATCTACAAAGACCCTATTTCCAATAAAGGGTTACAATCACATTGTTGGGGGTTAGGACTTCTTAATTTTCTGGGGGACACAGTTCAACCTACAGCACTTTCCAACTTTTGTCCCGTGCCCTGGCTATAACCTCTAGTTGAATATTTAGAAGTGTTGAGAGTGGATAGTCTAATTCTGTTCCTTAGCTTACAGAGAGAGCATCGGTCTTTCACCATTAAATATGATGTTAATTGTGGGGTTTTTTGTAGGTCTCCTCTCTCAGCTGGAGACAAGTCCCTTCTGTTCCTAGTTTTTTGACAATATTTTTGTCATGAAAGGTTGTGGGATATTTTTGGTTGCTTTTTTTTTTTTTTTTTTTTGTTAAAGATTTATTTATTTATTTGAAAGGCAAAGTTATAGAGAGGCAGAGAGAGAGGTGGGGGGGGGGGTGTTCTTCCATCCGCTGGTTTACTCCCTAGGAGCCAGGAGCTTTCTCTGGGTCTCCCACATGGGTGCAGAGACACAAGGACTTAGACCATCTTCCAGTGCTTTCCCAGGCCATAACAGAGAGCTGGATCAGAAATGGAGCAGCCGGGACTAGAACCCGTGCCCACATGAGATACTGGCACCACAGGTGGTGGCCCCACCTGCTACACCACAACACTGGCCCCAGTTTTAAATATTTTATTTATTTATTTGAATGGCAGAGTGACAGAGGGAGAGAAAGAAAGAGAACTTACATTCACTAGTTCACCAGCAAAATGGCTGAAGTGCCCAGGGCTGTGCTAGACCAAAGCCAGGAGCTAGGAACTCCATTTGGGTCTCGTATGGACAGCAGGGTCCCATATATTTGGACTGTCTTCCACACCTTCAGGAGCATTAGCAGGAAGATGGGTTGGAAGTGGAATAGCCAGAGCATGAACTTGTGCCCATACAGGATGCCAGTGTTGCAGGCAGCAATTTAACCTACTGCGCCAGAGTGCTAGTCCCAGAATAGATGTTTCTTCATTTGCTTTTTGTCCTTAGAACCATTTCTGGAGACTTTATTTTTTATTTATTTATTTTTGAAAGATTTATTTATTTTACTCGAAAGAGTTATACAGAGAGAGAAGGAGAGGCAGAGAGAGAGAGAGGTCTTCCATCCACTGGTTCACTCCCCAATTGGCCACAATGTCTGGAGCTGCACCGTTCTGAAGCCAGGAGCTTCTTCTGGGTCTCCCACGCAGGTGCAGGGGCCTAAGGGTTTGAGCCATCTTCTGCTTTCCCAGGCTATAGCAGAGAGCTGGATAGGAAGTGGAACAGCCGGGAGTCGAACCGGCACCCATATAGGATGCTGGCACTGCAGGTGCTGGCTTTACCTGTTGCACTACAGCCCTGGCCCCAAGACTTTAAATAATGTTGTGGATTCTTTAAAAAAATTTTTTGAAAGGTATCTCCATCCAATGATTCACTCCCCAAATGCCATTAATAGCCAAAGCTGGACAAAGCCAAAGCCAGGTGCCTGGAACTCAATTCAGGTCTCCCATGTAGGTGGCAGGGACCCAACTACTTGAGGCATCACTTGCTGCTTCCCAGGATGTGCATTAGCAGGAAACTGGAATTGGAAGCAGATACAGGATCTGGACCTAGACACTCCAGTATAGGATGTGGTTGTTCCAAGAAGCAGTTTTTATTTCCAGGTTTTTGTTTTTGTTTCTTAAATTAATATCACCAATGTCGTTGGGACATTGGCCAGCAGATCTCCTTACATTGTCTCTAGACTTTTTTTTTTTTTAATTTATTCGAAAGTCAGGGTTCCAAAGAGAGAGGGAGAGACAGAGAAAGAGAGATCTTTCATCCACTAGTTCACTCCCTAAGTGGCTGCAATGACCAAGGCAGGTTAGGCAAATACAGGAGCTTCGTCTGTGTTTCCCAGGTGAGTGGAGGAGGCCCAAACACTTGGTCCATCTTCTGCTGCTTTTCCCAGTCCATTAGCAGGTAGCTGGATTGGAAGTGGAACAATGGGGATATGAACTGGCACCCTTATGGGACGTTGATGTCACAGGCGATGGCTTTACCTGCTATGCCACAGCTCTGGCCCCAGGTCCTGTAACTTTTTAATTTATTAAATGAAGTTGCAAGTTTAAGTAATAGTGTAAGGAAATTGCAGGACTCTTCAGACCTTGGTTTTCATTGGGTAGAAAACTGGCAATCAGTCTGACTAGAGTTGAAGGATTTTCTTTTATGAGAAGAAGTAAAATAAGGATATTAGATATACATAGGAGTTAAAAATGTGCATGTAATAAAAGAAAAAGGTAAAATCAGGAATGAAATGAAGAATTTGGTTTCTAAGTTATTTGTGTTATTTAAGAAATTTTTTGAATAATTATAAACTAGGGGGAAAATGTGCTCACTGTGGTTACTGAAAGACTAGAAAGACAGTAAAATGTGCTGATTATTTAATGTTTGTTTATTTTCATCTACTTGAAAAGTAGACAGAGAGATCTTCTGCCTGCTGATTTATTCCCGAAATGCACTCAACTTCTGGGCCAGGCCAAACCCAGGAGCCAAAAACTCCATCTGGTTCTTGGATGTGGGTGGCAGGGTCCTAAGTACTTGGGCTATCATTAGCTGCTTTCTGAGGCACATTGGCAAGGAGCTAGATTACAAATGGATTATCCAGAGCTTGAACTGGCACTGCAATATGGGATGTGGGGATCCCAAACGGCAGCTTAACTTACTGGGCCACAGCACCTGCCTCAAGTACTTTTTGAGAAATAGAGCATGTGTTTGGAAAATACTTAAGATGGTGTTTATCTTTTCCCCTCTTAGGAAATGACCACCAGTGTACATACCCAAGATGAACCAGGTAACTATTACAAGGAAACTTCTAGTTAACACTAGCTCAAAAATTTAGTAAGATTTAGTAAGTGTGTCAGTTTGCTAGAAAGTTGGACAAAATATTCTGTTTTTGAATACATTATCTCTATGAAAAAACTTGGATTTTTGACATATTACTTTAGAAGGCAAGTTAAAAGTGAAGTTTTTTAAAATTTAAATTTATTTGAAAGATTGGAAAAGACAGAGAGAGGTCTTCCATGTACTTATTTACTTTCCATATACCCACATCAGCCAAGGCTGAATCAGGATGAAACCAGGAGCCAGGAATGCAATCCAGTTCTCACAAGAGGGTGGCCAGAGCCCAGATACTTGTCATCACTGCTTCCTGCTAGTGTGTGCATTAGTAGGAAGCTAGAATTTGGAGTGGAGCTGGTACTAAAAGCCAAGCATTCCAGTATGGAATGTGGATATCCCAAGCTATGTCTTAACACTGTGCCAAGTGCCTGCCCCACAGTTAAATGTTTACTACAGAAAGGCTTGTTGAGCATTTATTTCTTCTGGGTCTTCCAAGATAAGGGTATTTTCTTCTAAATAAATGCCTACAATTCTTTATTTGTGGTATTTAACCTGACAGTGCACTATCCTAATGAGGAAATAATGGAACAGCAGAAACTGTTTCTAGAAGATAGATACCTGAATTAAAAACTTTTTTTTTTTTTTAAAGATTTTATTTATCTGAGAGGCAGAGTTACAGACAGAGGGAGAGGCAGACAGAAAGGTCTTCCATCTGTTGGTTCACTCCCCAAATGGCTGCAATGGCGGGAGCTGGGCTTATCTGAAGTCAGGAACCAGGAGCTTCTTCTGGGTCTCCCATGTGGGTGCAGGTGCCCAAGCAGTTGGGCCATCTTCCACTGTTTTCCCAGGCCATAAGCAGAGAGCTGGATCAGAAGAGAAGCAGCTGGGACACTAACCGCTGCCCGTATGGGATGCTGGTGCCACTGGCAGAAGCTTATCTTACTATGCCACAGCACCAGCCCCTAAAAATGTTTTTTAAGTAAACAAATTTCTCAATTGATCCTTCTGTCTAAATGTTCTTATATTTCCTCACAAGGTACCAACGATGGAAGTGCTGAAGCAGCCATAGCTTTACTTACAATGGGGGACTTAGTATTGCAGTCAGAGATCAATACTGAACAGGATGAAGGTAAGAATGAAAGATAATTCCTACCCAAAAATCTCTAAAAATATGACTTTTTTTTTTTTTTGACAGGCAGAGTGGACAGTGAGAGAGACAGAAAGGTCTTCCTTTTTGCCGTTGGTTCAACCTCCAATGGCCGCGGCCAGTGCGCTGCGGCTGGCGCACCGCGCTGATCCAAAGCCAGGAGCCAGGTGCTTCTCCTGGTCTCCCATGTGGGTGCAGGGCCCAAGCACTTGGGCCATCCTCCACTGCACTCTTGGGCCACAGCAGAGAGCTGGCCTGGAAGAGGGGCAACCGGGACAGAATCCAGCACCCCGACCGGGACTAGAACCCGGGGTGCCGGCACTGCAGGCGGAGGATTAGCCTATTGAGCCGCGGCGCCGGCAACCGCCGGCGGTACTCTCTCTCTCTCTCTCTCACTGTCCACTCTGCCTGTCAAAAAAATAAAAAATAAAAAATAAATAAAATAAGAAGTTATACCCACACTGAGTAATAAACCTTTCATATTTGAAGTGTTAAAAAGCATTTTGCTGTTTTTCCAGAAGAGGCAGTATTTGTGCATTGATCCATCCACCGTTTTATTTAGCTCCTTAATGTGTATTGGCAGCCATCTGATTTATTAAGGATAAACAGTAGTGGGCCCTGTGCTTCTATGGGTATAACATCATTGGTTAACTGAGCTCAGTGAGTACTTTGTGAAACAAAGGACTTGCTGCTTGGGTTTTCTTCACAATTAGATGTCAGACACAGTCTGGAGGGGCAGTAACAGTCAGTGAGGCAATTTAAACTGTGGACAGGCCAGAAGATATGCCAACCAGACTTGTAAAAGATTAAGCTGAACTTAGAAGCTATGGGCTTTCCTGTCTCAGTATCTTTAATTAAATTTCATGAATAATTGTGCTATTCTATTTCTCATAATAATTTTGATTGATAATGACTGGTGCCATTCATTTTAGATGTTACTCTTTTAGCTTTATAACCATATATGGAAAGTCTGATTTGCGTTCTCTACATTTAAGGCTGCTTTCTCAGAGGCAGGGAGTTGTGGTGGAGGCTGTAACAAATCTTTAGAACATAAAATACAGGTTTAAAGAAATCATTAATGAATGCAGTCCTGTCTTGAGATCTGTCTAGAGTTATGTTGTTGCTGAAAGTAGCAGAATGATTCAGTTTTACTGATATAATATCATTGAGTTTCCAGTCTGTAAGAATTAAGCCTCATAAAAGGTCATGAAATAAATATATTATAAATTTAAATGTCGAGCTGAAAAGAGCAAACATTATTTGGACATCTGTTTATACTAATCCGTTGTAATTTTCTTTCCTTTTTTTTTCTCCCAGTAGGTGTATGTGTACTTACTGATGTTGATTCAAAGAGTGAAAGCCATATTCCTTTCAGCCCAGATAATGTAAATTTCAAAATTGTTCATGAGTGTCAGGAGCTTTCTTCACCTGTCATCAATACAACTCCTGAATCATTCGAAGAAAACAAGATTGTTTTGGAGGAACAAAGCACTAGAGAAGAAATTGGTTTAGTGGAAAAAGTAAAGGAGAATACGACACCAGCCAGGTTTATTTTAATATCTAACTAATAAATGCTGTTAAACCCACCATCAGTTAGTAGCTTTGAGTAATGCTTTTTAAATGTAAAATAGATAATTAGGATTTCTTATCCTTTTCAGTAAGGTCTGACTGATTTTTATTTTAATTGTTTAATGTTTTGTATATTTTTATATAGCTATGTGTATTGCAGGGGTGGGGAACCTTTTTTTCTGCCAACGATCATTTGGATATTTATAACCTCATTCATGGACCATACAGAACTATCAGTTTTGGGGGCTGGTGACAACAGGTTAAACACCTGCTGTGATGCCTGCATCCCATGTGAGTGCGGATTCCAGTCCTCACTGCCTCACTTCCAATCTAGTTCCCTGCTAATACACCTGGGAAAGCAGCAGCAAATAGTTCAGTTGCTTGGTGCCTTGAACTCATGTGGGGGACCCTGAAGGAATTCTAGGCTCCTGGCTTCTGCCTTGCTCAGCCCTGGCTACAGCAGCTTTCTGAAAAGTGAACCAGCAGATGGAATATCTTTTTTTCTCTTTCTATTTCTGTTTCTCTATGTCTCTCTAACCCTGCCTTTCAAGTAAATAATCTTAAAACAAAAAAAAAAAAATTACTGGGTCCAGCATTTTGGCATAGTGGGTTAAACCACTGCTTGTGACACTGGCAACCCATATGGATGCCGTTTGAGACCCAGCTCTTCACTTCCGATCCAGCTCTCTGCTAATGCTCCTGGGAAAGCAGTTGAAGATGGCCCAGGTGCTTGGGCCCCTGCACCCATGTGGGAGAACCAGAGGAGGCTCTGGGCTCCTGGTTTTGGCCTGGCATAGTCCCTGTCATTGTGAACATTTGGGTAATGAACCAGCGGATAGAAGATATATATATCTCTCTGTCTCTCTCTCCCTCTGTCTCTCTCTTTGAACTCTGCCTTTTAAATACATAAAAAAGAGATCTTAAAAAAATTACCAGGGGCCAGCGCTGTAGTACAGTGAGTTAAGCCATGGCCTGTGGGTCCCATATGGGTGTGGGTTGAGTTCCGGCTGCTCCACATCTGATTCAGCTCCCTGCTAATACACGTGGGAAAACAGTGGAAGGTGGCCTAGGTCCCTGGGCCCCTGCACCCATGTGGGAGACCCAGAAGCTCCTGGCTCCTGGCTTTGACCTGGCAGCCTTGGCTTTTGCAGCCATTTGGGGAGTGAGCCAACGAGTAGAAAATCTCTCTCTCTCTCTGTAACTCTACTTTTCAAATAGATAAATCAATCTTTCTTTAAAAATTACAAACTTAAAAAAAATTATCCTGCTATAGCTGTGTCAAATCTTGAGTTGCCATAATCCTGCAGTTGCCAGACTGATTTCATGAGCCTAATGTGTCCTGCAGGCCAGAGGTTCCCCAGCCCTGAATTGTATTGTGTGTCTGACACTTTAATGAAACACAGATCTCTAATGTTAATGTAAGTGTTGTTTTACAGACATAGTCCAGATTCCCTTTTCAAGTAGTAAAGTAGTAAAGGGACTACTTTATCATTTTAGCATTAAGAAATGAATATTTGCAGACAATGTGACCTTGACAGGTGACACCTTAATGGTATAAGAGCTAAAAAAGTGCTAGACAATAATGTATCAATGTGAAGGAGCAAGGACATTCTTATATGGTAGCTTAGTTACTCTCCCCGTTTTTTTTTTTTTTTTTGTATCTAGCAATACAACATCTAAAGTCACCAGTAATTTGAGAATGAGAAGAAGATTTGTCAAACCTAAACCCAACCTTGGGAAAGTTTTACGGACCAGCAGACTTCATGTTCTTGAGGAAGTTCCCAGTTTGTGTGTAACCCAAGAGGAAAAAGCAGAGATTCCAAGAGGTAAGTTTTATTGTTCTCTTTACAAATTACAGAATGACTTTGACACCAGGAACTGTGCTAGCTTTTCAGTGTAATATTCAGATGTTACAAGTGGCCTATTTTTTGAACTTACAAAAAGGTAAAATGGGGGCCAGTGTTGTGGCATAGCAGTTAAAGGTGCCACCTGTGGCAGAGGTATTCCATATGAATGCTGGTTCAAGTCCCAGCTGCTCCACTTCCAGTTCAGCTAGCTGCCTGCTAAGGCGTGTGGGAAAACAGCAGAAGACCTTAGTGCTTGGGCTCTTGCACCCACAAGGGAGACCTGAATGAAGCTCCTGAATCCAGCCATTTGGGGAGAGAAGCAGCAGACAGAGATCTCTGTCTCCCTCTTTCTCTGTGGACTCTGCCTTTCAAATAAATAAATAAATCTTTAAAAAGCAAACAAAAAAGGTAAAATGACCGAAGAAATAAATATCCATAAATGCAATAACTGGTTTCAGTAATTAGAACCATTTTGCATCATGTGATCAGTCTCTTCTGGGTGTGTGTGTACATGTGTGTGTGCCTGTGCATATTCATAAATATCTCATAGAAAGGTATATATGCAAAACATGGCCAAAAAGACCACTTTGCCTGAAAGGCATGGAATTAAAAACAAAATTCTCAGCTTCCTACTCCCATTTTTACTGGTAAACTGATGTTAACCAGTCCTTTAAAAAAATTCTGTAATTTATTTGTTTGGAAGGCAAAGAGATAGAGACAGAAATCTCCCCCAGCTGCCTGATTCCCCAAATGTACACATCAGTAAGGGCTGGGCAAAGCCAAGACCAGGATCCCAGAACTTAGTCCAGGTCTTCCATCTGGGTGTCAAGAACCCAACCTCTTCTTCTTTTTCTTCTTCTTTTTAAAGATTTATTTTCTTTATTTGAAAGAGTTACAGAGAAAATTCTTCCTGCTAGTTTACTCCCTAAAGGACCATAATGGCCAAGTCTGTGCCAGACTGATGCCAGGAGCTTCTTCCAGCTCTCCCACATGGGAGTTGGGAACCCAAACACTTTGGCCATCTTCTGTTGCTTTTCTCAGGCCTTTAGCAGGCAGCTGGCATTTCTGTGCCTTCTCCCCAACACTTGTTACCTTTTGTCTTTTTGATTATAACTGTCTTGGTGTGAAGTGATGTTTCATTATGGTTTTGATTTGCATTTCCCTCCTGGCTAATGGTATTGTATATTTTTTCAGCGTTTGTGTATCTTTAGAGAAATGTTTGTTTAGGTGTATGCTTTTTTTTTTAAATTGGGTTGTCTTTGTATTATTATTCATTTTTAGGAGTTCTTTATATATTAACACCTTTTTGTTTTTAAAGCTCAACGTATTGAGTCTCCCATATGATCACAGAGCACCCTTTCATTTTTTAGTGACTCATTATTTTTGTGCTGTATACATTGCCCCTTAGTCTCACTTTCTGTTCTACCTTCCCTCCTTGCCTAGAGCTCAATACCTTAGGGTGTTGATGGTAAGGATAGATAGGGCGCCGTCAGCTCCAGGCTGCCTGGTGTACTGAATTCATGCCGAGAAGATCCAGATAGTTAGCCTTATTTTCCTGGTTTGGAGTTCCTGATGTCTGGAATCGCCTCTCATTCAGCAGTACTTCTGTGCATTGTGCATATGCAGTTAGGTCACAGTTAAGCTGGTTGAGCAGCCTCCCAGTACTCTCAATGGGCAGACTCACAGTGCCTTTTTCATATAGAAATCACTTTCTTCCTCTTGTGATATTATTCATTCCCGCATGGTCTCCTCCTGAGCCTTCCCTTCATGAGGAGCTAACCAGAGCTTGTATGTTCCCACCTATCCCTCCTTTATGTATATGTTTCTCATTACAGCGCTATTACATAAAGCAGGAATACAGCTGCTGGGGCAGCCAGGACTGAAATATGTACAGCACAGGATTCACTAATAACATTGGCCAGGATCACACTTCTGCCTCGTGAATAAGTTGATTTTTGGGTCAAAAAGGCTAGGTTTGCGAGATTTAGCTATACTACTTTGAACTGTATCTTACATGTGTTTTATATTTAAGAAACAGAGGAAAATGCTCCCAGAGCAACAGAAGTGGAAGATAAAGGCTTTGGACCAGTTACAGCAGCAGAGAATGAGGAGCAGGGCAGATTGGAGTGCATACATGGTGCCAGTGAGACGAGTATTTCACAAGAAGCAAGCTTAACTCAAAGGTAAAAGAGGGAAGAGATTCTGGGTTTTGGTTTATATTCTATTTTAGCTATTGCTGTTTGATGGTAAAAAGAATTTTGTTGCTTTATGTATACTTAAAAACTTTTGAAAAACTATTGAATTATGTTATCATTGATGTGCTTAGCTCAAGATAAATTCTCCGGCTGTTTGCTTCATTTCTGATAAGTCACTACAACTTTCTTTCAGAGATAAAGAGGAAGAAGAGGGCTCGGAAACCGTGCTGATGCCGTCAGCTGCTCCGCTTGTTCCCCCAGAGCCAGCGGCCTGCACACTCGCTCTCGGTGAGAGCTCTGTTGACGAGCCCCTGAGACAGGAGTCTGAGGGAGGCAGTGTGCTCGCCCTTCACGTGCCGCAGGTGACGGATGCCAGCTATAACGGGGTAGCAGGGGCTTTGCCCTACTTCAAAACAGTCAAGTTTAAGTGACGTACAATAAACTTCACGCTTTTTCGTGTACAGTTCTGCAAGTTTTTGCAAATGTATACATCATGTAACTAATACATGAATGGTTCCATCACCCCTCAAATTCCCTGCTATTTGTATAGTTACCTTCTCTCCCTACCTCTACAACTGCTAATACTTTTTCTTTCTCCTTAGTTTACTTCAGTGTTTTGTTTTATTATTTTTTAAAGATTATTTATTTGAAAGTAAGGGTTAGACACACACACACGGTGGGGGGGGGGGGGGCGGGTTCCATCTGATGGTTCAGATTGGCTGCAATGGCCAGAGCTGTGCCGATCCGAAGCGAGGAGCCAGGAGCTTCTTCTGGGTCTCCTACGCGGGTGCAGGGGCCCAAGGACTTGGGCCATCTTCTGCTGCTTTCCCATGCCACAGCAGAGAGCTGGATCGAAAGTGGAGCAGCCAGGACAAGAACCGGCGCCCACATGGGATGCCAGCGCTTAAGGCCAGTGTGTTAATCCACTGCAACACAGCACTGGCCCCTGTTTTATTTTAAGATGTAGGTATTTATTTGAAAGATACAGCAACAGAGAGGAGAGACAATTTTTGCATCCTGTGGTTCCCTCTCCAAGTGGCTAAAACAGCCGGGTCAAAGCCAGCAGCCAGGAACTCCATCCTGGTCTTCCATTTGGGTGACAGGGACCAAGTACTTGGACCATCATCTGCTGCCTACCCAGGCATATTAGCAGGGAGCTGGATCAAAAGCAGAGCAGTTGGGACTCTGACCAGCACCTTGGTATGGGATGCTGATGTTGCAAGCAGTGGCTTAACCTGCTGTGCCACAACGTTGGCTGCTTTCCCTGTAGTTCTAACTTTGCGAGAGTATACTGTAGTATAGAATTGTAATGAAGCATGGTTCCAGTGTTGGAGTCTAGGATAAAACAGCTAATACTCTTATAAAATATTTGGAAAAGGACAAAAGGAAGTATTTTTTTTTCTAAGATTTATTTTATTTATTGGAAAGGTGGAGTTAGAGGGAAAGACAGAGAGACATGTTTTCCATCCATTGGTTCACTCCCCAGATGGCCACAATGACCAGGGTGGGCCAGGACTGGGCCAGGCCAAAGCCAGGAGCTTCCATGTCTCCCATATAGGTGTATGGGCCAAAGCACTTGGGCTGTCCTCCACTGCTATACCCAGGGCATTAGTAGGAAGCTGGATTGGTAATGGAGCAGCTGGGACACGAGATGGTGCCCATTTTGGATGCAAGTGTTGCAGGAGGCAAGTTTACCTGCTATGCCACAGTGCCAGCCCTAAAGGAAGTGTTTTATACGTAGAGGACAAATTTCTTGCCTTTAACCGGGGAATATGATGAGTTCATTCATAGAGCAAGTCTTCATTGAGCTGTTACTAGTACATGTGTATGCCATGTGAGATACCAAGGATACAGATTTTTTGGGAACAGATGAATAGATGCGTGGTTAAGTTCAGTTTGATGGGTACTGTGCACAAGACTCTCAGGAGTTGTCATCAACCCAGTTCAGTAAATTGGACATCTGGGCATGGGCTCCATGCATGAATTTTTTTTTTTTTAAAGCTCCCCAGGTGAGAGAAGTCTTGTTATTGAAGAACAAGTATAAATTAACCAGTTAAAGGGCCAGAACATGTGTGAAATAGCATGAAATGTTCAGGAATTATAATTACAAGTGGAATGTAAATGAAGAAAGTGATTAGCAATAAAGCCAAAAAGGTAGCTTATAGACAGATCATAAAAGGATTTTTAAAGACTAGCTAAGGAGTTTCAGTATATCCAAAGTTACAAAATCCTCAACTCTCAACTTTTTTAGTTTTATTTTGAAATAATTTTTATTTATTCATTTGTGAGAAGTGTGCACATGCATGAGGGAACTCCCATCCCCTAGTTCATTCTCCAAATGCCTGAAATATTCCTAGGGAAGATCTTAGTTCATGTTTCCCATGTGGATGGCAGGAGTGCATTCCCCCTCCCCCTGTTACCATCACCACTGCCTTCCCAGGGTATGCATTAGCAGTAAATTCGAGTCAGGAGCCAGAGGCAGTCATGAAACCCAGGCACTCTGATATATGCCAACTAGCAGCTTAACTGCCTGCTGCTGGAGTAATTTCAAACCTAGAGAAAAGTTACAAGAATCTGACAGAGACCTTTCCATTCCCTTTACTTGGATTCATTCATTGTTAACACTTTGCCTCATTTGTTTGCTTTCTGTCTTGTTCTCCATCTCTATAGGCAGAAAGATACATGTTAAAACTGAACCATTTGAAAGCAAGCTACAAATATAAGCTTTTACCCCAAATATTCCGTCTTGTATGGACATTTTCTTTTCTTTCTTTTTTTTTTAAAGATTTATTTTTTTATTTGAAAGGCACAGTTACAGAGAGGCAGAGGCAGGAGAGGGGGGAGAGAGAGAGAGAGAGAGAGAGAGATCTTCCTTCTGCTGGTTCACTCCCCAAATGACCACAATGGCTAGAGCTAGGCTAAGCCAAAGCCAAGAGCCAGGAGCTTCTTCCAAGTCTCCCTGGTGGGTGCAGGGGCCCAAGTACATGGGCCATCCCTTGCTGCTCTCCCAGGCATGTTAGCAGGGAGCTGGATCAGAAATGGAGCAGCCAGTATTTGAACTGGCACCTGTATGGGATGCTAGCACTGCAGGTGGCAGCTTTACTCTTTATGCCACAGCACTGGCCCCTGGACATTTTCTTGCAGAGATGTGACAATACTGTTGTCACACTCAGTATTATTTAAGATTGACTCAATAGTATTGTATAATACATAATATACAGTTCCCATTCAAATTTCCCCAGTTGTCCTAGTGATGTCCAGGATGGATTTTTTTAAAATATATATATATATATTTTAATTGAGAGGTAGAGTTACAGACAGGGAGAGACAGACAGAAAGGTCTTCCATCCTCTGGTTCACTCCCCAAAGTGGTTGGAGCTGGGCTGATCTGGAGCCAGGAGCTCCCTCCGGATCTCTAACGCGGGTGCAGGTGTCCAAGCACTTTGGCGATCTTCCACTGTTTTCCCAGGCCATAACTGGAGAGCTGTTTTGGAGGAGCAGCCAGGACTTGAACTGCTGCCCATATGGGATGCTGGCGCCGCAGTCAGTAGTTTAGCCTACTGTGCCACAGCACTGGCCCAATTACTGACATTGTTGATTGAAAATGAAAGTTAAGATTTTAAGCAATAGAGAATTACAATCAGTGTTGTATTTTAGAAAAAACATTGCTTGCAGTTTTGTGGAAAACTGATAGGAGAGAACCATGCTCTAGGCATGCATTTGGATGTTTCCTACTAAGAGTCCAGTGACTGGTGTGATGGGAGTAGAGAGAAGGTTGAGGGATTTGGTTCTCTCTGTCTTGTTGCTTTGAAAATCATTTCATATTATACACACATTTAGTAATTTAGTTAGAATTCTTTATTTGAGTGAATCAGAAGTTTATTGGCATAGCTAAACATTTCATAACACTTGAAAAATTGTACATGGTTTAATAAAGTGGTGAGTTTTAAGAGTTTGTTCTTTTACTTGAGAGGCAAGAGAGAAAAGTGAGTTTCTAACCACTGGTTTACTTCCTGAATGCCTGTAATGGCTGGGACCGGGCCAGGGCCAGAGTCAGAGCCAGGAGCCTAATTACTTGAGCCATCACCACTGACTCCCATGGTCTGCATTGATGGGAAGCCGGAATCAGAGCCAGAGCCTGCAATCAAAACCAGACACTGATGTGGACTATGAGCACCGTAACTGCTAGGCTAAATGCCTGCTCCAGCTGTTGAATTTTGAAAGAATTCTTTTGTGGTGTCACATTGTCAGGAGAACTTTTTTAAAATTAGACCTGGCTAACCTCAACCTTCATTTTAATTTTTTATGACAGTGTATACCAACTAGTATTCCAGAAGTCCAACAAGAGAATGTACTCAATCCTCAGGATTTAACAGGTATGATAAGTGTCATGGAGCTGGATAGTATGGTTTTTATGCCTCATGTAACTACGGAAAAGCACAGAACAATATTTTCTAAGTTTATGGTAGCCTTAAGTGAGAAAAAAACTTCAAGTACTTTGTGTTTATCAATTTTGTTATTTAGCATAAATCATCTACATGATAGATCAGATTTATTCCTAAAGAGTTATTTGTTTATTTATTTGAAATGCAGAGTGACACACATGCACTGGGAAGATGGGTATCTTTGCTTCACTCCACAAATGACCACAAGTCAAGGCTCTGCCAGGCAAAAGCCAGGAGCCAGTAACTCGTGAGGGGCAGGGGCCCAAGTGCTTGGCCATTGCATGCTGCTTTCACAAGCACATTCGCAGGAGCTGGATCAGAACAGCCAGGGTGCAAACTGGCACTTTGATACGGGATGCCAGCATTTCGAGTGGTGGCTTAACTTGGTGCATCACAACATTGACCCATTATCATTGTTATTCTTTATGAAGTTACTTGGTAAGGGGTGATGATATGTGATTTAGTTTTTTATTTTGATGGTAAGTTGTCATGAAACTGCCTTTTTAGAGATGAAATAAATGATTTTGTGTTATTTCATGGTTCACCTTTCTATTACTAACTTTTCAACTTTGATAGTCAATGTGGTTGCTGACATCCATGAAGAAGGGGAAGACGAACAAGCATTCATTCTAACTCTGGTGGAAATCCCAACTAACACAGCTGAAGAATTTACTGACGCCACTGCCCAATTAATGCCTGCCCCTTTGTTGCCAGCACCCATATTGGTGAAGTCAGTGAACACTGAAGAAAAAGGTGATAAGAGGTAATGAATGAGCTAAATTGTTTTGCTAGGAGAAAAGGCACTTTGGAATAGTATCAGTTGAACAAGCTGTTCACGAACATTATTTGAATTGTTGTGGAATCTTAATTAGTAATTATATGGTAACAGAAAAGACATTTAATGTGGTTGATTTTATACCTGATAAAGATACCATTTAAAGTATAATACTTAGATTATGAAACTTGTTTTATATCTTAAGTTATTTTGAAAGCTAAAAAAATTTGGTAGTCTGGATACTTGTTAAAAGTAAACATATATATACAAAACTGAAATAAATGTTCACACAAAATTGCAAAAAATGATAGAGAAGTAACATTTTTGTATATTCCTGATAACTTGTATTTTAACTCCCTATTGTAGACATGTTACATTATATTTTAACCACTATTGTCTATAACACTTTATTGTCTATTAAGTACCATTAGAAATTGAAGCTTTTTATATTAGGCAGGGATTTTAGATTTTAGTTTAACTCTACAGAGATGGAAAGCACTATATACCTCAGATTTAACTCAGTATTGTAGAAGTTAGATGAATGGAAATATGAATGGAACTTGAAACTAGTATTTTTATGGCTGTGACCATCTATATAATTAGTTAGGGGATTTTTTTTTTCATTGTAATAGTTATCTTCGTTCTTACTAAGTAACTTCTAATTCACTGTTTGAATATGTTTTTATTTTCTATGCAGTGTAAATTTACCAGTAACATCATTTATTAAAGATGACATGTATTTATCAGATTTTGGAAGAGATGATTCTAAAAAGCCTCCTGCTAATTTGGATCTTATATCTAGGAAAAGATTTCATTGCAGCCTTGATGAGGGTGACCAGGTTCCTCCTGCCAAAAAGAGTTCACTCGCGTCAGGAGATGATTGTCAAGAATACACCTCTGAGGTAAGAGAGAATCAGTAAGAAAATAACATGATCTTACTGCAGCAGGTCTTGCTTCTGTTTTTTCCTTTACTCTCTTTAAACTTTTAGACATATACAAAGATAGTTCTTTAATTCATAAATAATCCAGGAGTAGTAGGCATTTGGTTCAGTGGCTGAGTCACTGCTTGGGACAGCTGCATTGAATCAGAATGCCTGGATTGAGTCTCCCCTACTCTCTTTCTGGTCTAGTTTTCTGCTGATGTGCATGCTGGAAGGCAGCAGATGATGATTCAGTATTTGGGTCCCTGCCACCCATATGGGAGACCTGGGAAGCTCAGGCCCCTGACTTCAGTCTGGCCCAGTCCCAGCTGTTGTGGAAATTTGGGGAGTGAACCAGCAAATGGAAGATCTCTCTCTCTCTCTCTCTCTCTCTCTCTCTCTCTGTCTCTCTGTCTGCCTTTAGAATAGAATAGAATAAAATGAAATAGGATAATTTAGAATAATAATCTCAACCCAAATGGAATGAATATAATTGCTTTGAAGTAAATAATCTAGGTAAAACTGGTTTTAGATTATAATAATTTTTGACCAGTTCTAGTTGAAAATTAGTGGACATTAATCAAGAACATCATATCCATCTCTGTGACCTTGGCTATACTACGAAATAGCTATGCTACCTTGGATATGATACTTCACCTCTCTGTAAACTTTCCTGATATTTAAACATAGTAATAATCATAATGCTTAAAGTTCTCTTTTGCCCTTAGGAATAAAACCAGAGCCTCTAGTGCCCTTTATAGTAGGCTCGTTTCTGTCTCTAGTCTGATTCTTGTGCTAGTCTCTTCCCTACTTTTTAGCTACATTGGCCTTCTCTCCATCCCTTGAATGCACTGTGTAATTCTTCCAAGTTTCCAGGGCATTTGATTTGTTGTCCTTTCTATATGAAGCATTTCCTTGCAAAGCATACCAGGCTCCTTTAGCTTAGTCATCACTGCCTTAGGGAAATCTGACCAGACCATGCGTACTGGTAGCTTCTTGTTATTCTTTCTAGTACTCTCGTAATTTGTAACTGCACTTTTTGAAATTTGTGAAACAGTTGATTTGGAATCTATATTCTCAAGGGAATTATTGAAGACCAATAGTTCTTGGATGATAGCGGATACAGAGGCAGTGTACTTTGATTTATCTGGTGGATAAAAGTGGAATCCCATGGGTTGGCATCGTGGTACAGCAGGTTAAGCTGTTGCCTATGATGCTGGCATCCCATGTGAGTGCTAGTTCAAGTCCCATCTGGCATCCCATATCAGAGTGCCAATTGGAATTCCAGCTGCCCCATTTCCTGTCCAGCTCCCTGCTAATGTGGTTGGGAAAACAGCAGATGATGGCACAAGTACTTGGGCTCACGCCAACCATGTGGGAGACTCAAATGGAGTTCCAGGCTCCTGGCATCAGCCTGGCCCAGCCCTGGCCATTGCAACCATTTGGGGAGTGCACCAGCAGATGGAAGAGCTCTGCCTTTCAAATAAATACATGTCTTTAAATAATAATAATAATAAATGATATCCTAGAGTAGTTGTGATTTCTCATGTTGTGGCGGATATTGAACATCTTTTCATATGCTTAAGAGCCATTTATATTTCCTTTTCTTTGAAATGAGTTTTATTTTCTTTACCCACTTTCAACTGGGTTGATTTTTTTTCTTACAGGTTTAGAAGCACTTTCTATTCGGTGTCTGTGATAAACTACACCTATTTTTTTTTCTTAGTTTGTCATTTATTATTTTTTCCTAAAAATTTTTTTGCTTAACCTTTTATTTTAAGCATTTATTTGAAAGGCAGAAAAACAGAGAGGCAGACCGAGAGATGCAGAGAGCTCGTCTTTCTGCTTGTTCACTCCCCAAATACCTGCAACAGCTGCGGTTGTGCCAGACTGAAGCCAGGTGCCATTAACGGGAATTCAGTGTAGATCTCCCACATGGGTGACAGGTCCCAACTATCTGAGCCATCCCAGGCTGCCTCCTAGGTTGCGTATTAACAAGAAGCGAGAATCAGGAGGGGAGCCCAGGCACTCCAGTATGCAGATGAGGGCCTCCCAAGCAGCATCTTAACCACCACAAATGCCCACCCCTGTTTATCTTTTTAATATGAATATTGTCTAGCCTATCAAAAAGTAAATGGACTAGTGTAATGTATCCCTATGTACCTCTTAACCAGTTTTAACAATTTGTTAGCATTCTCAGGAGACATTGTTCTGCTTTATTTTAAAAGTATGTTTAATAATAGCATGGCAGAAAGACCATAGTGCGTAACTTAATTCCAAAACTAAATTTAAATCTAAAACCAGATTATACTGTGCTGTTTAAAAAAAATAGATAGATGTACATTGGTACAACTATTTAAGAAAAGTGTAGTGTCTGTTGGGCTTATTTGTGGGCTTCTATTTTCTAAACTTTTTTTTTTTTAATTTTTATTGTTTTATTTGAGAAGCAGAGAGAGAGAGCAACAGACAGACCCCCAGAAAGTTCCCATCTGCTGGTACACTCCCCACATGTCTGCAATGGCCACCCTGGGCTGAGGCCATGGCCAGGAACCTCAATCCAGATCTCTTGCATGGGTAGCAGGAACCCAATTACTTGAGCCATCATCCTTGCCTCCTGTGGTCTGTGTTGTTTGGAAACTAGAGTCAGGAGCTGAGGCTAGGAATTGAACCCAGCCACTCTGATATGGAACACTCTGATATCTTAACCACTTGGCTAAACACCTGCTCCCTAAAACAGAATTGTTTGTACAAAATTCTGGAATGCATGCATACTGCATTTAGAGAGGCATGCACACATTTTTTTCATTTTCTGTCATCAGCTTCATTAATCTTTTTATTTGTGGCTTTAGGGGATTATGTTATACACTGAAAGGTCGTCTTTGAGATTTAAAGTTTCTAGGGGCGCCCCTGTGGTGTAGCAGTTAAAGCTGCCGCTTGCAGTGTCAGCATCATGGTTCAAGACCCAGCCACTCTACTTCCAATCCAGCTCCTTGCTATTGCCTGGGAAAGCAGTAGAAGATGGCCCAAGTCCTTGGGCCCCTGCATCCATGTGGGGGACCCAGAAGAAGCTCCTGGCTTCAGATCGGCACAGCTCTGGCTGTTGCAGCCAACTGGGTGGTGAATCAGCAGATGGAAGACCTCTCTTCTTTCTGTGTGTGTGTGTGTGCACGTGTGCACGCGCGCCTCTCAGTAACTCTACCTTTCAAATAAATAAATCTTTTATAAAATAAAATAAAAGTTTCTAGCAACCTAACCCACTGTGCCATAATGCTGGCTCTGAACAATTATTTCCTATCTAAAGTGCTTACTGAATTTCCTCATTGTGTGTAGCTGTTTTTCAGTTGACTCTCTCGAGTTTTATAGGTAAGCAGTCATTTCATCTGCAAATGTAGTTTTAATTTTTCTCTTCTACTTTTTAAAGCTCTAATTTCTTTCTCCTTTATAAAAATTTTATTCATATAACTTAAAATGTTAATAGTCCCATTATTGGACATCTTTTTCTTGTTCCTGATGTCAGTGGGAGTACTTCCAAAGTTTAGTAGTAAAATACTCACTTTCAGACTGTGATGGATACATATTATGATGTGAAGAAAATGGCAATCCTATTTCGCTCAGTTTTTTTTCAAGATTGAGTATTGTTGGACACCTTTTCTATAAAGAGGATTTTTCTCCTCAGAGCTGTTGAATTGTATTAGACTGTATAGTACTGTGTGTTTTCTACATTCCTGAAACAAACTCTTAGTGACCGTGATATCTTTTTTCATTGAAGTTTATTTATTTGTAAAGTAGAGTGACAGAGAGAAGGAGAGATCTTCCATCTTCAACAGATGGGACTGGGCAGATGGAAGCCAAGAGCCAGGATCTCCATCTGGACCTCCGCTGTTGGTGATACCAGCCCACCTACTTGGACCACTGTGACCTGCCTCTCAGAGTGCACATTAGCCGGGAGCTAGGTCAGAGGAAAGGCTCAGATTGGCACTCCAGTATGGGGTGGTCTGTAACATTTCATATGGAATTTATACACTGATGTTAAGTGAGACTGGTTAACTGGTTAGGCTTGATTTATAAAAAGCATTTGAGGGGCAGGCATTTGGTGCAGTGGGCAAGATGCCACTTTTTAAATTTTTTTTTTTTTATTTGACAGATAAGACAGAGAGAGAGACAGAAAGAAAGGTCTTCCTTCCGTTGGTTCACCCCTCAAATGGCTGCTACAGCCGGCGCTGTGCCGATCCAAAGCCAGGAGCCAGGTGCTTCCTCCTGGTCTCCCACGTGGGTACAGGCGCCCAAGCACTTGGGCCATCCTCCACTGCCCTCCCAGGCCACAGCAGAGAGCTGGACTGGAAGAGGAGCAGCCGGGACTAGAACCCGGTGCCCATATGGGATGCTGGCGCCGCAGGCCTCAGCGCCAGCCCCAAGATGCACTTTGAGTGCCCACTTTCCTATGGACTTGGCTGGTTCCAAGTCCTGGCTCCACTCCTGATTCTGTCTTCCTGCTAGTGTGCATCTTGGGAGGCAGCAGGTGATAGCTCAAGTAGTTGCATCCCTTCCACCCACATAGAAAACCTGACTTGAGTTCTGGCTTCCAGGCATTTGGGTAGTAAATCAGTGGATGAGAACTGTCTCTCAAATAAATGAAATAAATAAAGGACACTTAACAACTGTCTTTTTATTGGGCTCTGGAACAGTTTAATTAATGGTAGCAGTGTCTTTTCCATAAACATTTGGTAGGTATGACTCCTGTAAGACATGTCTGACTCTAGAGCTTTCTGAGAGATGACATACTTTCTTATAGAAGGAAAGACTTACAATTAATGTAATAAATGGATTTCTAATGTTTTTTGTAAATTTTCTTAAAACAGGTATGTTCAAAGGAATTAATAAATGTTTTTGAGGAAGCAGGTGAGTGAAGTAAATTTTAACATTATTGAATGTTGCCGAATACTCCTGAATATTTTTGATGTATTTTCTCTGAGAGTGATTCTTTTATTCTCAGCATTTCCTCCCTTCAACAAGTGCCTTTTAGAAATCAGCAAGTTGAAGATGAAGGAATGTTTAAATCGGTGCTTACCATTACCAGAATATTCACCTAGAGCCAGATATCTTTTCAGGCTTAAGTCACCTGTGGAAGCCCACAGGATGTTAGAATCTTCTATATTTTATAGGAATTTAAAATCTCTCAAGGATATTAAACCATTTAGGGTCCAGTTCCCTCATAAATAAGACAACCAAACATATTTATCCTGTATTTTATACACTTGTTATCAATTTTTTATGGTGTTATTTCTCTTCTTTCAAACTTAATGTGCCTTAAGCTTGTCATTCTCATCTTTAGCCATTGTTAACTGTGACAGTGGCACTTGTGAATTAAAAAGAAGTTGGTAATGACATCTAACAGAGTTAACCATGGAAAGGTTCAATAACCTTGGTGGTTCTCATTCTTTACAACATTGTCACACTTTATCTCAGTCGTCCCAACTGGGACTGTGAAACTGACATGTGATTGGAGTTTCTGTTTTCTAATAATGTCCTATATTTCTCCCATCTCTTCCTGTCCTGTAAAAGCATTTGACAAACCACAGTGCACTGAATGCTAGTCAGTGTGTTCCATCGCATCTGTAATTGGGTTGTTTGTTTCAGTGGGTATACTTGCCAACTCCATTCCCCCTTCACTCTGCTAGAACACTTCCACTGGGACTAGGCCTGGAAAGCAGCTGTCTTAAAGGAAATTTTTTTTTTAATTTAACAAGAGATTTCTCCATGTTTTATGCTAATTAAATGCTTTTCTGGGTTTTTAAAATACTATTTAAGAACTCTTTAAGTGTTTGAGACTCTATGGGCCTAATTTTTCCATGTGGCCATGGAATTACCGCCTCTGTTTTGGGTTAGTGTTTCTATATTATAATAGCCCTAGATTTTTAGGACATCATCATCAAGTTCAAGAAATATTCATAGAGAAAGGTTTTATAGGCAAGATATTATGATATACTATTTTATGTCTACTACTGAGGCTGTTGCCAAATCTTTTACCAGTTGTATTAAAAATAGTTCTAGTAACTTCACTAATTATAATTTAGCTTAATCTTTTTAGGGTAGGTTTATCATAGAGTGGCCCTTCCAATACTGTGATCACATTGCATTATTTTGATGTATGTGCTTACTGTCTGCCTTCCGTTTTTTTTGAAGGGAAGTCTTACAAGGGTCAAGATATTTCTCCTACCATAGGAAGCACGCTGAGTCCAGAACCTCAAAAGGAGCACCTCGAATCAACTCTGCGAAGTATAGGATCTGGAACTCTTGATAACATTGGCCATACACTTGGAGAGAAAAGTGTGCCTCAGTTACCTCAGGTTGAGACAACAGTGTCTGATAGGGAAGGAAGGACTGATGCTGCCTCTACATCTCAGCAGATGGAGAGCAGGGCCCCCGCCACAAAACCGCCACTGTCCAGGTACCACAAGACAACCTTCAGTGAGAGCTTCTCTCCCTCCGTCTCTATTTCTCAGTGTATAAATATGAAGTACATGAAATGGCTACAACTTAGGTGTATCTGTAAAGATGAAATCTAGCACTATGATGGCATTTTAGAAACCCAGTTTCTACCAGGAATGGAAAGGGAGGAAGTTTCAGCATTTGGGAGTACAGAGATATTCCCGATAAACATTCACTCCAGACATCCAGACTCTTCAGCGCTGCTACGACAGCTGTTTTAGATAGGAAATCTTAAACTGTATTATACACCTTTTCCAGATCATCCATGGTGATTCTGATTGTCACCTATTCTGCCATATGGGAGCTGCTGATACTCAGGTAGATGGTAGGAGACAAAAGGCTGATGTTGGAGATAACTCTGGAGCTTGCTTTTTTGAAGTCCCAGATAAATAATATGTTCTTTTTCTCCTTCATGGCATACCAACAAAGTAAACCATGGTTTCCTAATTGTGAGAGTAAGTGTGGGATTTAAGCCCAAAGCCAGCTTCCCCCACATTGGTTTTCCTCAGAGTCTATAAGCAAGTTTTTGGGCTATTGATAACTATTGGCTTGTCAGCAATACTCAGAAAGCTTACATGGTGAGGGAAACGGTGAGAAAGGACTGTGTTGCTTAAGTAGGCGTATTTAGTAAATCTATTTTGTTGTTACTAAAATTTCAAATAGTAGAGCTTAACAATGTTTTGTCTGGCCTTGGAAATGTGCTGAAAATAGATGGTGGGAAGTATCCTGAGGATTTGGGTGAAAACAGCTTGGAAGTAGTGTTTTAGAACAGAGGTCAGAGGTCAGCACACTTTTTGTAAATGGGCACATGGTACATATTTTAGGTTTTGTGGCAGTGTGGCCTATATTTCAACTACTCAGCTCTGCAGTTGCAGTGCAAAAGTAGCATAAACCTTATATAAACAAACAGATTTGCTCCAATAAAACCTACTTACGGATTCAGGTTGGGCTGTACTTGGCTTTGTTGACCACAGTTTGCTGACCATTGCTTCATAGCCTTACTTGCTACTCAAAGTGTGGTTCTAGGACCAGCAGTAAGGACAGTGTTAGGAGATGCAGTTGAAGGCTTAGCCTACTATGCCACAGTGCCAGCCCCTTGAAACGCACTTTTCAAAAACAAATATAACCTGGTCTTATCTTTCTGGGACCCAGACCTGATTACACAGCAGGAAGAATAAAGCCACCAACTTTTAAAAAAACATTTTTTTTCTTTCCCCTGTATTTAAAAAAATTTAAGTTATACAAGTTTTATGTGTATATATACAGATTTAGCAACATAGTGATACTTCCCACCCTACCCTCCCTCCCACTTCTTCCTCCCTCTCCTATTCCCACTTTTAATTTTTACAAAGATTTGTTTTCACTTCACTTAATGGTTGTAAGGTTAAACCTACACTAAGTAAAGAGTTCAACAAATAATATGAAGGAAAAAAAATACTGTTCCTCAACAGAAGAGACAAGAGCTGTAAATAGTCATTGAATCTCAAAATGTCCATTTTACTCTAATATATTACATTTTAGGTTCTTTATTAGTTACCCCAGATCAGGGAAAACATATGAAATCTGTCTTGTTGGGACTGGCTTATTTCACTTAGTATAATTGTTTCTAGTTGCATCTATTTTGTTGGAAAAGACAGAATCCCCCCCCCCCCCGTTTTTTTTTCCTACAGCTAAGTAGAACTCCATAGTGTATATACTGTAATTTCTTTATCCAGTCAACAGTTGATGGACTCCTGGGTTGGTTCCCTATCTTAGCTATTGTGACTTGAGCTGCAGTGAACATGGGGGTACAGATAACTCATATGCTGATTTCTTTTGGTTTGGGTGAATTCCCAGGAATAGAATGGCTCGATCATATGGTAGGTCTATATTCAGATTTCTGAGATAAAGCCACCAACTTTTACATCGCCTGGCTAATCGTGGAAATATGTCCAGGCTTCAAATAACTTGAGATTTAATTTTTTTCTAGGCAGAACAATGTAAGATTAAAATGGGGAAAGATATTTAATATTTAATGTTAAGCTTTAAAAAGAAACCTGCTATCATTGCTATGTGTCTTCATAGAAGACTGTGTGATGAGAAAGTACAAAAGATACTGCCATTCAGAGAAAAAAAAAAATCAATGTGTCTCTCTAGGTATTCTTGAATAACTTTTTAATTTTGCATTTCTAGACCTGGCAGAAGACCCCTGGGATTTTTATCTTTAATATGTTCAAAAAATAGTCTGGAGTCTGATGAACCCACTCAGGTCCATAGAAAGAAGCGCCTAAAACCTCTTATACCTGTATCAAGACAGAATTTGAAAAGGTCTGCCCCACTCAATGAAGGCCAGAAAAAAAATCCGGAGACCTCTGATGCGCTTCCATCTCCAGGTGTTGTTGCTAATACTCAGTCTGAGAATGTTGGCGATTCAGCAGCTCAGGTGTGTGATGACCACTCTGTTGTTTGTGTAAAATGGGTTGGGTTTCATACTTAACTGGGGAAACATCATAATTGTTATTTGAATATCAGAAATTATATCAGAGCAATTGCATCTGGCTCCTCCCCATGGTGTCCCCTCCATACTGAAAAGTTAGCTATCAAATTAGGAAGTTACAGCTCTGTAGTATCGAATTAGCCATACGTGTACACATAGTTACCATTACTTTAATATAAAGCCTGCTTCTGACTTGTGGTAGCAGAATGAAGCAGTGCTTGCATTTTATTTGCCTTAGGAGACATGTCCCGACACCTACAAGAATTTAAGGGACTATGAATTGTTTGTGTGTTTCATTTCTGTGTGTTTCTTTCTTTTTTTTCTTTTTTTTTTTTTTTACAGGCAGAGTTAGACAGTGAGAGAGAGACAGAGGGAAAGGTCTTCCTTCTGTAGGTTCACCCCTCAAATGGCTGCTACAGCTGCCGTGCTATGCCGATCCAAAGCCAGGAGCCAGGTGCTTCCTCCTGGTCTCCCATGCGGGTGCAGGGCCCAAGGGCCTGGGCCATCCTCCACTGCCTTCCTGGGCCACAGCAGAGAGCTGGACTGAAAGAGGAGCAACCAGGACAGAATCCGGCGCCCCAACTGGGACTAAAACCCGGAGTGCCAGTGCCGAAGGTGGAGGATTAGCCTAGTGAGCTGCGGCGCCGGCCAGAACGGTTATAATTATCAGCAGTATAGTAGTGCCAGTTTAATCAAATCCTTGCCAGACTTAGATATTAACATTTCAAAATAAGTTATTTTTTCTATTAAGTATAATGGTGGAGTGGCCATTTGGCCTAGCAGTTAAGTTGCCCTTTAAGACACCCACATTCCTTATTGGAAGTGCCTAGATTTGTGTCCTGCCCTGGCTGCTAATTCCAGATTCTTGCTGTTGAGCACCTGGGAGACAGGTGATGGCTCAAGTCATTGGGTCACTGCCACCCGCTTGGGGGACCTGGATGAAGATCCTGGCTGCTGCTATGGTCTGGCTTGACTGTTGTGGACATTTGGGGAATGAACTGGTAGATAGGAGCTCTTTCTGTTTGTCTTGTGGTGTCTCACTGCCCCCCCAAAATAAATTTAAAAAAAGGTAGTCCTCCCTACTTGATTCAGAATTTTCTTTTTGCATTTTATAGGAATTTTTGCTTTAATAAGATCACATTTAAATCTTTTGATCCATCTAGAATTTATTTTGGTGAGACTTAGGTCTGACTTTTATATAGTTACCCAACATTATATTTTGAATAATTCAATGTTTCTCTTTTATTGCTTTTGTCAGATGCTAAATTTCCATATATGTTGGGATCATTTCACTTACTCTTTTTCATTGATGTGCTCATAGATGTCTGTTCCTGTGCCAGTACCTTGCTATCTTAATTTTTCATAAATGTGCTCATTTTTGCTAAGGTTTTTGATTTGTGTTGTTTCAATCAAGTGCTGTTCTGTTATAACCAATGCTACAAAAGTTATTTTATTTTTTTTAAAGATTTATTTATTTATTCGAAAGTCAGAGTTACACAGAGAAAGGAAAGGCAGAGAGAGAGAGAGAGAGAGAGAGAGAGAAGTCTTCCATCCACTGGTTCACTCCCCAGTTGGCTGCAACAGCTGGAGCTGTGCTGATTCGAAGCCAGGAGCCAGGAGCTTCTTCCGTGTCTCCCACGCGGGTGCAGGGGCCCAAGGACTTGGTCCATCTTCTACTGTTTTCCCAGGCCATAGCAGAAAGCTAGAGCAGAAGTGGAGCAGCTGGGTCTTGAACCGGCACCCATATGGGATGCCAGCACTTAAGGCCAGGGCGTTAACCCACTGCATCAACAGTGCTGGCCCTGGTTATTTTATTCTTAACACTCTTACTATGTTTAGGATTATTTCCTTAATTTTTATAGTAGGAAATGAAATTGTTGGGTCAATATGAACATATTTAGGAGTCAGTATTTATCGGCATATTGTTTTTGAAGCAGATGATATCCATTTAGGTTATCATTAGGAGTATCTAAATGTTGTGTTGCATTTTTCTTTTTATTTCTTTTTGTTTGTTTCCCAGAAACCTTTTATTTAAGGAATACAGACTTCATGCATTTCATAAATACAACTTTAGGAACATGGTGATTCTTCCCACCCTACCTGCCCTCCCACCCTTCTCTCTCCTCCCTCTGCTATTCCCATTCTTATATTTTACTAAGATCTATTATTAATTAACTTAATATACATAAGATTAACTCTATGCAAAGTAGAGTTCAACAAACAGCGTGAAAAAAAAAAAAACAACTGTTCCTCCACAGTTGAGACAAGTGCTGTTCAAAGTCATCACATCTCAAAATGTCAATTTCACTTCTATAGATTATCATGCATTTTTATTTTCACTGTCTTCTTTAGGACTCTCGTGATCAACCCTTATTGACAGAAGAGTGTAAAAGTGGCCAGAAGCAGGTACCTGCGGAAGAGCCAACCTCAGTCTCTGAGTATTTTTTCAATGATATCTTCATTGAAGTGGATGAAATAGAATAAGACATTCTTAGGTTTTTTATCTTTTTAATTTCTGGACTCAATTACATCAACAAAGCAGTATTTTGCAAAAAAGGAAAGGAAAAAAAATCACTGTCTTTTTTCTTTAGATTGATTTTGAATATTAAGGAGCTTGAAGCTTGATTGGAAGCTTTTGTAATCAGTGGAAAAGATTGCTTGAGGTTCCTTCCTTCTGATTGATTCAGCATTTTGGAAGTACCAAGCGATTAGGACCTGCTTTCTCAGACGGCAATGCAACTCTTGTTTACATTCTGACTCTTCCTGTGCGGAGCACACATGGACACTGGGAATGTCGTGGATAAATATCTCTGTACAGATCACAGAGCCGACGTCTTTGGAGGCTGATTGTCTTTAACATTTTGTGAACTTCTTTTTGGAAGGTTTTTTCTTTGTCTGTCTTTTGGGGGGATGATGAAGGCCTTTTCAGTTGCCTTTAAGTATATAAAAGCAAATTGTGAAATTCCACTTTAGTATGCTAAGATTAAAACTTTTCTATTATCAGCTGTTTGGCTGACTGAAAAATATGTATTTTTCTAATTCATGGTGATGTAACATTAGTCCTAATTGAAGAACTAGTATTTAAAGTTATTATTTATAAAATGACACATCAGAGAGCTTATTTATTTTTAAATTTTTTATTTAAAATGCTAGTCAGTTTTAATTATTTTCATCCCTCTGATTGTGGGTAAGGGAGGCATTAACAAATTTAGTCTCCTTTTCCTCTTTAATTTTAAAGATATTTAAAATGATACAACTAAAATGTTTGGGTAGTGTATATGTGTTGAATGCTTTTTTTTTTTTCCATCATTTAGTTTATTACCTTTGTACTGTGAATTTTTTTGTTTTCATTTCTTGAATAATCTCAGGATTTTCATGGGTGAGAAAAACTCGTAAGTTGATTTATGAACAAATTTCCATATAAAACGCAATCTCCTTTATATACACACATACACACTCCTTTTTAAAAAAAAAAAAAAAACTTCTTGATAGTTTTTCCACCATTAATTTCTGCTCAAGGAACTTCTTAGGCCTTTAAGTACACAACATAATTTTGATGTTAAAAGTAGAAAATAATGTAATAAGACTTTATATAAAAGTCAGTGATTATCATCAATATGAATTTAAGGGTTTTTAATTTTGAAGTTTCATGATTTACATATTATTAAATAGAGTAGATAATTATCTGTTACCTACTCCAGCAAATCTTAGGAGTTCAGATTAAACTTCTCCAAGAGCAGATTGATTGTGGTTTTATTTGCAAAGCTTTTTGAGTTGGAAACATTTTGTGCAGAATAATTTGGGGTTTGCCAGATGTCACCGTGGCAGCCAGACAAGCCTGCCCTTTGAGTGGGAAAGCAGCCATAGACAGTGCTTGAATGAAGGATGGTGGCTGAATTGGGCTCCTAGTTTGATTTGACCCCTGTGGTGCTGATGTGTCTACGTATGAGTTGTTGAAATCATGACTTGTGCCTAAAAGTCAGATGTGTGGATTGCATTATGAACTGATCAGATTTTTATTGGGAAGATATTTTAAAGTCTAGATAATTGTGTCTATATGTTGAAACACTGGTAGCCAGTTTTCAGGCTCCTTAGTAAGAAGGGGTGTGGCTCAGCAAGTGTAACAGTAAAGCTAATCTGTTGAAATGATTGCTGTAAGAGCTTTCTTATTCATTGCCTTATAGTAAAATTTACAGTAACTTTTTGTCACAAAAGAGGATGTATAAACTGGGAAATTCTCTATAGATATGCATTTATTTATTTTGTGTGATTAATATGTTACAAAAATCATGGAGTAAACCACATTGCTATTTTATAACTTGTTTTTGTAAATTCTAAACAATCTCATTCTGAAAAGGCTTCCTTCTCTTAATTAATGTTGAGTATTAGATATCCATGACTGTTATCCCTGTGTAATATTTATTTTTAACTTTGTCCACATCTATTCCTGCTCATCTCCAGTAAAATAATTTTATGGAAGATAAAATTACTGTACAAAGAATACAGAGGGCATTCCTTTTATTAGAGGATAAAGTTGGCCAACTAAATTATCCTAGTTATTCTTAAAATGAATCTTGGGCAAAGAGAAACATAGTCAGTGTATTTATCTTGTAAGATGGAAAGACCCATGCTGAATCTGATTAATGTAAGAAGATGTTGCAAAGAATTGATTTTATAAATCTTAAAGGAGATGTGATGGTATTTATCTTTTCTTGATTTTTCCTTCTGAACATTGATGTCTTTAGAAAGTAATCAACATGATGGTTTCAGGGCCTAATTGTTGGTAAATGATTGAGACACAGATAAAAATGTTAATATCCACTGTTTACCAAACCATGTTATTTGAATTAGAAGTGACCATGTATATTATCTTGCTTGAAGAAGTATTTGACAAAAAAAAGCAGTATCTGTCATTTGTAAATTTTCTTGTTCTAAAGAAAGCAGTTATGTTCTATAGATATAAATTATGTAAATAAAAGTTATTTTATACCACTTCTATTGTGTCCTTTTCTTTCTTTCTTTTTTTTTTTTTTTTGTTTGTTTTTGACAGGCAGAGTGGATAGTGAGAGAGAGAGAGAGACAGAGAGGAAGGTCTTCCTTTTTGCCGTTGGTTCATCCTCCAATGGCCGCTGCGGCCGGCGCATCACGCTGATCCGAAGCCAGGAGCCAGGTGCTTCTCCTGGTCTCCCATGCGGGTGCAGGGCCCAAGGACTTGGGCCATCCTCCACTGCCTTCCCGGGCCATAGCAGAGAGCTGGCCTGGAAGAGGGGCAACTGGGATAGAATCCGGCACCCCAACCGGGACTAGAACCTGGTGTGCCGGCGCCGCAAGGCGGAGGATTAGCCTGTTAAGCCACAGCGCCGGCCTATTGTGTCCTTTTCAAACAAGTTATTTATGTTCAGTTAACCAAAACCAGTTACTGTTTTCACCTATACTGTGCACTTTCTTCCTTCCTTCTGTAAAAACACAGCTGGAAGAATTCATTTTTATTCTTCTATGCTTGCTACGTTTTGCTCTTGTAAGAGTAAAGAATAAAGAACAGCCTGCCCCCATATCTCTGACATGTAAAGAATTGCTTGCTTTTATTTACTCCTTCTATAATGAATTTATAAATATATGAGCTTGATCTGTTTTAATCATTTCTTTTCCTCTTCTTTCACCACACACTTTGTTTTCTCTGTAGAGAAAGACAAATGGGAAACTTTAGACCTGGATATAATATAAACTTGGGTTTACAAAGTAGATATTGGCAGAATCTGAGTTGGCCAAAAAGTTTAGTCGAGAGAAATGTCTGGAAACTTTCCTGAAAGGTAGGCAGTCTAGTCATTTCTCTAGATACTTGGCCTTAAGCTTTGCTAGACTATCAAAGAGCTGCTCATATGGGCTGCATTTTTTTGTCTGCTCATTTTTAGGGACAATGTCAAGTACAGAAGTCTAAAAGAATAGTTTTTATTATAATGATGCAGACTTTGTTTATCATCATCTAGTATCCTATTTATGACAACCTATATTTCGTTCTAGTGCTAGGAATAATTGTGTTTCTTTTCAATTTTTTTAATATGTGGTCTATCTGAATCTTTGTATTTTCTTTCGAAGTGCAAAATCAAACTGGGAACCAACATGCTACAAGGTAGAATACTTTGTCACACATTTTGCATATTAAATTAATTTTCATTTCCTCCCGTCTAGATTTTTAGAAACCTGTCACCTTTTCAAAATAAGAAGCTATGGTTTATTAAACTGGGCACAGTGCTGACCTCTTCACTTTTCCCTTCTGTACCTGTCAGTTAATCTAACGCCTTCCAGGATTAAACATGGTTTCCTTCCTCTTTTTTTTTTTCTCCTTTTTCTTTTTTTTTAAAGAGATCTATTTGTTTGAAAGGCAGAGAAACAGGGGGAAAGACAGCAAAAGATATTTTCCTTTTTTTTTTTTTTAAGATTTATTAATTTATCTGAAAGGTAGAGTTACAGAGAGGCAGAGGCAGAGCGAGAGGTCTTTCATCTGCTGGTTCATTCCCCAAATAGCTGCAACCACCGGAGCTGTTCCGATCCGAAGCCAGGAGCCAGGAGCTTCTTCCAGGTCTCCCACATGGGTGCAGATGCCCAAGGACTTCGGCCATCTTTTACTGCTTTCCCAGCCTTAGCAGAGAGCTGGATTGGAAGAGGAGCAGCTGGGACTTGAACCGGTGCCCATATGGGAATGCTGACATTGCACGCAGCAGCTTTACCCGCTACGTCACAGTGCCAGCCCTGAAAAAGATTTTCTGCTGGCTTACCCAAATGGCTGTTACAGCCACATCTGGGCTAGGGTGAAGTAAGGAGCCAAGAACTCCATCTGGGCCTCCCATGAGGGTGGCAGGGGCCCATACAGTTGGGCCATCATCAGTTGCTTTCCCAGGCACATTAGCAGGGCGCTGAATTGGAAGCAAATCAACTTGGAATCAAACCAGCACTTTAGTATAGTATGCTATTGCCCTAAGGAGTGGCTGAACCTGCTGTCCAACAATGCTAGCCCCCGCTATCCTCCTTTTATTAGGTTGAGCCATATTATCTGTGTTCATTTCCTTTGGATTAATACCCCTTAGTGGGGTGCTGAATCGTGTGATAATATCCCTATTGAAATTGGTAAATTACCCAGTTCTCTTAACTGTTGGTTCAGCGATTCTGTAATAACCTTTATGTTTCCTATTGGAAACATCTTCCATTGGATACTAGAACCTCCAAATACATAAAGGTTGAGGGCAAAGAGATGAGAAGCAATAATCTGCAGTGGCCTACTACGTGGCATGGTGAGAGGGGCTGCTCCCCGTTAAGCTCTATAACATTGGTTGCTAGTTTTAAGGCATATGCAACATTCTCTTCTCTTCTTGACTAGAACTCTTAACTCGGTCTTCATGAGGCCATTCCACCCAGCAGCTACTTCTTTATTTTTATTTATTTGAAAGGCAGACAGATGTTCCATCCTCTGGTTTATGCTCCAGATGCCCACAACAGCTGAAGCTAAGCCAGGCTCAAGTCAAGAGACACCTGCACCACCACGTTTATAGCAGCCAAAATATGGAATCAACCAAGCGGTCCATCAGCAGATTGAGTGGATAAAGAAAATTTGGCATGTCTACACAGTGGAATATTGTTCAGCTATTTAAAAAAATGAAATTCTAACATTGCAGCAAAATGGATGCAAGTGGAAAACATCATGTTGAGTGAAATGCCACACAGGGAAAGACAAATACCATGTTCTCCCTCATGTATGTGAGCTAAAATTTAAAATGGGGGGGGGGGGGAGGAAGCCTGCATATATCATTATTGCTACAAATATAGTTTTGTCAAACTTTATTTTATGTCTTTGCCAAAGCAATGGTTAACAATGTTATACTGGGGCAGGTTTTGGGCTGTAAAGCTGCTACCTGTGACGCCGACATCCCAGTTCAAGTCCTGGCTGCTCCACTTCCAATCCAGCTCCCTGCTAATGGCCTGGGAAAAGCAGTAGAAGATGACCCAAGTGTTTGGACCCCTGCTGCCCATGTGGGAGACCCGATGGAATTCCAAACTCCAGGCTTTGGCCTGGCTCAGTGCTGGCCATTGTAGCCATTTAGGGAGTGAACCAGTTGATTTAAGATATTCTCTCTCTTTAACTCTGACTTTCAAATAATAATAATAAAAAAAGTTATACTACCAAGTTTTAATGACCTGTGATTACTTTCAAATTTGCTGTATGTGGGTGAAATGGTCATCTTTCTGTCTGAATATTGTTTACAGCCCTTCCTATATCTACACTAAACTGGGGTCTTCTGGCTCTACTTGTTGAACTCTTTATTAAATGGCACATTAAGCCCTGGACAGGAATGCAAATTAAAAAATATGTTATCTCAGAAAAAAAGAATAGGGAAGGAGGAAGGGAATATCATTATATTCTTAGAATGTATCTATTAACTATATTCAGTCTGTTGAAAATAAAACTAAAAATTAAAAAAAAAATAATGGTTACTGGCAGAATGCTGTTGGCACACAGACAGTTCCACACCAAGAACATGAATATCCCAATTAAAAAAAAAAAAAAAAAAGCTCTGTTCTCTCTGTGATGATGGAAGGGATCCTATGCAATCAACCTGCCACGGGGTCTCCCTGGTGAATGTCAGGTAGGTAAGGAGGTGGTAGCAAGGAGGGGCTGTGGTCACCATCTCCTCCCTGCAGCCCTGCCTGTGCTGCAGCTCCACCTGTGCTGTCCCAGCCCTGCAAAACTGCCACCGCCACTGAGAACTAGCACCAGCCAAAAATCACCAGCATGGCTGCCAGTTGCATCCCCATGAGGACCTTTAGCTAATTGTATCATAATAAAATACCATGGCTGGCACCCCTACATTATGCACCCTCACCATGACACGTTCCAAAAAAGGGCAAGGGAATGAATGAGTGGCACTCATCTCTGCCCGTATGAATATGCAATGAAACCCCACTCCAGACAACACCCCTTGTGCCTCCAGGTCGTATAAAAGGAGGGGCCAAACCTGGTTGAGTGCAGCTCACTCTTGAGTATGGCCACACTCTCCAGTGTGTATGTTCGCTTTGCATGAAGAGAAATCTTGTTTCTCTGCTGACCTTTACCTGTATCTGGTCCTTGAATTATTTCTTGTGTCGGAGACAAGAACTCAGCCACGCTACACCACAACCCATGGTGCCATTCAGGAGGCTCGACACTGGTCTTTGCTGCTGCATGCTGGGTACTCAGCAGCGGTGGCAGTCACATCATTCTTGGTGAGAAGGCCTTTCTGCCTTCTTGTGGATTCTCTGCTGCAATGGGCACTTAGAGCAGGGCCCATTAGAGGCTCATTTACAGTGGGCAGCAGGGAAAGAGGTTGTGAGACACCTGAAAGATGAATGACCTCATCCATCTGATCACTGACACTCTCTGTGGATATTTACATGGGACAAAAATATTTTCATACTCTGTGCTTATTTTGAGAGGCAAATACTCAAATTTTGCCTCCAGATTTCTTGATCACTAGTTTTCCAAATTCATTCTTTGCAAATTCCTGACTAGGCTGCTAATCTTTAGCTTCTGAGTTGATGTAGATTCAAACCTTGGAAGCTTCATCCAGACCTCCCACGTGGGTGCAGGGGCCCAACACTTGGGCCATCCTCCACTGCTTTCCCAGGCCATAGCAGAGAGCTGGATCAGAAGAGGAGCAGCCAGGACTTAAGCCACCACCCATATGGGATGCTGGTGCTGCAGGTGGAGGCTTAGCCTACTATGCCACAGCGCCAGCATCCTGTATGAGTGCCGGTTAAAGTCCTGGCTGCTCCACTTGCCAGGAGCCAGGAACTCCATCTGGATCTTCCACATGGGTGACAGGGGCCCAAGTAAGCCCATAATGAGGGAGCTGGATTGGAAGTGGAGCATCCTGGACTCAAATCAGTGCTCTGATATGGGATGCTGATGTTGCAGGCAGTGGCCTAACCCACTGTGCCACAACACTGGCCCCTGGAATTGTGTTTCTGATAAGTTCCCTGGGAACCATCTCTTTGGAATGAAGCTATCAGGGGACAGGGCCCGTCTATGGAAGCATAGCGGCCTGACTTCAGTGGGCACCTGGTAATCTGCAAACCACTCCTGTCATGAAGACAGGAAGATTTAATTGTCCTGTGGATAAAGGCAATCAGCAAACACAGGTGGCTGCTCCAGTTACCAGGTGAGTTTAGTTTGAACCCTGTGTGACAGATCGTCCTGTTCCATCCTTTTGAGAACCACCCATTGCTTATCTTGAGAACACGTGTGAAATGGGTGGGCCGCCTTTGTCTCTGCTGCCTCTCTAGCTGCTTGCCTGTGATGCCCATCATACAAAGCGATTTGCCTTCTCTTCCACTTTTGTGGAGAGGTTTTTCTGGGTTGGCAAGACATTTTGCTTTTAATTATGTATTTCCCAACAGTGCCATCTTACATAACCCTAGCTCGATGATCAAAATCAGGAAATTGAAATTTGTACAATATTATTAACTAAAAGATTATAGCATTTCAAAAAGTAAAAGGTAGGGGCCAGCGCTGTGGCAGAGCAGGTAAAGCTGCCGCCTGCAGTGCCAGCATCCCATATACATGCTGGTTCAAGTCGCAGCTGCTCCACTTCCAATCCAGCTCTCTGTTATGGCCCGGGAAAGCAGTGGAGGATGGCCCAAGTCCTTGGGCCCCTGCACCCACGTGGGAGACCTGGGAGAAGCTCCTGGCTCCTGGCTTCAGATCAGTGCAGTTCCGGGGGTTCACTAATTGGAGAGTGCACCAGCGGATAGAAGACCTCTCTCTCTCTGCCTCTCCTCCTCTCTCTGTTTAACTGACTTGAAAATAAATAAATAATTTTTTTTTTGACAGGCAGAGTGGATAGTGAGAGAGAAAGACAGAGAGGAAGGTCTTCCTTTTTGCCATTGGTACACCTTCCAAAGGCCGCTGTGGCCAGCGCATCTCGCTGATCCGAAGCCAGGAGCCAGGTACTTATCCTGGTCTCCCATGCGGGTGCAGGGCCCAAGCACTTGGGCCATCCTCCACTGCCTTCCCGGGCCATAGCAGAGAGCTGGCCTGGAAGAGGGGCAACTGGGATAGAATCCGGCGCCCCGACCGGGACTAGAACCTGGTGTGCCGGCGCCGCAAGGCAGAGGATTAGCCTGTTAAGCCACGGCGCCAGCCAAATTTTTTTTTAAAAAAGTAAAAGGTATGTGGCTTTGCATGTTTGTCTATCATTCTTTGAAACTTGATTACCTGTACAGGTTCTCTGCCATAGTCAAGATACACACTGTTCCATAGCTCCCAAAGCCCATCTATGCTGTCCTGTGTGGTCATGTCCCCTCCCTCAACCCCTAGCCCCTGTCAACCACTTATCTATTTCCCCATCACTACAATTTTTCATTCCAAATGCACTACTCAAATGGACTCATACAGTATGTAGCTATGCATAAAGGGTTAACTCAGCAGGCTCAGAGTGCTCAAGCCAAACAGCTCTAGACCAACTCCTAGGAGATATCCCACAAACCCGGGGAACATCCTGCCAACAACAGTGCCTTTGTATGCCTCAGGCCTTGGGCCATGCCAGAGAGTTAATGCTATTTCATGTGAACTTTAACCTGTGTCCTTTCACTGTAAAAATCACAAGTATGAATGTAACAACTTTTTGGAGTTCTGTAAGTCCTTCTAGTTAATCAGGAAGCTCGAGGCAATTTTCTTTTACATAAACTAATTTAAAATTTTAGTCATTTATTTATTATGTTTATTTGAGAGGCAGAGAGAGAGAGAGAGAGAGAGAGAGAGAAACTACCAGAGAGACAGAGAACTCTCATCCACTGGTTCACTCCCCAAATGCCTGGGATGGCCAGCACGGGACTGGGCTGAAGCTGGGAGCTGGGAACTCAATCCTGGTCTCCCATCACCTGCTGCTTCCCAGGCTCTGCATTAGCAGGAAGCTGGAATCAGCAGGGCATCTGGGACTTGAACCCAGGGGCTTCCCTATGGCTTGCTACTGTCTCAAGTGGTATCTTAACCATCAGGCCAAACACCCGCCTTCATAAATTTGGTTTTTATTTATTTATTTGAGAGGCAGAGAGAGATCTCTCATCCATTGGTTCACTCCCCAAATGCCCAGAACAGCCAAGGCTGAGCCAGGCTGAATCTGTGAGCCAGGAGCTCAATCCAGGTCACCTGGCCAGGAACCCAGTACTTGCGCCATCACCTGCAGCCTCCCAGAGTCTGCATCAGCAGGAAGCTGGAGTCAGAAGCCTGAGTGAGGCCAGCGCCACGGCTCACTAGGCTAATCCTCTGCCTGTGGCGCCAGCACCCCGGGTTCCAGTCCCGGTTGGGGCACCGGTTCTGTCCTGGTTGCTCCTCTTCCAGTCCAGCTCTCTGCTGTGGCCCGAGAAGGCCATGGAGGATGGCCCAAGTACTTGGGCCCTGCACCTGCATGGGAGACCAGGAGGAAGCACCTGGCTCCTGGCTTTGGATTGGCACAGCGCACCGGCCATAGCGGCCATTTAGGGGGTGAACCAAAGGAAGGAAGACCTTTCCCTCTGTCTCTCTCTCACTGTCTAATTCTGCCTGTCAAAAAAAAAAAAAAAAAAAAAAAAAAAGCCTGAGTGGGATACACTCCACTATGGGACATATGCATTTTGACCACTAGGCCAAAGGCCTGCCCCCTACTGCAGGTAATATGCTATCATACAGATTGGTCATAATTGGCTTATCCTTTATCTGTTAGTGGGCACTTGGATTGTTTAGTTTTCATGTATTACAATATAAATGCTGTTATAAATATTTCATTTTTAAAAGATTTATTTATTTATTTGAAAGGCAGAGTTAGAGAGAAAGATCTTCCATTTGCTGGGTCACTACCCAAATGGCCATCACAGATGAGGTTGGGCCAGGGCAAAGCTCGGAGCCTGGAACTCCATCTGCGTCTCCCATGTGGGAGGTGGGAGGGGTCCAAGCACTTGGGCCATCTTCTATTGTCTTCCCAGGTGCATTATCAGGGAGCTGGATAGGAAGTGGAGCAGCCGGTACTCAAATGGGTGCCCATATGGGATGCCGGCGTGGCAGACAGCAGTTTTAAGCACTGGCCCCTACAAATATTTCTGTGCAAGTTTCTGCAAGTCCACCCACTTGATATCTCTTCAGTAGATTTCTATGATAAGCATGAAAACTCAGAAGACCTTTTTCACAGCTTTCAGTCTGTTCTCCCTTTTTAGAGATGTATTTATTTGAAAGGCAGAGTGACAGGAGAGAGGTATCTTTGATTGCCTGGGTCACTCCCAAAATGGGCACAGCCAGGCTGGGCCAGGCCAAAGCCAAGAGCCTCAAACTCCACTTGAGTCTCCCACGTGGGTGCAGGGGCCCAAGCACTTGGGCCATCTGCTGCTGCTTTCCCAGGAGCATTAGCAGGGAGCTCGACTGGAAGCAGAGCAGCTGGGTGAGCCTGTTATCTTCTGTAGCTGCAGCAATTTGCTGAAGACCAAGCCAGAGTCTGACTATCAGGGGTACAGAGTTGAGGTGCCAATTAAAGGTAACACTGATATGCTAAGGACACTGCTACTGAGAAATGAGATGTGGTTGACACTAAGATTTTCAAGCTTTGAACTCTCCTGAGAGTTGGAGGCAGCCCACTCTCATACCCACCCCGGTTCCCGCGTAGCCTTCCTCTCTGTAGAAGTCATCCAGTGACTTCATCTGGAACATTTGCCACCATACCACATACCTTTGTCTCTGAATTATTATTTTTAAAGATTATTGTATTTATTTGAAACAGATTTACAGAGAGGAAGAGACAGATCGAGAGAATGAATATCTTCCATTCGCTGGTTCACTTTCCAAATGGGTGCAATGGCTGGGGCTGGGCCAGGCTGAAGCCAGGAGCCAGGAGCTTTATCTGGGTCTTCCATGTAGGTGCAGGGGCCCAAGCACTGTACCATCTTACACTGCTTTCCCTGGGTGCACTAGTAGGGAGCTGGATCAGAATGGGAGCAGCTGGGACTCGAACCAGCACCCACATGGGATGCAAGCACTGCAGGTGGCAGCTTAACCCGCTGCTGCACCACAGCACCGACCCCATCTCTAGATCTTAAGAGGAGTTAGTTATTCCAACATAACTGAACAGTACCAAACGTGGCACAGAAAGAGTAGTCTCTTGTCAGTTTATATGGGCAATAGTTAGGGGATGTGGAAACAGATTACGAGTGTTAGATCAAGGAAAACAAAATGTAACACTGCGTCAGGCTAAAGGTATAGACATGGATGCACTTGCCTGGTGTGGTCATCTTTTCTCCAAAGACAGTTGCACCGTATCTCCCATCCCTCTGTAAGGGCGTTGGCGTTCTCTCATTGAGAGGTGGACTCTGCATCACTTTTCCTTAGATCCAGCAGAATACTGGACACCCAAGGTAATGCCATGTGATAGCCCAGGGAAGGCCACATGGGGGAAACTCAGGAGACCTGATGCAGACCGGAGTCTGCCCAAGTCCCATTGCCCAGCTGGGGCCTCCCAGCTTCCTGCTTTGCCTTTAAACCACCCTGCTCCAGATGTCCGGGGGCTTCTCCTGGCACGGATTCCAGACTGGTTATTTTTTCATGATTCATTCGGCACATTTATCATCTGCACTATGCCGAGCACATGGCTGGTTTTAGGGACTAGAAGACGACTCTGGCAAGATCCTAGGCTGAGAAATTAAATAATCCCAAACAACACAGCACAAGCTGAGCCACCCCAGAGGTGTGCTGGGTGGAAAGCAGCCAGGAAGTGGGGCTGGGCAGGGCTTCTGGGAAGCAGATCCCTAGCGGGGTCCTGAGGGACCTGTAGGAGCTCCCCAGGGGCGGAAGATGGGAGGGGCAGGTGCAGTGGTGGGACTGTGCCCTGGCAGGGGGAACAGCACTTTTAAGGAAGGAAAGCCTGGGGACGGTGACAACCATGGGGATGAGTGACCAGGCGGGTGGTGCTGAGAGTGAGCCGCCCAGGGCAGCGCTCGGGGTTGCAGAGAGCAGTCCTGGGGCCTCAGCTTTCAGTTCATCTTATTCTGTGATACAAGACATTCTTTAACCCAGCAGAGAGCAAGGGTGCAGCTTCCCCCCTGAGGCACCAGATACCAGCAGGGGCAACGTGGCTTTGGTGGCACTTGGACTCCGCCATTTCTTCTCGCCTGTTCTGGGAACCTTATACAACTTGAATGAGCTTCTTCTAACAACAGCTGCCAGGAATGAGACGCATGTCTGCATATTAAAGAAGGCAAGGAATCATATTCTAATCATTGCGGCTTGTTGGGTCTTCGGACATGATTTTCAGCATCTCCCATCACCCAAGAACAAGCAAGGGTCCCCTGGGTCCATCTGAAGAGGCACCAGGTCACGGGGTGGTCTTCTGCTGAGCGTGGGAGGCAGGCACACCTAAAGCGGTTCAGCGCCTGTTCTTGCCCCGTCTCTCCAAGCCGTCCCACGCCGGCCCGGGCCTCCAGACTCAGTCTACACTCAGGGCTTCCGCCAGGCGGCCTGGCTGCCTCCCTGCCCCTCTGCATTGCCTTCCTCGTTCCCCATTCTCCCCTCCACACGCCGGGGCCCTTCGTAAGGCTTTCTGACAGGTGCCTTTTATTTAAGGCCACTGCGCTGGCACAAGAATTCCAGGAATGTTTTCGCGTCTCCAGCGACGAGACGAGAGACTTGCGCTGTCTGCACTCTCAGCACCCATAAACGCTCCAGTGGTGTCACCAGCCGCTACTATGGCTGTGTAAGTTGAGAGGATACAACCCCAAAGCAAACTGAAGCCCGCCTCTCTAAGGTCCGCCTAGCATGCACCCGCAGTCCCGGAAGAGAAGCTCCGCCCCGATTCCGGGTTTCTGAGCTCGCGATGGGCCGGGGCCTCGCGGGGCTGCGCCTCTCTTCCTTATTGGTTGAATCAGGGGGCGTGGCAATCGGCGCCGACCAATCGGGGGCGGCGCATACAGGCGCGTGCGGGGGCGGGCCTGGGAGTCTGAGAGGCCTCATCTGGGGGCTTTAAGGCCGCGATCTGAACCGAGGTGCCGGGCTGTGCTTCCAGCCGGGCTGGGAACCGGTTCTCGGGCCGGCGCGGGCCGCTCTCGTTCTGCACCTTAGCTGTGTGCACACTGCCATGTGGGCCGCCTTGAGGTTAGCTCTGCGGCCCTGCGCCCGCGCCGCTGCGCCAGGGCTGCGCGGCTACCACGGGGACGCGGTGGCCCCGCTGGGCACCCAGCTGGACGCGGGCTCTGCAGTCTACCAGGTAGGCCGCGAGAGCGCACCGGCGGGGTGCGGCCAGGGCCGGAGCGACGGCACGGGGAAGCGAGGGCGACTCTAGCAGCTGCTGTTCTGGGGTGCCGTGAAGTTTGACAAAGCAGATGGTCCCAAATCCAGTACATGTCAGTCCACTTTAGAACGGGCACTTACTTTTTGGCTGTTAAATGAGTGGTTCTCAAAACCTGGCTTAGCGTTGTTACCTGGGTTGCACGTGCAGGTGCCAGAGCTCCACCCGGACTTTCTGGGTCCCAGGGGCGGGGCCTGGCGTTTGCCTTCTTGGTGAAGTCCCCTGGGGGCTTTGGGCCCCTCTGGCCTAGAACAGGGTACCCCTGGGTTGTGAGTGCCAGATTATGGCTAAATAGTTTGTTGTATTAACAGAAAATGCGTGAATCCACAGTGTCTTAGAGCTGCTTTTCATGGATTCAGGAAACATGGTCTTACAGGATCCAGGAAACAACTCATAGCTTCACTGTCAGGCTGGAGAATTCTAAACCTGTGCAGATAACATCTCGGTTGTACAAATAACACTGAGTTGAAAGGAGAGAATGTTTGCTTCCCAAAGGTTGAGTGGGCGCTGTGGTCCAGACACTGTTTTAGATCTTTGATGCAGATGGGTGAGAATGGAACCCTAGTGTTGTAGGGAAGACAGACAGAAAGCAGGTAACACGTGCATTGTGATCGGGGGTGTTTAAACCTTGGAGAGGTCTCACAGCCACAGCTGGGAAGTCATGGGTGGGATGGGGCTTCTAGGTTCACGGTGGAGGAGGGGCCATGAGCCCATCGAACGGGAGAGTTACAAGAACAGAGGTACTGCGGCCAGTGCTGTGGTGTAACCGGTTAAGCCGCTGCCTGCGATGCCAGCATCCCACATAGGCACTGGTATGAGTCCCGGCTGCTCCACTTCTGATCCAGCTCCCTGCTAATGACCCTGGGGAAGCAGCAGAAGATGGCCCAAGTCCTTGGGCCCCTGCACACTGTGGACATACTGGAAGAAGCTCCAGTTTCCTGGCTTTGGCCTGGTCCAGCCCCAGCCCCGGCCATTGTGATCATTTGGGGAGTAAACCAGTGGATGAAAGATTGCTTTTCCTCTCTCTCACTCCCTCTCTCTCTGTAACTCTGCCTTTCAAAAAAATAAATCTTAAAAAGAACAGAGGTAGGGGCCGGCACTGTGGTGTAGTGGGCAAAGCCACCGCCTGCAGTGCCGGCATCCCATATGAGTTCCGGTTCAAGTCCTGGCTGCTCCACTTCCAATACAGCTCTCTGCTATGGCCTGGGATAGCAGTGGAGGATGGCCCAAGGGCCAAGGGGTCCCTGCACCCACTTGGGAGACCTGGAAGAAGCTCCTGGCCCTGGCTTTGGATCGACGCAGCTCCGGCTGTTGTGGCTAGTTGGGGAGTGAACCAGTGGATGGTAGACTCTCTCTTTCTCTGCCTCTCCTTCTCTCTCTGTGTAATAAATAAATCTTAAAAAAATAAAAAAGAACAGGTACTGCATTATCTAAGTATGTAGTAGGTGTGTGAAGACTTGGAAGCCTTGGCCAGGGCATGGGATTCATTGTGAGCTCAGAGAGAAGAGGGTCTTGTATGCAAAGCTACCTTCAGATTTCCTTTTGCAGGCTGTCCACTACAGTATTTAAGTAGAGAGCAGAGAAGAGGCACAGTCTCATGGATACTGTAGAATCACCAGTGTGGTGACAATGTGGAGGGTAGGTTGGTGTAGGAAAGACTCTAGAGCTAGGTGACAGTTGGAAGAATTTATTCTTTTTTTAAGATTTATTTATTTATTTGAAAGTTGAATTTAGAGAGCAAGAGAGCGCTCTTCTGTCTGCTAGTTCACTCCCCAAATGGCCACAATGGCCAGGGCTGGGCCAGGCCGAGGCCAGGAACCAGGAACCTCATCCAGGTCTACCACTTGGCCCATCCTCTGTTGCTTTCCCAGGCGCATTAGCAGGGAGCTGGATTGGAAGTGGAGCAGCCGGGACTTGAACCGACACCCATTTGGGATGCTGGCACTGCAGACAGTGGCTTAACTCTCTATGCCACAGCGCCAGCCCCAAGAATATAGTTTTGAGATGGCAGAGGGTCCGAGTTGTCCTTGTATGCAGGAAGAAGGGTTGGATAGCCACGGGCAAAGATTACAGAGTTAATGACTGAGTAGAAGGGGAAGAAGTGAGTGAGGAGCATGGGTGACTTTGGAGTCTCTGACTGGGCGGGACATTCAGGTAGATGGCAGTACTCTCATCACAGGGGCTTCTAGGACTGGCAGTGGTTTGGTAGGTGAAAAGACGGGGTAGTCGGTGCTGGGTTTTGTATGTGGTGCCAGACGGTGAGTGCCCAGTAGCCACGTTCTTGATTCCACCAGAAGAATTTGTGAACAAGTTGGAGAATAGTGGGTAGCCGACAACAAGGGTTTTACTACAGAGTGTGGGATCACGCGGGGGACGGCGGCCCATCTCTGAACTGAGCTTAATATTGTGTGGGCATTTAGTGAAAGGGGAGGTGCATTCTCATAAAGGGGAGGAATATTCAGGGTTTTTCTGGGGAGTAGGTGGTGACGTCTCAGAATCTAGCTAAAGGCCTGTTTTGCCCCTTATACGGTCTGATGTTTCCTATAATGATGACCGGGTAGTGAGTCGTTTAGCATGCCGATATAGTATGGTGAGTGTATAACAAAGCGTAGATTAAGGTAGGCCAGCCTTGCCTCCTAAACCCGGGTGAATGTGGTCTGGGCAGGGGGTCTGCTTGTGAGATGGCAGGAACCGCCGCCAGGTGGCGCAGCTGCTCCCTCTCCTTGTGCCTCCCTGTTACTAGGCTGTGCTGTGAAACAGTCTAACGACTTCAGTAGCTCACAATAGCAAATATTAACTTCTTGCTCACATTATGTGTTAGTGGCTTTATGACCACCATGGTGACTTGCGAAATGATTAAATTAAAATAATTTAGAGCAGGTTTTGGCTTAGTGGTTAAGATACCAGTTAGATGCCCACATGCCACATGAGGGTTCCTGGGTTCCACACCTGCCTTTGGCTCCTGGTTGCAGCTTCCTGTTAATGTAGACCCTGGGAAGCAGCAGGTAATAGATCAAATGATTGGGTCTCTGCCGCCCACGTGACCTGGATTAAGTTCCTCCCTCCTGGCTTCTGCTGGGTGTGTGTGTGGGGGCTGTTGTGGACACTTGGGATATGAAAGAGTGGATGAGAGCTCTGTCTTTCTGTCTCCCTACTTCTCAAATTAAAACTATGCAATTTAATTATTTTAAAAAGTATTTATTTGAAAGGCAGAGTTGTACATAGAGATCTTTCATCTGCTAATTCATTTCCCAAGTGGCTGCAACAGCTAGGACTGGGCGGGGCTGAAACCAGGAGTCTGGAACTCCATCTGGTCTCCACATGGGCATCAGGGGCCTGAGTGCTTGGGCCATCTGCTGCTGCTTTCCCAGGTGCATTTGCAGGGAGCTGAATCAGAAGTGAAGCAGCTGGTATTCAAACCGATGCTCAAATGGGATGCCAGCATTGCAGGTGGAGTCTTAACCCACTGCCTACAACACTGGCCCTTAATTAACACTCTTATTTGTTAACTGGCTTTATTTTCATTTCTAGCATTTGACAATATTTTGTTCTGTTAAATAGAATAGGTTTCAGTGGGCTAAGAGGAGTTATTTTTTTCCCCCCTAGTTTTAAATGTATTTGAGAGGAGGGACAAAGGAGAGAGACAGATTAAGAGAGCGTCTATCCACTGGTTCACTACCCAGATGCCCACAGTGACTGGGATTGGCCGGGCCAGAAGCTGGGAGCCAGGAGCTCAAACCAGGTCTCTCATGGGGCAAGAGCCCAATTTCTTGAGCCCTTACTGCTGCCTCCCAGTGTCTGCATTATCAGGAAGCAGGAATCACCACGCAGAGCCTGGTATCCAGCCCAGGTACTCCAATGTGGGACATGGGTGTCTTACCTGCAAGGCCGAACACCTGCCTCAACAGGTTGTTTTTATCGACAGAAAAGGCCTGAAGAAAGTAGGAGCAAAGGACAGCAAGCAGATTGATCATTTTTTTGACAGGCAGAGTTAGACAGTGAGAGAGAGAGAAAGGTCTTCCTTCCGTTGGTTCACCCCCCAAATGGCTGCTATGGCCGGCCAGGAGCCAGGTGCTTCCTCCTGGTCTCCCATGCGGGTGCAGGGCCCAAGCACTTGGGCCATCTTCCACTGATTTCCCAGGCGCATCAGCAGGGCACTGGATCAGAAGTAGAGCAGGTGACAGCTTAACATGTTACGCCACAATGCCAGCCCCCATGTTGGTTATTTTAAAGTTCCTTTCTTTGTCAGGAAAGGCCAAGGAGACAGAACAATAGAAAATTACCTAATGAGTTCACATGAGCTTATTTGAGGTTTTGAAGCAGGGAGGCACTTCATGATCACGATGACAAACTGGCCTGTTGGGAAATTGAGTTGTTTCTCTCTTTTCTGATTTCTGGGAGGTTTGGTACGAGTGATTCTGTTTTGGTATTTCGGTGTGGGCTCTTGGGCTTTCATGTAGGAGCCTAGTGCAAAGCAGTGACCTCCTATAACTCGGTGTTGGACAGACTGCTCCACGGCAGAGGGGTTCGGGTCTGCTGCCTGTGTGTGCCTGTTCCTGGGCTGAGGTTGGCGGAGCGGCCCTGACTGGGATATGCCTGTCTCACGCAGGAGGCCCAGGAGCAAGAGGCCTAACATAGATGGATTGACAGTTTCTGCGGGAAAGTGTTTAACTTCATGTCTGCTCCCATCCCCTTAGACAAAGCAAGTCATGCGGCCATGTCCAGCTTCACGGAGTTAGGGAGGTTGGGATGACTGGGCCAGATTAGCAGTGTTTCCTGATTACTAGTCACAGCGCCTGTAGTAAGTAAGTAGTGATACTCATGCAGAAAGTATAGTACGCCAACCATTTTACTGAAGGCCGTAAGGATTTCCTTATGAATTTGTCATAGCAGTTCTGCATATTGGCCTAGATAGAGGTCAAGTAATTTGTCCGAGATAACACAGTTGTTAAGTGGCATAGCCTGAATAGGAAGCTAAGCAGCTGTTGACTACTGAGTCCAGAGGTTTTTTTTTTTTAACTTTTATTAAATAAATATAAATTTCCAAAGTACAACTTTTGGGTTATAGCGGCTTTTCCCCCCCATAACCACCCTCCCACCCACAACCATCCCATCTTCCACTCCCTCTCCCATCCCATTCTTCATGAAGATTCAGTTTCAATTATCATTATATACAGAAGATCAATTTAGTATATACTAAGTAAAGATTTCAACAGTTTCCACCCACACAGAAACACAATGTATAAAGTACTGTTTGAGTACTAGTTATACCGTTAATTCACATAGTACAGTACATTAAGAACAGGATCCTACATGGGGAGTAAGTGCACAGTGACTCCTGTTGTTGATTTAACAATTGACACTCTTATGACGTCAGTAATCACCCGAGGCTCTTGTCATGAGCCGCCAAGGCTATGGAAGCCTCTTGAGTTCGCCAACTCTGATCTTACTTAGAGAAGGCCATAGCCAAAGTGGGAGTTCTCCTCCCTTCGGAGAAAAGTATCTCTTTCTTTGATGGCTTGTGATGGGTGTGGCCAGAGAGCTCTGTTCAGTTCTTCAGGGTTAAGGGTGTGCCAAAAATGACACACTCAGGTTTGGCGTGGTAAATCTTCTCTCCCTCTTTTTTTTTTTTTTTTTCCCAGAAGGGACGCAGTTCCGCTCAGCTGAGCTCTTCTCCTTGATGGCAATCAGTGCCTGAGTGCTGGCCCCTGTGGGTATGGTATTCATCTGCTCTGTCCCAAGGACCACACAAAGGATCTGTGCAGTCCTCAGTGTAAGCTCGGATTCCCCTGCAATGTCTCTCATGGGGTTGCCAAGGTTACCGAGTTTGTGGCATCTCCCACTGAGACTACACCCGTCTCAGCCACACTGTGAGTTCTCCCACACACCCCCTTTTTTTTTTAATCACAGTCTGGGTTCATAAGCTCCACACATCCACTAGGCCTTAGTTTCCTATTATTACTCCTAACCAGAGTCAAGTTTTTCTGTTTGGCTGAGAGCAGGTGCAGCCCCGAGCTGGCACAGCTGTTAACGTATGTCCAAAATGGCGCCTGCTCTATTGTCTCGCACGCTTTTATAAGGTGTGTGGAGAGAATCGTGTCCGTACCGTCCCTTTGTTTTTTTCCCTGCTCTAGTTAGGCTGGTGTGCTTTCCTCCACAGGGCTTCACGCCTCGTTCCCTCCAGGCTCTTCCTGCTGCTTTTCTGCCAGTGTCTCAGGTACTGCGGTTTTGCCTCACCTCTGTTTCCAGTGCTGGTGCGGAGAAGATTCTTGGCACCTGGGATCTGGGATCCCGAGCCATGGGCGCCTGTGACCTCCCTGTAGATCCACCATGTCCCTCTAATTCTGGAAGAGTTCCCTCTGCAGTTTTTTCCCTAACTCTTCCCTGAGACTTCAGTATCTCCACTTTTATTAAGCTATCTTTCCCTGGACTGTCAGTGAGCTCCCTCCCTATTCCGCCATCTTGGAGCCACCCCTGGATATCCTATCAAGTCCAGAATCTTAACTGTTGCTTTTTTTTTTTTTTTTAAAGATTTATTTATTGATTTGAAAGAGTTGCAAAGAAAGAGGGAGAGACAGAGAGAGAGAGAGAGATCTTCCATCCACTGGTTCACACCCCTAGTGACTGCAGTGGCCAGGGCTGGGCCATGCTGAGACCAAGAGCCAGGAACTTCATCCAGGTCTCCCACGTGGGTGCTGGGGCTTGGACTTGGACCATCTTCCACTGCTTTCAAAGGCTATAGCAGGGAGCTGGATTGGAAGTGGAGCAGCCAGCACTTGAACTGGTGCCCATATAGGATACTGGCTCCACAGGGAACCTATTATGCCGCAGTGCTGGCCCGCGTACATTCATTTCTGAATGAGCTACTTGCCTGAGTTATATTAAAAGGTACAGTTAAAAATTCATTATGGCTTCCTTTGTTTTTGTTGCTTTTTATTAATGAGTCCTGCACAGCCCTAGGTGGGTGGGTTCTGTCGTTGAAAGCACTGGATGGGGACATGTCAGTGTCTCAGCCCAAAGTCGTTGTGACAGCCAGGCACTGAGCTCTGTGGTTGCTCAGCCTCACAGCAGTTTTGCTAGGTAGGTCCTAGCAGTTGTTTCAGGGGTAATAAAACCAAGGCCCCAGGAGATCAAGATTTGCCAAATGCTGCATTACCAGTCTGTGGGGAAATTAAAAGGTAAACTCAGTTCTGCCTGGCTTCCAACTCTGTGCTTTTGCTGAGCTATACTGTTCTGTATTCTCATCCAAAGGAGACTATGTTGGTTAACTGTGACGGTTCAGGAGTGCATCCTGGCCAGTGCTGGTTCTTGTGAGGTGAGAATCTGGCCGGCTGAGCCTTGCCGGAGGAGGCAAAGGTCGGCACCAGCGGAGCGGTCTCTTCTTTGACCTGTTGGTTATTTAAGGGTGTGTTTGATTTCCATGCATTTGTGAATCTTGCAGTTTTCATCTGTTGATTTGGAGTTTCATTCCATTATGATTGAAACAGATACTTTGTGGGGCTGATGCTGTGGTGTAGCAGGTTAAGTTGTTGCCTGCAGTGCTGGCATCCCACATAGGGGCTGATCCTCTTCTGATCCAGCTCTCTGCTAATGCGCCTGGGAAAGCAGTGGAAGATGGCCCAAGTGCTTGGGCCTCTGTACCCACATGTGAGACCTGGAGGAAGCTCCTTGCTTCTGGCTTGGGACAGGCCCAGCTCTGACTGTTGCAGCCAACTGGGGAGTGAACCAGCAGATGGAAGACGATCTCTCTCTGTAATTTTGACTTTCAAATAAATAAATAAATAAATACATTTTAAAAAAGATACTTGTTGAAATCTTTATACTAAATTGATCTTCTGTATATAAAGAAAATTGAAAATGAATCTTGATGCAAATGGAAAGGGAGAGGGAGCGGGAGAGGGGAGGGTTGCGGGTGGGAAGGAAGTTATGGGAGGGGGAAGCTATTGTAATCCATAAGCTGTACACTGAAAATTTATATTCATTAAATAAAAGTAAAAAAAAAGATACTTGGTATGATTTTAACTTTTACAATTTTTTTTTTTAAAGAATTATTTTATTTATTTGAAAGAGTTACAGAGAGAGGTAGAGACAGAGAGAGGTCTTCCATCCGCTGGTTCACTCCCCAAATGACTGCAATGGCCAGAGCTGAGCTGATCAGAAGCCAAGAGCCAAGAGCTTCTCTGGGTCTCCCACACGGATGCAGGGGCCCAAGGAGTTGAGCCATCTTCTACTGCTTTCCCAGGCCATAGCAGAGAGCTGGATAGGAAGTGGAACAGCCGAGACTCAAACTGGCACCCATGTGGGATGCCAGCACTGCAGACTGGGGCTTTAAGCCGCTGCACCACAGCACCGGCCCCAATTTTTACAATTTATTGTGGTCTGTTTTGTGGCCTAGCATGTGGTCTCTTGGAGGATGTCCCATGTACTCTGCTGCTGTTGAGTGGTGCGTCCTCCGTGTGTGTGTGCAGACCCACCTGGCTTGTAGTGTTCTAGACCTCTGCTTGCTGACTGATCTTCCGTCTGGCTGTCTCTCCAATCCTGAAAGTGGCATTTCAGAGTCCCCTCCAGTTACTGTACTTAGCGATTTCTCTCTATTTCTGTCCATGTCTTTTTCAAGTATTTTGAGACTCTAAGTTTGGTGCTTTTAATTGTTGTATATTCTTGGTGAATTGAGCTTTTATCAGTATATAATGTTCTTCTTTGTCTCTTGTGACAGTTTTTGTCTTAAAGTCTATTTTATCTGATATTGGCATATCAGCTCTTTTGGTTACTGTTTGTGTGAAATATCTCCACCTTCTCACTTCTGCTTCTCCGTGTCCTTAGATTTAAATCGAGTCTCTCATAGATAATATAGAGTTAGGTCATTTAAAAAAAAAATCCATTTTATCAATCTATATCCTTTAATTGGGAAATTTAATCCTTCTTCAGTTAAAGTAATTACTGACAGGGAAGGACTTGTTTTTGCTATTTTGTTATTCTTTTATGGCTTGCAGTGGTTTTGTCCTTCATTTCCTTTCTGTTTAATTGATCTCCTGTAATGACATGTTTTGATTCCTGTCTCATTTCCTTTTGTGTCTATTTTATAGTGATTTTGTTTGTAGTGGCCATGGGAATAACATACAACCCCTTAAAATTGTAAGAATCTATTTTATGTATTTATTTTTTAAAAACATCCTTTTTAAAGGAGACTTATTTTTATAGAAAGGCAGAGAAACAGAGAGGGAGAGACAGAGAGTCAGAGATCTTCCATCTACTGGTTCACTCCCCAAATGGCTAAAATGGCTAGGCTTGGGCCAGTCTGAAGCCAGGAGCCTGGACCTCCATCTGGGTCTCCCACATGGCAGGCAGGGGCCCAAGCACTTGAGCCCTTTTCCACCGGTTGCTCTCATTAGCAGGGAGCTGCACTGGCAGTGGAGCAGCTGGGACTCGAATTGGCAGTTTAATATGGGATGCTGTTGTCACTGGTGGTGGCTTAACCCACTGTGCCACAATGCTGGCCCCCAAAAGACATCATTAGAAAAAAACACAGATTTATTTATTTGAAAAGCAGAGTGACACAGGGAGAGAGAGAGAGAGAGAGACAGGGAGAGAGAGAGAGAGAGAGAGAGAGGGAGGGAGGGAGGGAGAGAGGGAGAGAGAGAGAGAAAGAGAAATCTTCTATCAGTTGGTTTATTCCCTAAATATCTGCAATACTGGACTGGGCCAGGCCAATGCTGGGAGCTTCTGTCTTGTTGCTTCCAAGATGCCATCTTTATCTTTTTATTTGACAGTTTGATTGTAACGTGCCCCAGTTTAAGTGTCTTTGGATTCATCATTCTTAAAGTTTTTTGAGATTTTTAGATTTGTAGAATCATGTTTCCTCAAATTTGGGAAGTTTTCAGTCTTTCTGAATTTATGTATTTGAAAGCAGAGTGATAGAGAGAAAGGGAGAGGAGAGAGGTATTTTCCATTCGTGGGTTTACATCCCAAATGGCCACAAAGGCCAGGGCTGGTCTGGCCAAAGCAGGGAGTCTGGAACTCCATCCAGGTCTCCCACATGGGTAGCAGGGGCCAAATATTCGGGCCATCCTCCAGCGCTTTCCCAGGCACATCTGCAGGATGCTGGGTCAGACCCGAGCAGCTGGGTGGGATGCCGCTGTCTCAGGCGACAGTTTAACCTGCTGGGCCTCACGCTGGCGTCCCTCACACATTGTCTCTGCCCCTTTCTTCTCATTTGGAGACTTCTGGAATCCGTGTATTGGTCTTATTGTGATGGTGTCCTACAAGACCCTTTCCCCCGCCCCCCAATTTTTATTTAATAGCCAAGTAATATCAAAGAAGATTGCTTTGATAAGGGATATCAGGTTGAACAAATGAAGTAGTGTAAAATGCTTACTGTGTTCTCCTTTTGACCATTATTTATCCCTTATGTTCTTTTAATTCATTCTTCTTTATGTTCTTCAGCTCAGTATCCCTTCTAAATGTGGGTTCTTTTTATTTGTCTGCTCATATCAGCAGTCAGCACCTGAAGTGAATTTTTCAGTTTGGTTATTGTATTTTTTAGCCCCAGATTTTCTGTTTGGTTCCTTTTTATAGTTTCTCTTTGATGATATTCTCATTTTGTTCATGTATTGTATTTTATGTTTTTCTTGAACTCCTTAAGCATATGTAAGGCAGTGGTTTTAAAGTCTTTATGTCATATATCTGTTGCCAGTGTTTCTTCAAAGACAGTTTCTGCTGCTTGTTTTCTTCTTCTAAATGGGCTGTTACTTCTGGGTTTCTTTGTGTGCCTTGCAGTTTTTTGGTTGCTGTTGACAGTTTGCTGTGTATCGAGGCAGTCCCTCACTAAGCAGGTGCGTGTGTTCAGGGACTTAGGATGATTATCTCAGGCCCTTTCTGAGGACGTGTCTTGCCTGGGGCTGTGTGTGACTTTTTGAACACCTCTGGATACACAGCTGCCTTTAAAAAAAAATAAAAGATTTATTTATTTGAATGTTAGAGTTAGACAGAGGAGAAACAGAGAGAGAGAGAGAGAGAGAGAGAGAGGTCTTCCATCTGGTGGTTCACTCCCCAATTGGCCGCAATGGCTGGAGCTGAGCCAATCCATAGCCAGGAGCCAGGAACTTCTTCCGGGTCTCCCATGTGGGTACAGGGGCCCAAGGACTTAGGCCATCTTCTACTGCTTTCCCAGGCCACAGCAGAGAGCTGGATCGGAAGTGGAGCTGTCAGGTCTTGACAATGGAATGCTGGCACTGCAGCCAGTGGCTTTACCTGCTACGCCATAGCGCTGGCCTCCAGCTGCCTTTAAGTATCTGAATTTCTCCAAGACTCCTGCCCCAGCCGTGTGCCGTCTCAGTCTCCTGGCCGCTTTCCTGAGCAGAGCGTGTGCCCCTCGCTGCCTGAAGATCTGAGTTAGGTGAAATGGAGACCAGTCCTCTGGCAGCTCCTCGAGGGGTGAGAATGTCACAAGGAAGATGTGCTCTGTTGCCTGCATGGAGGGCAAGGGGACCGGGCACCGAGGCTGGAGCACCTGCAGGCCAGGGCTGTGCAGTACCCGCACGGTGTGTGGCAAAAGTCAGCAAAAACTCCACATAGTTTCCTCCCATTCTAACTGTGGTTTTTTCTTGGTCGGATGTTTTCTCTGCCACTTTCATGCTCTGTACTGTCCAGAGCTCCTATAGGGTTATTCTAGCCAGCCTGTGGGGTGTTTGTCATTTTTGTCTCCATGGGGGAATGAGAACCTTGAGCTTCTTGGTCTGCCGGTTTGCTGCCATCAGGTCTGAGCTGATACTTTTTCCTTCAATTCATTCAACTGCAGCTGGTCAAAAGGAGCCAGTAAATGAGTGCTGAGTTACTTTCTTTTGGATTTTTAAAACCCTTTAATTCCAGATTATATAAGCATCTTGCATATATCCCGCCCCACGGACCATCCCGGTACTTTTTCTGTAAACCACAGACCCCAGGTACAAAACTAGGGGTGAAGCTGTCATGGTCCGATCAGAGCCAGCTGATAGAAGGGCGGTGATCCTGGATGTGGTCACTGTAGGGCTGAGGGTCTTCAGTGTAAAGAAGGAGCAGCAATGACAAGACCAGGATAATACTGTTCTAAGATGTGCACAGTGCTGTGGCCTCAGAGTCAGAGCTCCATTCTTTCCCCGCAAGACTGTCATCTTTCTCCTTCCTAGCCATCTTTCTACTCCCAGCCTGCCATGTTTTTGAGTCAGTTCTTTGGAAACAGCATCCTCCGTCTTCTGTGCTGCCTTGTGCTTGAGTACCAATTTTACTTTTTTGTATGTAAAGGCTCCCAAATAAGTGCCCACTATGGGCTTCACAATGTGCAGAACAGCTGTCTGAATGAGGTCCGTACGCTGTGTTTGCCGGCGTAACCACACGAGGATGGCACACATGAGCGCGTGCCCACAGGAGGGTGTGGGGGCGTGGCTGAAACAGGAGCAGGTTCCTCCCCAGATTGCTGCCCAGAGCTGCCTTTAGGAGCCCTGGCAGAGCAGGCGCTGAGGGGCCAGAGGCCACGGCAGGCAGGCAGGCAGGCAGGCAGGCAGCCAGAGGCCAGGCTCAGCTGATGTTTTTGAGTGTGAGCTTGAGATATAACTTCTTTCTCCGCATAAGATATATTGAGCTCTGGTCCAGGCTGTACCAGTAAGCAGAACACGGAAGTAGCTCAGGCATGTGTTCAGTGTATGTTAAAAACTAACAACATGGGGCTGGTGCTATGGTGCAGCAGGTTAAAGCCCCAGCACCAGCATCCCATATGGGAGCCAGTTCAAGTTCTGGCTGCTCCACCTCCAATCCAGCTCTCTGCTATGGCCTGGGAAGGCAGTAGAAGATGGCCCAAGTGCCTGGGCCCCTGCACCCACGTGAGAGACCTGGAAGAAGCTCCTGGCTCCTGGCTTTGGATCAGCTCAGATTTGGCCGTTGCGGTCATATAGGAAGTGAAGCAGTGGAATGGAAGACCTCTCTCTCTGGCTCTACTTCTCTCTGTAACTCTGTCTTTCAAATAAATAAAATAATATATCTTAAAAAAATACTCTAACAACATATTTCCCTGAGGGAGAAAGAGCTGAAGGGGTATGCATGCTAAAATGTTAACTGTGGCCCTGAAAGTGGGGAGAAGGGGCAGTGCAGCTAATTATTTAAGAACAGTTGACAACTGCTTGGAACAGTGCGTGGAATGTGATACGCCCTCCAGGAGTATTGGCCTGGCTGCCACGGGAAGCTTGCACGTGACTGCTGGTGCCACTGCCTGTCTCTCAGCATCCCGGAGAAGTTCCCGCATGCCGTTGTGGGAGATAGCCTGTGCCTGCGCTGCCGTGAAGGGTGTGGGTGATGCTATGCTCATGTGCTGTCGTGGGAAGCAGACACTGGCCTCACGCAGGGGCTGGAGGACTCACTGGCGCTGAGGTGCAATGTGTGAGCTCCAGCGTCCACACTCCACCGAGCACAAGATCCCAGACAGTCGGTTGGAAAGAATGAAAATATGACCAGGACCTGGCTAATAGGGTGGACAGCAAACTCCATGCAGACCTGAAGCGATTCAAGAAGATTTGGGCCCCTAGCGGGCAGTGCCACTTTTAGGGCCTTCATATCCCAAGCCAACACATCAATACCACTGACTGAGTGGCGGTCCTGTGCTGTGGCCAGGAAGAAATGACCGTAGGCCTTGACTGTTGGTGACTAGTTTATGTCCCTAAAAAAAGAAACATGAGCTCTCACCACTCGTCCTCTCCTTCCCTAGATCGTCTCACCATGCGTGCTGGCCAGCATTTGCTTCGGTAATATGTAGCAAACGTTCGTAAGGTCTCAGGGCACCAAGGAACAAATGCTTGTATTTATTCTTTGCTCTGGAGCTATGGGTTGCGGCAGTTTTGCTTCAGGCATTCACAGGACTGCTGTACTTTTTTTCTTATTCCGGGGCCCAGGCTGAAGGGAGCAGTGGCTCCTGGGGGGTGCCCCTGGCATACGGAGGGCAGAAGCACAGGAGGAGAGCATGGGAACACTTGGTCCCTCCTACAGCCTCTGCTGGGAGTCAGCACTCTAACTTTCCCTCACGTTCCACTGCTCAATGCAAGAATGTGCACTCAAATTCTGTGTGCTGGGGACCTCTGTCTTCTCACAGTGCACCTTGACAAGGGTGGAAAGAAAAGTACTACGATCTCCCTCATCTCTAAGCTGACTGCTTGGACTCTGTTAGGTTTGAGTTCCAACAGGAGGCAAGGTGAGTAGGCAAAGGGGCAACCTCATGTGCTTGTCTTCTTCCTAAGGAGCCTTTCTAGAAGTCGGGCCCAGCAACTTATGCATCTGTTTGTTGGTTAGAATTTACTCATATGGCTCTGCCTGTCTTTGAAAGGAGGCTGGGATATGTCTGTAATATCGCAGTTGGGCATGGTGCTACCTTGAATACTATTGATGTTCAGTCTTAAAGGAAAACAGGCAGAATGAACATGGGTAAATGTCTGGCGGTGTCTAGTGCAGACAGTGAATGGCACAGAGAAGTTAGTTTGGGTGTTGAAAGATCTCGTGTTAGGGGCCAGTACTGTGGTATAGCGGATAAAGCTGCCATCTGCAATGCCAGCACCCCATATGGGCACTGGTTCATGTCCTGGCTGCTCTACTTCCCATCTAGCTCCTTGCTGTTGGCCTGGGAGGGAACAGAGGGTAGGCCGAGTGCTTGTGGCCAAGGAACCCACGTGGGAGATCCGGAAGAAACTCCTGGCTCCTGGCTTTGACATGGTTCAGTCCTGCCCATTGCAGCCATTGGGGGAGTGAACCATCGGATGAAAGATTCATTCTCTCTCTCTCTGTAACTCTGCCTTTCAAATAAAGAATCTTTTTTTAAAAATCTCATGTTAGCATACACTTGTCTTCCAGAACCTTCAGCTGCAAGCAGTAAGCCTTGCTTCACACACACCCATAATAGGGGAACGAGAAATAAAGCTGTGCTGGGGATGAGGGCGGACACCCAGAGGTTCTGTTTGCTGGTGCCCTGGCGACGGTGCGGTTTCTCCCGGCCCCTCACATCAGCATGCTCGCCAGCATGGCCTGCCCTGTGTCTTGCCACCTGTGCTTCAGCAGCTGCCTGACTGGGAGGCCAGCTGAACTGGCATTAACGCTCACCAACGCTCTTCTGATTGGCCGGCTGCCATTGGCTGCAGCGGTTGCCCCTCGGGGCTCGGAGACTCTAAGCCAGGGTGCGACGTGCTTGCTCTGTACGTGGGTGAACTGTTTCTTCTCAGCTCTGGACTTTGGTGACTGTGGTTTGCTAAGTTGGGAGGAGACCAGGAGGTGGAATGCAGGTGGGTGGGAGAGCAGCTTAATCCTGCTGCGATTGGGAGGCAGGGCTAAACAGTTAGAGGTGTTCCAGGATCTCGACAGCCTTTAGTTCTATGAACAAGGATACTGTGTGGGTACATTTTCCCCTGTGGGAAACATCTGTAGGGTAACAGAACAGTCAGGAAGAAAAAAAAATGGGTGAGCTTATATTTTAGACATATTGCCTAATTGTGGCCATATAGGCCTACTATGTAGGGTCCTATTTAAATAAACCATAAGTAGGGGCTGGTGTATGGCACAGTGGTTAAGAAACCTGCTGGGAGGCCGGCGCCGTGGCTTAACAGGTTAATCCTCTGCCTTGCAGCGCTGGCACACCGGGTTCTAGTCCCGGTTGGGGCGCCGGATTTTATCCCGGTTGCCCTTCTTCCAGGCCAGCTCTCTGCTATGGCCCGGGAAGGCAGTGGAGGATGGCCCAAGTGCTTGGGCCCTGCACCCTATGGGAGACCAGGAGAAGCGCCTGGCTCCTGGCTTCGGATCAGCACGATGCGCCGGCCGTGGCCGCCATTGGAGGGTGAACCAATGACAAAAGGAAGACCTTTCTCTCTGTCTCTCTCTCTCACTGTCCACTCTGCCTGTCAAAAAAAAAAAAAAAAAAAAAAAACCTGCTGGGATGTCCACGTTCCATATCGGAGTGCTTGGTTCCAGTCCTGGCCCCTGGTTCTGATCCCTGTTTCTTCCCTGGGAGGCAGCAGGTGATGGTGCTCAAGCAGCTGGGTTCGTGCCTCTCCTGTGGCAGGCCCAGATCAAGTTCTGGGCTCCTGGCTTTGGACTGTTGGGAGCATTTGGGTAGTACACTGGCAGATGAAAGATCTCTCTTTCTATACCTTTCGGTTAAAATGAAAATAAATAAATAAAAGTCTTTTTAAATACCAAATACACAAATCTTTCTGTCCATTGGTGCAATGTCTTCACTAATTGCCTATTTGATGATGCTAACAATTTGGTGATATGTGATTATGGTTCTTGTGCAGAATCAGAAATGCTTTCAGATGAAGTGTTATGTCTAGAATTTCTTTCAGAATAATTTAGGGTGTGGGACAAGAAAGAAACAACGTTGGCCATTACGGATAATTGTTTCAAGTACACTGGGTACGTGTGGTCCTTTACACTGGTTCTGATCTTTTTTATTTTTGCATATGTCTGAATGTTTCCATGAAAGTTAACAGTGATGACTGCAAGCCACAGCGGAGTTGAAAATGTTAGTGGCGCTCTTCCCTGTGCAATTTGCTGTAGCACAGCCTGGCTCTGCCCCTTTCCTGGTGTTGTGCAGTTGTCCCCCATTATTCAGTTTCATTTTTCATGGTTTTAGTTATCCGCCATCAGCCGCGGTCCAGAAATGCTATGTGGAAAACTCTAGAAATAAATAATTCGTGACATTTTAATAACTTTCATTACAGTTCATTGTAATAATTGTTCTTTTTGATAATATCTTACTGTGCCTACTTTATAAATTAAGTTTTGTTGTGGGAATGTATACATATATGAAAAATGTATACAGGAGAGAACAGTGCACACAAGGTTTGGTGCTGTCTGTGGTTTCAGGGTTTATAGAGCATCGTGGAATGTATCAAAACTTGTCCCCTGGGGCTGGCGCTGTGGCACAGTGGGTTAACGCCCTGGCCTGAAGCGCCCACATCCCATATGGGCGCCAGTTTGAGACCTGGCTGCTCCACTTCCTGTCCAGCTCTCTGCTATGGTCTGGGAAAGCAGTGGAAGATGGCCCAAGTCCTTGGGCCCCTGCACCCACGTGGGAGACCCGGAAGAAGCTCCTGGCTCCTGGCTTCGGATCAGCACAGCTCCGGCCGTTGCAGTCATCTGGGGAGTGAACCATCGGATGGAAGACCTCTCTCTCTCTCTCTCTCTCTCTCTCCCTCTCTCTCCCTCTCTCCCCTCTGCCTCTCCTCTCTCTGTGTAACTCTGACTTTCAAATAAATAAATCAATCTTAAAAAAAAAAAAAAAAAAAACAACTTGTCCCCTGTAGGTCTGAGGGTACTGCCGTATGTGGTAATGATGGATGCACTTGCTGGAGAAGTAGCACTACATGATGTTGCTGAAAAAACCCTTTCTTCCTTGCTCTTAATCAGTTTATACAGAGAACATTCAGTTGTTCCTAAGTAAATGAGTTAACCTTTCATACACCTTGCCAATATAACAGGTACTCAGGCATTTTTTCAGTAGCATTAAATTTTTTTTACTAAACATGGGGAGACATGTTGAGCAAATAAACACAGCAAGTCCTGTTGGCCTATCTTTTCCCACAGTGTATTTTTTGGGGTATCATTTAATTCTGACTACTTGAAAGTGCGGAAGCACAAGGCTTGATGATTTGGATGAGGTTCCTTATAGAAATCCTTTCAGTTCAAAATGATCAGATCTTTTGTTAAACCAAACCAAACCAGGGGGCAGACAGTTAGTCCTAAGGTGCCTGAGTCTCACATTGGCTGGCTTTGAGTCCCAGCTTTGGCTCCTGACTCCAGCTTCCTGCTTGTGCAGGCCCCGAGAAGCAGCAAGTGATGATGGCTCACCTGCCAGCCATGTGAGACCTGGCTTGAGTTCCCAGCTTTTGACTTTGGCTGGTCCAGCCCTGGCCACTTGCCAGCATGGGAGACCTCTTTCTCTGTCTCCCTGCTTCTCAAAATAAACGAATAAGTAGGTAAAACCAAAACCCAAAGCAGTCAGCCTGTGATTACACATCGTATATGGGGAAGTGGTAGAATGGAAAACCAAGCAGGAGGGCATTTGAGCTGGGTGCCCACCGTGCTGATGTGCCTTTACCGCCCATTGGGATTTGTTTTTGATGGACATAGAAGCTGTTGGTGTTTATTTCATTACATGCATGCAGTATGTGGTAATCAAATCAGGGCTATGGGGATTCTGAGGGTCAGGGTTTCTGGAGCACTGGGCACTGTGGTAGGTGGGTTTTTACCCTGGAGTTAGTGTGGCAATCGATCTTAAGCACGAAACAAAAACAAAGGGAAAAACAAAAGGTAAACCAGCTTTCTTTTCACGTAGCAGGGTTATCTTAATTGGCACATTTTCTCCCCGGTGTGCTCAAAGCTAATAAATGAGAGCAGGGCAGGGAGAGCCTGGGCTTGAGGCCAGTGTAGTGCACCTGTCCTTGACCCTTTGGTGGCCGCAGCCCCGGCTCAGGGGGACAGAGTCCATGGAGAAGATGCCTTTTGGTGACAGATGTGGGGACATCCTCCAACACCATCTCCCAGAGCCCTCCTCTGCCTTTCGGGTTTGTATACAGGAGGCCTTTCTCGTACAGAGCCTGTCCCTGGCTCTCTTGGGAAACCAGGAAGTGCAGGAGGCAGCCCTTGGAATACAGCGCGTGGTTTCCACCCCAGGAGGGGTTCAGCCAGAGGTTCTGAAGGGCTGCTCCCAGTCCCTCTGCGCATTTCAAGACATGGTACGAGCTGCTCTAGTGCCACCTGTTGGTGACTGGTGGAGCTTGCACCTGCTGACCTGGAGCTTTGCTTCTGTGTGAGGCGCTTCAGAAGCCCTGGGGGTTTCTGAGGTTGGTGCAGGTGGACAAGGGGTCTTGTTGCCTGGGTGCCTCGGTTATTGTAACAGTCGGACCATGTTCTTGGCATCCTCTGCCTCTTGTTAACACCAACAAATTCTGTGATGACCTGAACAAGCCCTGTGGCAGGAAAGAGGATTTGCCTCCTACTGAACCCCTTCTTTCAGTTTGTTCTCAATTTGTTTTGACCTTTTTTTTTGACTTATTTATTTATTTGCAAGGCTGTGTGTGTGTGTGAGGGAGGAAGGGAGGGGAGGGAGGGAGAGAGGGAGAGAGAGGGAGAGGGAGAGGGAGAGGGAGAGGGAGGGAGGGGGAGAGAGGGGGAGAGAGGGGGAGAGAGGGAGAGAGAGGGAGAGGGAGAGAGGGAGAGGGAGAGGGGGGGAGGGAGGGGGAGAGGGAGAGGGAGAGGGGGGAGGGAGGGGGAGAAGGAGAGGGAGAGAGGGAGAGAGGGAGAGAGGGAGAGAGGGAGGGAGGGGGAGGGGGAGGGAGGGAGAGAGGGAGAGGGAGAGAGGGAGAGAGGGGGAGGGGGAGGGAGGGAGAGGGAAAGGGAGGGGGAGGGGGAGGGGGAGGGAGAGAGAGGGAGGGGGAGGGGGAGGGGGAGAGAGAGAGAGAGAGAGAGAGAGAGAGAGAGAGAGAGAGCGAGCTTTTCCATTTGCTTGTTTACTCCTTAAATACCTACAGTAGCTGAGGCTGGGCCAGGCTGAAGGCAGGAGCCTGGAACTCATCTGGGTCTCCTTTGCAGGTGGTTGGGATCCAGGCACTTAAGCCTTTACTTATTGCCTCCCAGGGTGCACGTTACCAGGAAGTGGAGCTGTGACTTGAACCCAAGTCCTGTAATATGGGGTGTGGGTGTCCCGAGTGGTGTCTCGAGTACTGTACCAAGCCCCTGCCATTTGTTTGTCATTTAAAACCTCCCAGGATCTGCAGGAGGCAGGGACTTGAGTGAGGCTTGCTCCCAGCACTTCTTTTCCAGAGGGTGCAGGCCAGGTGGGACTGGAAGGGAATTACTCACAGGGCTGCCAGACAGAGGTGGGTCAGGGGCTGGGATCTCGCTTCTCCAGGGCGGAGGGTCTTTTCCTGACACCATGCTGCTTTCCTTTTTTGTTTCCTGGATTTTGTACAGCAAGGGAATGAGGCAGAAATCATGGCCTCAGGAGCTCTTGGAGCTGTAAAAAATAAGCAACAGTAGAAGTCTGTAAATTCACCTAATGCTATACATATGGGGAAATTGTTCAGTTTTCTGGCACATAAAAATAACCAAAGACTGGCAGTCGGTGTTGTGGTGCCCTGGGTTAAGCTTCAGCCTGCTATGCCAGCATCCCATATGCTGGCCCCAAAGCTCTGATTCCTTAAATCAGGCAAACAGCTTTCAGGAATAGCAGTACTCTGGCAAATGCGGTGACTGTTGCCAAACCTCCTGGGCCTTCTGTAAGCAGTGTGGCAAGCCCTGACCCTGCAAAGTGACAGCACAAGGAGCACAAGAGTGCAGAGTGGCATTGTGATAATTCACAGTGTGCAGACTAAGCCAGTTTTCCAGAAAGAGGCCAAAACTGCAAACAAGGTTTTTCTGAGGTTTGAGTATGTGGGGCCCAACTGCAGATCCAAGAGTATTGGCTACTGAGAGGTGCAAGCATTTTGAAGAGGAGGAGATGAGAAGAGAAAGTCCAAGTGATGCAGTTATAAGCCCCTTATTTTATTTTATTATGACTGCAGTAGTATTTTCAAGTTACGTTTACTTCCAAAAGTAGGAAAGCATGTTGAGGTCAGTTAGGTTCAGTAGATGCCTAAGGAAGAAAGATGATATTGCAGGAGTAGCAATGGTGTTGGTGAGGAATGAACGTGAATTAGTTTTTAAGCGGGGCTAAGATTCAGAGAGGTGGACTGGAGAGGGGTGATAGTGTTGAAGAAGGCGTGAACAAAGCTGGAACTAAGGATGGAGTGGCCTGGCATGGAGACCACACCGGTGGGGGTGGTGGCCCCTGTGGAGGCCTTGCAGAGCTGGGACAGATGGATGATTTCTCCCCTCTTATTTTGGTAAAATAATTCTCCTATTTCTGCCCCTCCTTCTGTTACAGGAGAACTATGAACAGATGAAGGCGTTAGTGGACCAACTCCATGAACGAGCACAGCGTATAAGACTAGGTGAGCCCAGCACTTCTTCAATTTATGCTTGGAACATGTTCCCATGTAGGTGCTGGTTTTAGGGAAAGCTAGCACCATTCAGTGTTTGACTCAAGACTACTCATGCATTTGTTGGTGTGCAGACTGTTTTTTTTTCCCCATTACAGTCAACTTTTGATATTCATGAGGCATTGGTCCCAGGATCCCCTGAAGATGCTAAAATCCAAGGATGCTCAAGTTCCTTATGTTAAATGGTGTCATTTTGCATAGAACCTATGCCTACCCTCCCTTATACTTTAATGCATTTCTTGGTGACTTATAATACCTATCAATATAAATGCGATGTAAGGAGTTGTTACACTGAACTGTGTAGGAAATAATGACAGGAAAGTCTGTATATGTTGCTCTTGAGAGGAAAAGTGGAGTACTGTAGCTCTGTGCACCTGTTGAGGATGGTGGGTTCTGATGAACTGTAGGTAAAGGCTGATTTATGAAGGAGGAGACTGAGCAGACCCCTGGAGAGGGGAGGTAGGGAGAAGGAGAAAAGGACAAACCACAGTTTTGCTCAGAAATAGTTGTATTTTGTCATGAAAATGGATATTACACATATATATTTAAAAGTAACATATACTTGTATATTTGCTTAAATATATATTTAAAAGAAATATACTTATATTTAATATATATTTAAAGTATTATTAACAGAATTTTTGAAAAATAGATAAGTTACCCATTAATAACCCCTCTAAATGTACAATTTTGATTCACCTCAGGGAGTCTCAAAATAGCTGTAATAGCAGAATGTGTGTGTGTGTGTGCGTCTGTGTGTTCTTCTGTGCTGAGGATTTCGTGCACCTTGCTCTGGCTATTTCCTTCTGTCGTTCTGCTCTGTGAATGCTCATCAGCTGGCTTAGCCGTGGTTGTGTTGGTCGAGTTAGGGAATATTATTCACTTTCTCTCTGTTCGTTTCTGTCTTGCCGTTGTACCGAGCTATCCCGACACTCCTCAGTTCATGCAATTTCCTAAACAGTTTTCAGACAAGAGGAAGGGGGCGGTGTTTCAGGTTGTTAAACAGCTCTCTCATTGGAGAGAGCTGGTGGGAAGTACCGAGATGATGGCCCGTGCCGACCCTCGCCCTCCCTGTGTCTTCCCCTCCTTGCTGCCCCCCACTCCTCCCAGAGCCTCCCGCCTCTGGCCTCCCCTTTTGTTCCAGTCTGAACGTGTAGGACTGTGAGGATGACTTAGTCATTCCTGTGGGTGGAAGCAGGATTTCTCTGTGGTGTTACTCATAATACCCAGAACCAAGTGTTTGATTCACACGAGTTAATGGAGGGGCTGTGTTTGTAAACTCCTAAGTGCTTTGTCTTCATGCTAGGCAGTAACTTGAAGCATGTGAAAAAGCTTAAATGATTCTGGTGGCTGAAGCCAGGGGCTTCCAATAACCTGATGAATAAGCTTGGGTGGATTTTTGGTGACATTTTCGCAGGAAGTCGGGCTCCACACAAGGGGTTTCAGCAGTGGGTGCAGCGCAGCTGGAGCGGGAGGCAGTCAGCTCTGTCGTGACTGCCCCCTGGCAGACAGAATGGGAGGTGCTTGGAGTGGTGAAATACTTCCTGGGTTCAGGGCTGTGAAAACAAAGTGTGTGTCTTGGAACTGATGCAGCAGGCAATAGGAGTGCAAGGACAGCGTGAGGCCCTTGTGGCGCCGAGTCTGTGAGCACTGGAAGAGCAGTGTTGGAAGACTGGGGAGGCTGTGTTGTGCCGGGCCACACATCTTACTCCTGTTCAGATGCCAGCAGCGCTTCACCCTGTGCTCCGCAAGTCTGCATCAGGATAACCCACTCTGCTTCTTCCTGGAAAAGTGAAACTCACAAGTGGCTCCAGACTAGAAGGCCAAACTCAGGGCAAAATTCAGAAAGAATGGTGTCCTCTTAAATACTTTCTTGAGAGCTGGACTGGAAGAGGAGCAACCAGAACTAGAACCTGGGGATGCTGGCACTGCAGGCGGAGGATTAACTAAGTGAGCCACGGCACTGGCCTCTTAAATACTTTCTTTGGTATAGCGTACCACCTGTTTGTCACACACTCTCCCCCTCTGCCACCTGCCCTGCCAGCCCCAACTGGGCACTGTGTCACCTGACTCTCCAAAGAATGGAGGGTCTGGCCCTCTGTCCAGTCACGTAGCTCATTTTTCTTTGAATATTTGTTTTAAACAGCTCTGTTGAAATATAATTGGCATAGAAAAAAACTGCATTATTCAAATTATGCAATTTTGCATTTAAAAAAGATTTATGGACTTATTTATTTGAAAGGGAGAGAGGCAGAGACAGAAAGGAGAGAGATCTTTTACCTGCTGCTTTCATTTACCGAATGTCCACAACAGCTGGGGCCTGGCCGGACCTGGCCAAAACCAGGAACCAGGAACTCCCATCTGGATCTCCCATCTGAGTAGTAGGGACCCAAGTACTTGAGTACCTGCTCCCTCCCAGTGTGTGTATTAGCAGGAAGCTGGGTGGGAATGGCAGCAGGCAGGCCTCAAACTGGCACTGCATTAGGGATCTGGGTGTCCCACGTGGTAGCTTAACCCACTGCACCATGATGTCAGTTTCCATTCTGATACACATTTATATGTCTGTGAAGCCATCATCACAATCAAGATAATGAGCATGTCTGTTCTTCTCCCAGATTTGCTGTGTCTCTGGCAACCCCTGCATCCTTCGCTCCCCTACCCCTAGGCGCACCTGAGTCGGGACCCAGCCAGTGGTTGGGAGATGAGAAGAATCATTTGACTTAATTCTCATTGTCTTGTCACTAACTCTTTTCCTTCCAGAATTATTTTCATTTTGAAGAAAATGAGATGTTAGATGTGTGATATAATTCTTTTGGTAATCTTAAGGCAGATTTAATCATAAGAGTTACCATGTACCTTTTGGAAAAAACTCCCCTTAGAGGGCTGGCATTATCCCATATGAGCCCTGCTTCCAATCAAGCTCCCTGCTAATAGGCCTGGGAAAGCAGCAGAAGATGGCCCTAGTCCTTGGGCCTCTTCACTGATGTGGGAGACCTGGAAGAAGCTCCTGGCTCCTAGCTTTGGCCTGGCCCAGCCCAGGCCGTTGTGGCCATTGGGGGAGTGAACCAGCAGATGGAAGATTTCTCTGTCTCTCCCTCTTTGTAACTCTGCCTTTCAAATAAAGAAATTTTTCAAAAAACAAAGAACAAAAACCCAGAACTCCTCTAGATACACCAAATGGTCCTGGTTTTAAAAATGAGGTTATACTTGAAAGCCTATTTGAAAAGATATGAACTTATTTTCTCACTTACATAAACAAAGAAATGACTTTGTTAAATAGCTGAGCATTTCATTATACGAAGGCTGTCTTGATGAAATTACGGATGACAATGAAAAGAAACACGTCAAGGTACAGGTGGATACTTCTGCTCCTGCTCTGTAGCCTTAGTTTGTTCGGAGTGGGTTCTAGATAATTCCCGAGAAACAGCTCCCAGCCTTAAGGTTAGGTAAGTTTTGCAACTTTTGACCTCAGGTACCTCAATGGGCTCTTCAGTTCCTTCAGAAGTTGAGAAACACTTTGAGAAGGTGATTTCTGAGCCATAATTGAACAAAATGAACAAAAGGGTCTTTTTTTCTAATGTGCTTTTCATCTACTTGAAAGGCAGCACACAGATGGGGTGAACCCCTCACTGGTTCACTCCCCAGATGCCTGCAACAGCTAGGGCTGGGCCACACTGAAGCCCGGAGCACAGAACTCAGTCTGGATCTCCCTTAGGTGTGGCAGGGGCCCAGGTACTTGATCATCATCCACTGCTTCTCAGGATGCTGTAACAGGAAGCTGGATCGGAAGTAGAGCAGCCAGGACTCAAACTAGGCCCTCTGATATGGGCTGTGGGTGTCTCAAGTGGTGGTATAGCCTGCTTTACCACTGCAGTGACCAAAAGGGTCACTTTTCAAGTGCTGTATAAGCAAGTGTTCAGCTCTCCCAATGGCAGGCCTAAAGTTACCAGTTACTTTTGGCACTTTTAGGAGAGTTTCACTGTGCTTATGGAAGAAACATCTAAAATTGTGGTTTTATCTACTACAAATGAAGATAGAATTTTCAGATTTTTCATAGCGTGTAGTATAATGCTAATAGAATAGGTATTTATTAAGTGTGGTATTGAGGTAGTAATTGCTACACATGAATTGCAGAGAAATACTTATAATTTCTTTATTACCAGTGATTCCAGAACACATATGATATACTCTAGCATCAGGGAGAGATTGGCTTTTCAAACTCCAGTTTTATTTACTTTATTTTATTAATATTTTAAAAGTTGTTTTTAGAGATTTATTTATTGATTTATTTACTTGAAAGGCAGAGTGAAAAAGAGAAGAGAGGAGAGAGAGAGAGAGCGCGCGAGCGAGCGAGCTAGAAAGAGAGAACAAGCTTTCTTCCACTGGTTTACTTTCCAAATGGCCACAATGACCAGGGCTGGGTCAGGTTGAAGCCTAGAGCCTAGAACTTCATCCAGTCTTCCATAAAAAATTTTGTTTTTTATTCCAGCAGTTGGCAACTTGTAAGTCAAATGAATGATCTGAAAAATTAGCTGTTTATCCAGGAATATGTGGAGCATCTTAAAAGTGCTGTCTTTTAAATTAAGCATTGTAAGTTTTTCTGGCATTAAGTCCAGTGGAGACCTTATCGCCTGTCAGTCTAATCTAGTGACTTTTTTTTATTGTAGGAGGTAATGAGAAAGCCCGAGCCCGGCATATGGCAAGAGGAAAACTGTTACCCAGAGAAAGAATCGACAATCTTCTAGACCCAGGGTTGGTGCACACCCAAGTGCTAATGCACAGGGCTCTCTGTTCCATGCTGCTTCAGTAGCCAGTTTTGTAAATGCATGATTTTGAATTCTGGTTCTTTTAAGATGCAACAACAAATGTTGGAGAGACTGCTGTGTTCTGGCCTATTCTTCTTCTTTTTACTTATTTATTTTTTAATACTTACTTTAAAAGGCAGAGTGATGGAGAGGGGTGCAGGGAGATCGATTCCTCCATCTACTGATTCACTTCCCAAATTAACTGCAACAGCTGGGTCTGCTCCAGGCCAAATCCAGAGGTCAGGAACTCCATCAGGGTCTTCCATGTGGGTGGTAGGGGACCTAGTACTTGGGCCATCTTCTGCTACCTTCCCAGGCATGTTAGCAGGAAGCTGGATCACAAGCAGAGTAGCTGGGACTTGAACTACCACTCCAACATGGGCCTCCAGCATTGCAAGCAGTGCTTAACCTGATATCCCACAATACTGAGCCTCTTTTTATAGATTTATATGCAACATATGTATTTGAAACATTGCTCCATTAAAGAAAAATCTTTTCCTTTTTCAAGTGATGTTTTTATTTTTTATTTTATTTTATTTTTTTAATTTTTGACAGGCAGAGTGGACAGTGAGAGAGAGAGACAGAGAGAAAGGTCTTCCTTTTGTTGTTGGTTCACCCTCCAATGGCCGCCACGGCCAGTGCGCTGCGGCTGGCGCACCGCACTGTTCCGAAGGCAGGAACCAGGTGCTTCTCCTGGTCTCCCATGGGGTGCAGGGCCCAAGCACTTGGGCCATCCTCCACTGCACTCCCTGGCCACACCAGAGAGCTGGCCTGGAAGAGGGGCAACTGGGACAGAATCCGGCACCCTGACCGGGACTAGAACCTGGTGTGCCGGCGCTGCAGGCGGAGGATTAGCCTGTTGAGCCACGGCGCTGGCCTTATTTTTTTGTTTCTTAAGTGACTTAATTCAAACAACATCCTTTTTTCTCTTTAGGTCTCCATTTCTGGAATTGTCCCAGTTTGCAGGCTACCAGTTGTATGGTGATGAGGAGGTGCCTGCAGGCGGCATCATCACAGGCATTGGGAGAGTATCAGGGTGAGTATTGCACCTGTGCTCCGTAATGTGCATCAGGAAGGAGACTTTGCTGGGGCATAGGAATCCACACATATCAGCATGCAAGTTTTATGCTCTTTATATTATTTAGGACTGAGGCATCCTATCCAGACCTGCGTTAAAATCTTCCGTGGAGTGTTGGAGACAAAAATCAAAGGGGAAGAGACCCCAGCGAAGGCCCTGGGATCCAGTTCAGACCTCCCTGCTTAATCAGAATCTTCAGTGTGGGCTTGGCTTGTGGTCTCCAAAGACCCCACGGGGACCTCCTGCACATCTAGGGTGAAAGCCACTCTTTCCAAGTGTGGTCAGGTGGCTTTGACAGCTCTTCCCCAGAAGTACTAAGTGGGAAACGCCAGGGTGGAGCTCTGCAATCTGTTTTAACTAGCCCTCTGGCTTCTCGAATGCAGAAGTTGGAGAACCAGTATAGACTTGGCAAACAGATTGCTCGATGTACAATTTGTTTGTTTGTGTTTATGTGTGGTCTCACACTCAGCCCATGGGTACTGTGCCAGGCACTGCAGTGAGCACCTACCACTGACAGCCTGTGTGAGTTCTTGCCAGAGCCGCGTGAGAGGGAGCACTGTTGTAGTTGTCGCTGCTATGCAGGAGGGGCAGAGGCTTGGAGGTACATAGCTGGCCCGAGGTCGAGATGGTGAAGCTCGGATTTGTCTCAGCCTGACAGAGCCTGGCCCACCTGCCATGGACTCAGGTGTTGGCTTGTGCTGTGTGTTCTTCCCCCTTCTCCCCATGACCTGGTGCCACCATTGCTTCTTTTTCATTTAGCTCCTTCCTTGGCTCTTTCCTTCAGGGTGGAAAGTTTTTTTTTTCTCGGAGTCTTAGGGGACGAGTACACTGTTCGGAACATGGTGAACTTAATTCAGAGTGAATCTGAATCACTTGTCAAGGAAATGCGTGATCAAGTGGGATAATTTCTCCGTGTTATCCATCCACTGATAATGGCGGTCAGCAGGTCGGAGCACGATCTTCCTCTTCCCACCGTGTGTATACAGTCGTCACATGTCACTTATGCCAGGGGCGTACTCTGAGAAATGTATCAGTAGGTGATTGTATCATGGTGTAGACATCTTAGAGTACACTGCACGGACTAAGATGGCTACGATGTCAATGAAGCGATGCGATCTTCTGGAGACCACTGTTGGAAATGTGGTGTGACTGAAACACCATTGTGCAGGGCCTGTTACTAATACTTTATTCCAGGTTGGTTACTGCTTATCCAAAATTCTTGAGAATAGAAATGCTTCAGAGCTCAAATTTTGGAATATTTTCTCCTACATATTAAGAAATTTAGGGGACCAGCATTATGGCAAAGCATCTTAAGCCACCGTCTGCAATGCTGGTCTGCAATCCCTTATAAAGCACTGGTTCAAGCCCTGGCTGCTCCAATTCTGATTCAGCTCCCTGTTAATGTGCCTGGGAAAGCAACAGAAGATGGCCTGAGTGATTGGGCCCCTGCTACCCACCTACGAGACCTGGATGGCATTCTGGGCTCCTGGCTTCCCTGTGGCCCAGCCTTGCCACTGTGCCATTTGGGAGTAAGCCAGTAGATAGAAGATCGATATCTCTCTACCTTCCTCCCTCTGTCTCTCTGTAACTTTGCCTTTCAACTAAATAAAATAAATCTTTTTTTTTTTTTTTTTTTTTAAAAAAAAGAGCTATTGAGGCCATTGCAGTGCCAGTATCCCATATGGGCGCTGGTTTGAGACCCAGCTGCTTCCTTTACTTCTGATCCAGTTTTCTGCCATGGCCTGGGAAAGCAGTGGAAGATGTCTCAAGTGCTTGGGCCGCTGCACCCTTGTGGGAGACCTGGAAGAAGCTCCTAGCCCCTAGCTTCAGATTGGCCCAGCTCCAGCCATTGTGGCCATTTGGGGATGAACCAGCAGATGGAAGACCTCTCCCTCTGCCTCTGCCTCTCTATAACTCTGCCTTTCAAATAAATAAATAAATCTTAAAAAAAGGAACTATTATCTGAAAACATTTTAAAAAAGCTATTTTGGAGATGACCCAAGTCTGAACTTAAAATGTTTCATATGCACCTTACATACATAACTTGAATGTTATTTCATACAGTATTTTCCACGCCTGACCCTATGTGAGGGATAGCAGTCAAAGTATAAGTGTATTAAAAATATTATAAATTTTGAAGTGGTTGGAAGGGGCTTATTATGAATAACAAAAGATACTCCTGTCATCCCATCACTCAGAAATGACAAAGGTTTAGGATCTCTGTGCCTGGAATTGAGAGGGGTAGACGATAGAATATGTATTTTTTTTTTTTTTTACCATGAAACAGGCTCCATGATAAATACTTTTTGTTTATTTATTTGTTTTGAATGGCAGAGTTACAGAGAGAGAGAGGGAGAGACAGAGAGAGAGGTCTTCCATTTGCTGGTTCACTCTCCAAATGGCTGTAATGACTGGGGCTGGGCCAGCCTGAAGTCAGGAGCCGGGAGTCTCTTCTGGGTCTCCCACGTGAGTGCAGGGCCCAAGCACTTAGGCCATTTTCTGCTCCTTTCCCAGGTGCATTAGCAGGGAGCTAGGTTGGGAGCAGAGAATCCAGGACATGAACCAGTGCTCATATGGGATGCCAGTGTCACAGGCAACAGCCCCAAATCCTTTTTATTTGTAAGATTATTCACTTATTTATTTTAAAGGCAGAGAGACAGAGGAAGAAACACAGACAGAGGTTTCCCATATGCTGGTTCATATCCAAATGCCTGCAACAGCTAGGGCTGGGTCAGGCTGAAGCCAGGAGCTGGGAACTCAATCCAGGTCTCCCACATGGGTGTCAGATCCCGCTGCCTCCCAGGGTGCATAGCATCAGTAAGCTGGGATCTGGAGCAGAGCTGGGACTTGAACTCCAGCTCTGCAGTAAGGTGATGTGGACGTCCCAAGCAGGTTTTACTAGCGAGGCCAAAGGCCTGCTCCTCAGCAAACATTTTTTGTTGCTTTCCACGTTCCTGGTTCTAGTTTAGGGGCACAATGGTGAATAAGAAGGACAAAATTTCGGAGTGGACATTTGCCATAAGGATTATGACGCATAAATAAGAGAAGCACATTGCCCTTGCCTGGGAGCCCAGCTGCTTTTATCCACTTTATTTTCAACAAGGATTCAGGGTGTTACCCTTCAGAGTTCTGGAGGTTATAAAATGAGATAATGAAAGCATCGTCCGTGTAAAGAAAATTGAATTTTGTGAAGAACTCAGATGTGTCCCAGATTTCCGGTGAGCTGCTGCTGGTTTTAGGGCTTCCTGGTGAGGCTGCACCATTTCCCTCCCTGGCTGTCTTTGTCCCCTGCTGTGCTCTGTGTTACCTGTGGGTCCTCATACCCAGCACACTGGTAGAAGAAGGAGCACTGTTGAGGGCTCATTGTATCTGTGATATGTCTTCAATGTGCCGTTTTACTGTTTGCATCTGCTGTGACTTGAAGCTTAATTAATGTTGTATTTTAGACTAATTTTAGTTTTATGGAAGGGCATAGGCCCACAGTACTGAAGAACTTCTGAAAAATATAATGAATAAATGCTGGAACTCCTGATGAGTCAGTGTTGTTTTTTTTTTTTTTTTTTTTCCCCCCAAACTTCCTTGCTTAAAGGGAACTCTGAAGGTTATTGTAAAGGAATTCCTCACCTCCAAGACTTGAGTTTTTTAAGGTTTTAACATTGTTAGGATCCTTTCTTTCAAGGAACCATCATGAAATGAGCTTACACTTGTAGTTTTTCGAGTGTGAGTTTGTACACTTGTTAAAGTAATCATTCGGTTTTATATGAATGAATGTGTCAACGACGACCAAGGCTTGTTTTGTATCCTCAGACCAGCAGCTAATGGGTGTCACTGGTGAAATGCGTGAGGTGTTGAGGCTTACACTGAGCGTCTTGTGATTCGCTACCATGGGCCTTTAATTTTGAAGAAATCGCTCATGTTCTCTTTCCGCTGAAATTTCTGCCTTTCAGAGTAGAGTGCATGATCGTTGCCAATGACGCCACTGTTAAAGGAGGCACCTACTACCCAGTGACCGTGAAGAAACACCTGCGGGCCCAGGAGATTGCACTGCAGAACAGGCTCCCCTGCATCTACCTGGGCAAGTGACAAGCACCGTACAGTAAGCTGTGGCCGCTGGGAAAGTGCAAGCCTGTTTAGAAGGCTGGACCCTGATGCTGTCAGTTGTTTAAAAAAAAGCTATTGAGTTTTCCCACAATTATAAAGGAAACACATGTTCTTTCCTGAAAACTCCAGGAGGAGTGAACTTCCAGGAATATCCCCTAGGAATATCTTGGTGTGTGCGGTTTTTTTTTTTTTTTTTCTCTCCACACTGTGGATTTTTTCTTTTATATATTTTGTTGTTCTGTTACCCATAAAGGGTCCAAACTATGAAAAAAATAGCTAATGTTTATGGCTCTCTTTGAGTGCCTGGCACTGTGTTAAATGCTATATTATATAATTTGAGCAAATGTTATTTCAAGTAAATTTAATTTCTAGTGAAAGTAAATTTACATTTGGAATTCAAATACTTTAAAATCAGGGGATATTCCAGAAAGAACCTAAAAGCAAAGCAGTTTAGAAAAATTGGCACCTCCTAGATATTGACTTAGTTTGATAAGACTCCAACATACATTGTTCATTTATGCTGGTACTCGAATACAGATACTGATGTAGAGATTTTTTTTTTTTCTGGAAAGTGAGTACCTGGTTTACTCACAATGTGAACTATTTTTTGCATGTACAGAAAATAGCAAATGAAGCCCAGCTGCTTGTGGTCCTGGGCCAGATGCTGGAGGGGATGCAGTGAAAGGCATGATGTTGTCTCTGCCTTCAGCAAGCTTGTGATGACTTCGAGACAGGAGACAGGGGTTAAATAACTATAGAAGACGCAGTGGTCATAGGCAGTAGTAGTAAGTGTAGGACTATCCAAATTTTAACATCTCCTTTGTGCACTCAGAGTGTGTGCCTCTGAATGAAGTGCTTTACATATGGTATTTCACTCCTCCTAACAGCTCTGTGGGGTAGCTCCTATTGGTATCTTCATTTCACAGGGGAGAGACTGAGGCAAAGCATGGCAGGGAGACACCTGTAACCACACAGCTGTGCAGTAACAAGCTGTGTTTGAACACAGCACCCTAAACCTCTGTTTCAGGTCTGTGATCAGCACAGTATCAGAAGGCCTTAAGTGGTGAATCATCCCCATGCATTCCGTGGATGGCTTTTGTATTGGCGTGGAAGAGGGGAAGAAAATTTTCAGTTCAGTTGGTTAAGAATTTATATTCCTGGATTATCTGAGGACCTTAGCTGGTCTTCAAATGAGAGAATGTCCCAGACATCTCAGCTAGCGTTTCGCACAGATGTAGGGAAGCCAGGTGGGTTTGGGACCAACAGTGAGTCCTTCGGGCTGTGCAGGGGTTTGGAGAAAGAGACTCCAGAATGTGTCTAGAACGTGGCTGTGATCAGGAGCTGCCACTGTCCTTGAGGCAGGTCCCCTGGGGCAGCGTGTTTTGTTCACAGAGATGTACTGACTTCTCCCATTTTCCTTCAGTCGATTCAGGAGGGGCAAACTTACCTCGACAAGCAGATGCGTTTCCAGATCGAGATCACTTCGGCCGCATATTCTATAATCAGGCAATTATGTCCTCTAAAAATATTACACAGGTAATTTCTCCCTGGTGATCTGTAATGCTTTTTTACTCCAAATGTCTCTGCCAATCAGATGCTCATGGATGATTTAAAGATAAACTAGAATTTAGGCTTTTCCCACAGAAAGTATCTTAAGATGGTCTCCAGTTAGAACCTTCTGTTGGTCAGTAGATCTGCCCCTACACTGTAGTAAAGGTTATTTACCTAAGAAAACAGGTTTTGAAAAGAAAGGGCGCTTCGTAGTTCCTTTTCTAGGTCTGTTCTGTGGGGAAGTTCTAGTGGCTACATGAAAAAAATCTAGACAATAAAAGGTCACTGGGGGCTGGTGTCGTGGTGCAGCAGGTTAAGCCACTGCTTATGACACCAGTGTCCCATATCAGAGTGCTGGTTTGAGTCCCAGCTACTCTGCTTCCAGGCCAGCTCCTTGATAATGTGCCTGGGAAGGCAGTAGAAGATGGCCCAAGTATTTGGGCCCGTGTCAGCCACGTAGGAGACCAGGATGGAACTCCTGATTTTGGCCTAGCCCAACCTGGACTATTGCAGCCATTTGGAAAGTGAACTAGCAGATGGAAGGTCAATTTTCCCTCTCTCTCTTCCTCTCTCTTTCTGTGTTGCTCTGTCTTCTGTTCACAGTGCCAGCATTCCATATGGGCACTGGTTCAAGTCCCAGCTGCTCTTCTTCTGATTCAGCTCTCTGCTATGGTCTGGGAAAGCAGTAGAAGATGGCCCAAGCATTTGGGACCCTGTACCCTTGTGGGAGACCTGAAAGAAGCTCCTGACTCTTGGCTTCAGATCAGCCCAGCTCTGGCCGTTGAGGCCATTTGGAGAGTGAACCATTGGATAGAAGATCTCTCTCTCTCTCTCTCATTCTCTCTCTCTCTCTCCCTCTCCCTCTCTCCTCTCTCTTCTCTGTCTCTCTGTCCGTCTCTCCCTCTTTCTCTAACTCTGCTTCTCAAGTAAATAAATAAAATCTTAAAAAAAAAGAAAGTTAAAGGGTAACCTAAATATTGATTAATGTGAGATTAATAAGTTTTAGTTGTTGAATGTACACAGATTGCAGCATCTATCAACATAAGTAAGTGTGAAAATATGTTGACTAGAAGCACAGTTGCCATGTCTGTAAAGGTCAATTACATCATATTATACTGTATACTATATATGTGTAAACAGGCACATGAGAATAATCCGTTCAACTGTAAACAATGGCTGCCTGTGAGGTAGGATCAAGGAGAAAGGGATCAGGTAGTCAGGTAGGAGGTTTGGAGGTTTGTAGGGCTTCAATTTATATATATATATATATATATATATATATATATATATATATATATATATATGATTTATTTATTTGAAAGGTAGAGTCACAGAGAGAGAGAGAGAGACAGAGAGATAGAGAGGGAGAGAGAGAGAGAGAGATCTTCCATCTGCTGGTTCACTCCCCAGATGGCCTCAACGGCTGGAGCTTTGCCAATCTGAAGCCAGGAGCCAGGAGCTTCTTCCAGGTCTCCCATGTGGGTGCAGGGGCCCAAGCACTTGGGCCATCTTCTCTGCTTTCCCAGGCCATTAGTAGGGAGCTGGATCAGAAGTGGAGGAGCTGGATTGGAAGTGGAGCAGCTAGGACTTGAACCGGTCCCCTTATAGGATGCTGGAGCTGCAGGCAGCAGCTTAACCTTCTGTGCCACAATGCTGGCCCCAGTTATATTTGAAATATTGTATTCCTTTAAGAAAAAAGATCTGAGATAAATTTGGCCAAATTTATTTATTTATGAAGACTGGGGATTAAGTGAATGGATATTTATTTTTTTATCCTCCTATCTTTTTCCATGGTTGAAATACTTTGTAATACTGATGCTTTCCCTTTGTTTCCATTTCCTTGTTGGATTTCTTAAGTCCATAATTTTATTGATGTTCTAGTTAAATCTTTTGACATTTATCAGGGGAGGAAATTGTATTTATTGCAAATTGTGGTGCTGGCAGTGACCTTGCTCACCTCTATGCTTTGTTTATCTAAATAAGACACTTGAGCTTTGTTGACGCTGCACCTCTCTCCCTCTCATTGTCCTGAATGCAGTTGTTATTACCATCTTGCGTATCATAGGGGAAATCAGCACTTTTAATCTGGTATTACAGCGTATCTGTCTTGCTTTGTGTTAGGTCTCTAGAGCTGCTGAAACAAATGACCATGAACTTAACCATGAATCAAGGGCTTAACCAAAATTCATTCCCTCAAGTTCTGGAGGGCAGAAGTTTGAAATGTGGGTGCCAATCTCTACCTCTCTCTTCCCATGGCCTTTTCCTCTTTGGATGGGTGACTGTTCTTTCTTACAAGGATGCTTGTTATTGGATTTAAGGCCCATTATTATCCTTAACATAATCACACACACTCAGACCCTTTTCCCAAGTGAGGTCACATCCACAGGTCCTGGGGATCGGCCCATCTTTTGGGGCTGTCGTTCAACCCACTGTAGACCTCTGTCGTCTTGCATGTGTATAATTTGCTGTGTGTCATGTTGTTCATGTAGCTTCCGTGGAGGCTAAAGCATCATTATCCCACCATTGTTCATGGAGGATCTACTGGGAGCCAGCCCTGTGCTGGTAAACAAAGCCGGGGGGGGGGTCTGTCTTCTGTGGAACTCAAAGCTTGAGGTGCTTTAGCATAAAGTCTTTTTGAAATGAAAAGTGTACAGTTTTTTTGAATAAGCAAAACCTGCCTATGATAAAAAATCCAAAATGACTAAAAGTCCTCTGATTGTCTTCTTTTTGCGATTTTATTTTTGTTTTCTAAAACTTGTAACCCAGTGACTATTTCATTGAGCCACTTCTCTTTGCATTTATTTTTTCTCTTTTATTTAAGCAGGAATTTAGAACTAAGGGTTCCTGGTTCCCAATTTTCCTGGCCCAGCACTAGTTCTTCTGGCCATTTGAGGGGTGGATCAGTGGAAGGAAAATTTCTTTCTCTTTGTCTCTTTCTCTCTCTGTCACTCTGCCTTTTTAAAATAAAGACTTACAGAATTTGAATTACTTTTATACATTCCATGCAAATGTGACTCCACATATGTTGCATCATCACATTCATGTTCTGTGTTAAGTGGTACGTATATGTGTGTTAAGACGCTGGCACTTTTGGGAAATCATGTCCTTCTGTACATCTGCCTTTGTGAAGTGTCTTAGCTCTTCAGGTGACTATATTCATAGATGCTGTGTGACCCCTAGGGAATTCTGATTGATCTCATCAAATGACTTTGGGTCACCTGTCACTGTTTCTCAGGTGACTCCAGTTATAAAGCTCACTGTAAACAATTTCCAACCATAAGAATATGTGATTATACAGTTTCTACTTTTTGACTTATTGTGAGTATAGTTCATCTGTTTATAATTTTATACCTGTATGACTATCATTTGTGTACCTGAGTGTTTATGCTTACAAAAGTATGTATATTATTTTTTTTGAAAAAGATTTATCTTATTTATTTGTAAGACAACATTACTAGGAGAGGAAGAAAGAGATCTTCCATTGCTGGTTCACTCTCCAAATGGCTGCAATGGCTGGGGCTGGGCCAGGCTGAAGTCTGGGTCTCCCACATGGGTGGCAGGGGGCCCAAGCACCTGGGCCATTCTTCTCTGCTCTCCCAGGTGCCTTTACAAGGAGCTGATTGGAAGTAGAGCAGCCAGGTCTTGAACTGACACTCATTTGGGATGCCAGTGTTATGCCACACGCCAGTCCCTATCATTGCATTTTTATTGTATAATGTGACCCATTACCTGTTCTGCACATTTTTTAAATGTTTCTCAAATCCCCCTTTAAAAGCATATGTAAGTATCTTTTAAAGAACTTTTGAAGTTACTTTTTCTAGAATTATACTTTTAGGGCTTTAATCTTCGGGGATTTCAACATTCAGGATTGTGGCATTAGGGATTGTGTCTTTGGGATTATGTCTCAGACGATGCCCACTGACCCAGAGGCCAGAGTCTCCCACTCTACCTCATGATGTTGTCATTTGTTCCCTTTCCTGAAATTCTCCCTAAGTCATGCCTGTAGGGTTTCCCTGTTTTCCTTCTACTTTCTCCTTTTAATTTCTGCAGTCCTTGTTGATGATTTTATAAACTCTCATGGCTTCCTTGCCTGTTCTCTCCCTGACCTCTCCTTGTCCTGCCCCCTCAATATCTCTGCTTGTAAACCTTGAGGCTTTGTGTCTCTGAACATTTCCTGCTAGTGTTTTAGTACGAGGTGATATCTCTGACCTCTGCCCCAAGTCCCTGGCCTAGAGCTCCTTAAAACACCAGTGATTTCCTGACGCATAGTGGGCACCTGCAGCATCTGTTGTTCTAAAGTTTGGTCTTTGACTCTGGTTCCTGATGCAGAGCCCCTAAATCCCTTGGAATGTCATGGGAGATGGGAGCATCCCTTATTCTAATGGGGTTACTCTTGGTGGGCTCCTGGAGGGGCCTTGTCCCCAGGAAGGCCAAGCCATCAATATAAGGTTGGAGCTTTCAGCTCCACACTCCATTAGAACCACCATGGGGTTCCTCACCCAGCAAGAAGGAGCTCTGGGTTTGCTTCTGTCACCACTGGTGATGGGGTGGACTGTGGCCTCTCGTTGGTGGTCTTTGGAGTTTACCTGTGTCCTGACGCGAATGGGGATCCTGTGATGTCTCTCTTGGCACATATCTGCATTCTGCTCCCAACACAAGCCAGAGGTTCCTTGAGTGGGGGCAGAAAAGTACATGGCCATGCATCTCACGTCCTTTCACGCCCTCTTGGTGGGGACGCCAGCAGCCTTCTCTTTCTGGGTTGCAGAGCATGTGTCGGGTGTGGGCGCACGTGAGAGCCTGGTTGTACCACGTGTGTGTGTGTGTGTGTGGCTCCAGGAAGTTGTCAGTGCTCTTTGACCCTGCTTTGTGAGTAGGAAAAGCAGACCCAGTAGCAGAGCTCTTGTAGTTCCTGCTCCCCATCCCCTTTGTGTGTGAGTGACTCTCACATCCTCTTTGTGACTCAGAATTAGATGATGAGCGAAGTGGTGTGACAGTGGCTTGGCATTGATTGGTGACTTACCTGTGGTTTATTTAATTTGTATTTCCATTATCAGTGTTTGCTTTAGCAGTAATAAACTTTTTGTCTGTTAGATACTTGTGACTAGAATGATATCTCTTTCCTTCCCCCTCATTCTTATTGACAAAAAATTTGAAGTTTTTATTCCTATACGTTTAGTAACTCTAGCTCTTGTTTTTAATTTATTTTTGAATTCCACTCAGGTTTATAGAGATATAATTTGTGTAACCATATAATGCACCCATGTAATGGGTACAATAAATAGATTTTTGGAGTCACAGAGTTGAGTTGATTTTAGGGTATTTTTGGCACACTATCAGCAGTCACTCTCAGCCCCCAGCCCAAGGCAACACTCATCTGCTTTCTGTCTCTGTGCATGGGCCTGTCTGGACATTTCATATAAATAACATCATAAAATAAGTGGTCTTTTGTGGCTGGTTTCTTTAACCAAACACAGCGATTTCAGAGTTCATCTATGTCTTGCTCTTGGTTTTTCATACTCTGGCATGGTACAGACCTCTGCTTACCGTCTGTCTCCCACCTCTGGAGTAGCTGAAGAGTTTACAGATTCTTTGAAGTACAGCAACAAAAAAGTACTTCTAAGCAAAGTCTGCCCCAAGTCCTCACATGTGCTTTAATTGTAGTCACTTTAGATTTTTTACCAGAAAATTTACTCAGTTGAGTGGCAAAGAGAGCTGTCATCTGCTGGTTTCCTCCCCAGATGCCTGCAACAGCTGGGACTGCATTGAGCCAAAGCAAAGAGCCAAGGACTCAACCCAGGTTTTCCACATGGGTGCGGGAACCCAACCACTTGAACCATCACCACTGCCTCCCAGGGTCTGCATTAGCAGAACGCTGGAGCTGGGAGCTGGAGCCGGGTTTTGAGTCCAAGCACGTCAGTGTGGGACACAGGTGTCTTTACCAGCGTCTTAACTGCTAGCCTAAACGCCAACCGCAGTAGATGGTTCTTGAACTCTCTCTTGCTCGCATATTGCTGCAGAATAAATCCCTCAACTTGACAGTAAATACACCACACGTTTATTTTCTTGCAGGTCCTGTGGGTTGGAAGTCAGGCTTAGCTCTGGGTCTCAGTCATTTCGGGGCTTGACTAGGAAGGGCCCACCTCCTCACCTGCTCACGTGGTTGTCAGCAGGGTACGGTTCTTCACAGGCCTCACTCAGTTTTCTTTTAAAAATTATTATTCATCTATTTTCATTTTATTTGAAAGGCAGAGAGACAGAGATCTTGCATCCTCTGGTTCACTCTCCAAATGCCCACAACAACAAGGTTTGGGGCAGGCTGAAGCCAGGAGCCTGGAACTCAGTCAGGGTTGGCCATGTTGGTGTCCAGGACCCAGCTGCTTAAGCCATCATCTGCTGCCCCCAGGACACACAATAGCAGGAAGCTGGATTGGACACCGAGCAGCCAGAATCCAGGCACTGCACTATGAGCTGCGACTGTCCCAAGCAGCGTCTTACCCACTGCACCAAATGCTGGCCCCCTTACTCAGTTCCTTGCCGTAGAGCATTTCACATGGGTCACCTGGATTCATGAAAGCAAGAAAGGGTGCCAGCACAGGAGAGAGGGCAACGCGGGGGAAGACACGGTCTGTCGTGACCTGACCACAGAAGTGACAGCCGTGACTGGCCATGTTCTGTTTGTAACAAGCAAACTGTTAGATCCACCACACCCTCAAGGGGACGTGCCACAGATATGAACCCCGATGACAGTCGGGGATCACTGGGGCCCTTGCAGAAGTCTGCCTGCCCCACTCCTGTACTTTTCTGAGCATGCGTGAGTTGGTGGAGAAGTCAGTTGTTGGTTTGTTTGGTACTGAAGGAGTGCCCTTAGATATGTGGTTCATGCCCTGAAGGAGTCAGCTCTTCACCTGTGGTGTTTCTGCCAAACTGGTCACCCCTTCCTGCTGCCCCCCACTCATGCAGAGTCTTAGTTTGGGCTGGTTTACCAGATTGTCAGCGACTGGGTGGCTTCGACAACCAGCACTTATTTCTCACACTCCTGGAGGCAGAGGGCCAGGGTGGTTGGGGGCTGAGTGGGGGCCCTCTTCCAGGTCTTGGTGGACCGAGAGAGCTCCTCTCTCTTCCTCCTTTTCTAGGGCACTCATCCCATCATGGGGGCTCCACCCTCATGGCCTCATCTAATAGCTTCCTATCAAATAACATAGGAAAGGGGGGCGGGGGAGGAGGGACAGGCATGCATCCCATGGCAGGTGGTAGCATGGCATTGGGACAAAATTACCCCTCTTTCTTGGTCTCCTTGCCCCTCGCCACCCCTCCCCGGGTTTTGAATTTGTTGCTGATACTTGCTGCTCTTCCCTTTCCCTTTGCTCTTGAGTTGTTTTTGTGGAACTCCACTATGCCTGTTTGGTTCTTTGGGTCTTATTTTGGAAACGGCTCCTTTTTAGATTCTTACATCATTGTGACTCTTCTCCAAGTTTCTTGACTTTTTTTCTTGTTGAATACTGAAAATAGTTTGAGCTGAACCTGGTGTTCTATTATAGAGAACAGGGCAGTAAGGTGAATTTATGTCCTTGCTCCCTACAGAGCCTTAAGAATAGCCCGTAAAATAATTTTCAGATGTGTAGGAAGTATAAAGAATAATAGAATGGAATGCACACACACTCACCATCTGGATTTGTTAAGTGTTAACAGTCATTTTGTTATTTTTGTCTCAGATATTTAGAGTATTTATTGACTTAAAAATTTATCTGGAATTCATTTACCATTCACAGTGTTGTGTGGATGGCCATGTTGCCTATTTGCATATTTTTCCTATTATAAACACTGATACAATGAGTGTTACCTTGTTTTCACAGGCAGGAGTTTTTGTAGCCATAGAAACCTTTAAAACAAACTTGTGGATGATAAGCATAACAGTCAGATAAACATCTCATTAATATGTTGACAAATGTGACAGCCACTTTTAATAACATGCATGAAGCTTTAGTTAAGGGGAAAATGCTTTTTGTGATGGCCATTTGGATGGAAAACACTTGCTGCTTTTCATCTGTGGATTCATACCAGTATGGCGTGCTGTTTCTCATAACAGATATTAGCATGGCTGTAAGGAAAGCAATGGAAACTACTTTCATATGATAATTTCAAAAAATATCCATTATATACTTCTTTGTCTTTGATGATATTATTTGTAATCAGCCAAACCTGTATTTATTATTCCTCGTACCATACTGATCTCCAAGCAAGAATTCCTTAAGCTTGTTGTGGAAAGTTTTGTGCACAGCAAAGTGGAGAGAAATGGTGCTGTGAGCTCCGCTGCCCACGGCGTCCAGCTTCGGTCAGCACGGCCGGTTTTCTTTTCAGCGATACTTTCTAGTGCAATGTCAGCATTACTTTTATATCAAGGGAGTGTCATGGTAACAAAATGTGCGACATGCTCAAATGAAGAATTCTTTTTTCTTTCTTTTTTTTTAATTTTTGAGATTCATGGGAAATGTGTATTATCTTTCAGCTCCATTTTTCCATGAACTTAAAAAAATTTTTTTTTATTTATTCGAAAGGCAGAATTAGAGAGGCAGAGGCAGAGAGAGAGAGAGAGAGAGAGAGAGGTCTTCTGTTCTCTGGTTCACTCCCCAGTTGGCCACATTGGCCAGAGCTGGGCTAATCTGAAGCCTGGAACTTCTTCTAGGTCTCCCATGTGGGTGAGGGGCCCAAGGACTTGGACTTTCTTCTACTGCTTTCCCAGGCCATAGCAGTCAGCACTGCAGATGGCGGCTTTACCCACTATGCCACAGCGCTGGCTCCAAAGAATTATTTCTGTATAGCTTTGAGGTGTGGGACAATTGTTTAGACGGCTTTGAGGATTTGTTATTAGATCTCACAGCTGTCCTTTCCACACAGGCTTGCTAAATTTTGAGTATATTGTGAGCTTGTTCTCTCCATAGTTGCACAGGGTAAGAGAGTATCGGGCCATTTTCCTCTCTGACAGGGAGCTTGGCCACGCATTTTATTAAAAGAGTGACATAAACCATTCACAATGTTTTGATATAAGAAATGAGGAAAATATATTCCCAGTGTTTAGAGGACTCTTTTAAAAGTAAGGTCTAGGGACCAGCTAGTGCCATCCCCTGGTCCCTGGGGCTACAGATCAAACATGGTACACTTCTCTGTCTGAGTTGCATCTTAGGGGCTTGTGATGTGCTTGAATTCCAGATAGCAGTGGTCATGGGCTCCTGTACGGCGGGAGGCGCCTACGTGCCTGCAATGGCTGATGAAAACATCATCGTCCGCAAGCAGGGCACCATCTTCTTGGCTGGACCCCCCTTGGTAAGGACATAATCGTGACTGACTGAAGTTCAGATCCATATCGAAATCATTTGCACTGATTAATGATGATTTTTAAAATGTGATGAAATATAACATTTATGTTTATAACCTAAAATATGTCACTTTTACCATTTTTAAGCATACAGTTCTGTGACATTAGGTAGATGCATATAGTTGTGCTGCCACCACCACCTTCCCTCTTAGAATCTTTTTGTCTTCCCAAACTGAAGCCCATTAGACACCAACCACCTCCACTGTGCTGGTAACCAGCACGCTATGTTCTGTCTCTGTGGACTGGAGTACTCTGGGTGCATCCCATGCACATGCAGTCATGCTGTATCTGACGTTTATGACTGGCCTATTTCACTCGGCATGATGCAGAGTAAAGGCTGCAAACACTCCATGAGTAGTTCATGCTTATTTCTTATTAGAAAATGTGTAAAGGAATGACTAAAAATTGAAAACATCTGTCGGGAATATAGACAGCATCCTCATATTGGAATAGTGCTCTTTTTTTTTTTTTTTAAGATTTATTTATTTATTTGAAAGAGTTACACAGAGGGAGAAGGAGAGGCAGACAGAGAGAGAGGTCTTCTATCCGCTGGTTCACTCCCTGAGTGGCCACAACAGCCGGAGCTGTGCTGATCTGAAGCCAGGAGCCAGGAGCTTCTTCCGGCTCTCCCATGTGGGTGCAGGGGCCCAAAGACTTGGGCCATCTTCTACTGCTTTCCCAGACCATAGTGTTGGACCTCTCAGTAGTAGAGATGCCCACTTGCTCGAGAGGACGCCCAAAAATCCAGACTCCAAACCAGTTGATGCAAAAAGCATGAGGTATTTATTGTACGTTTGCGCAAACGGGCCCCCACCTCAGGCAGTGAGGAGCCCTGAGCGGCAGTTTCACACAGGTTATATAGGCAACGAATTAGCATATTCCTAACGCATGCATAGGATTGGTCAGTTCAGAGGGACCGTTAGCATATGGGAGAATGCTGGCGAAGAATGCTGGTGGAGAGTGCTGGTATAAAATGCAGAGGTGGCACGGGATTGGTTGGTTCGGAGGGACAATTAGCATACCGGAGAATGCTGAGGGAGAGTGCTAAGCGAGAGTGCTGAGGTGTTACAGGATTGGCCGGTCGCAGTGACATCATAAGTGTGCGCCTAGAGACCCTCCGAAGGGAGGGGCAGCTCTGCTCTGGGCGCGCCCAGAGGTTTCCTGGAGGGGAGGGGCATTTCTGCTCTGGGCGTGCCTAGAGGTTCTCTGAAGGGGATTGACTTTTCCTTCCCAGAGAACGTCCTGCCCGCTAGACTCTGGGGAACATCTAACCTCTTAAGAAGCCCCTGATATTTGCCCAGGCCTAATTTCTTGTCCCTCTCCCCCATAAGGGTCCTTCATTCCCTCCTTTTCTTTTTGCACAGATTTTAATCCTAAAATCTATTGGACCGGCCTGGGGAGAGCCTGCCTCACTGGAGGGAGGGAACTCTGTTCTTGCTGGACTGGGTTGGGTTCCACGTTAACAATTGTGGAGCATGGGGATTGGAAAAACAATGGGGAAAGGCCAGGAACATCACAAATATTAAACAGTTTTTGAAAGTCTTAGCTTGAGTGGGTTCTGAGTGCGCTGGAGCTTCCATTTGGCTGGTCTATCCGGATCCTCGGGGCCCTGGGGAGGTGGTGCTCACTTCACGTGTGAGGCGTGGACCCAAGCAGCGATTCCGTTGACCTTGAGAGCGGTGGGAGTTGTCAACAGCACAGTGAAGGGGCCTTTCCACCGGGGCTCTAGAGTCTTAGATTGGTGCCTTCGGACATACACAGCATCACCGATTTGGAAAGGATGTGGAATGGTTGTCGTCTTGGGTTGGTAGGCTGCTGCAAGAGGTTTCCAGACCTGGTTCTGGATGATCTGGAGTGCTCTCAACCGGGCCTGTAATTTAGGGGCATCGGCAACGGAGTCACTGGCAAGGTCAAGCAAGCCTGCTACTGGTGGGGGCCCTCCATAAAGGATTTCGTATGGTGTCAGCCCGCAATGAGAGGGCGTGTTTCGGACCCGGAACAACACCATAGGGAGGAGTTGGACCCAGTCTTTAACACCAGTCTCCAACGCTAATTTGGTCAAGGTCTCTTTAATTGTTCTGTTCATTCTTTCTACCTGTCCTGAACTTTGGGGTCTATAGGCACAGTGCAATTTCCAATTTATGCCTAATGCTTTGGCCACCAACTGACTTACCTGGGAGACAAACGCTGGGCCATTGTCGGACCCGATTACCTTAGGCAAGCCGAACCGGGGGAAGATCTCCTCTATGATCTTCTTGACGACCACCTGGGCGGTTTCCCGTTTTGTGGGGAATGCCTCAGTCCATCCGGAGAAGGTGTCTACAAAAACTAGAAGATACTTATTCCCATAACTGCCCGGCCTTATCTCAGTGAAATCGACCTCCCAGTTGATTCCTGGTCGGTCTCCTCTTACCCTAGCTCCCTCCGGGAGCTTGAGGTGTCTGGCATTTACCTTGGCACACGGAACACAGGATTCAGTCACCTGCTGGACTAAAGAGTCAAGTCCGGGGATGTAATAAGACTGCCTATCTTCCTGTAAGGCTGCTTTTAGTTTTTTGTGTCCCAAATGAGTCCATTGATGGAGGCTGGTAATTATTTCTTTAGCCAATTGGTGTGGCAGGACTATTTTTTCTCCGAGCCTCCAAACCCTTATTTGTTCATTATACTCTGCACCGAGCCGCTGGATCGTATCTAAGTCTTGGTCCGAATAGAGGAAAGGTGGTTCCCTCGATACTTGGGTGGGCTCAGTTGTCTTTAACGGGAGCACCTGTTGGCTCAGGGCTGCCGCCCTAGCGGCCTCGTCTGCCATCCTGTTTCCCCTTGCTACGGGGTCGTCTCCTCGTTGGTGCCCGGGGCAATGGATTATACTCAACCTTTTGGGCAGGAACAGGGCCTGTAGAAGATCTAGGATTTCCTGCTTATTTTTAATGTCCTTGCCTGCCGAGGTTAAGAGGCCCCTTAGCCGGTATATCTCCCCATGTACATGGGCAGTGGCGAATGCATACCGACTGTCTGTGTAAATGTTGACCTTTTTGTCTTGTGCCAGTTTTAAAGCTTGAGTTAAGGCTATGAGCTCGGCTTTTTGAGCAGAAGTTCCAGGCTTTAAGGCACTTGACCAGATAACAGTTTTTCCATCCACCACCGCTGCCCCAGCCCTCCGCTCACCGTTCTGTAGAAAGCTGCTCCCATCCGTGAACCAGGTCATTTCGGCATCCGGCAGAGGCTGGTCGGTTAGGTCTTTTCGGGTGCCGTGGGCCTCAGCCAGGATTTGGTGACAGTTATGGATTACCTGGGCCTGGGGCCCCAGTTCCGGGAGCAGGGTGGCCGGGTTTAAAGAGGTGGCAGTCCCAAACCGGACCCGCTCTGAGTTTAATAACATAGTCTGGTAATGAGTTATCCGAGCATTTGAGAGCCACCGATCTGGTGGCTGGCGGATAACTGTCTCCACAGCATGAGGTGCCACTATGGTGAGAGGTTGGCCTAGAGTCAATTTATCCGAGTCTTTCACCAGAACTGCCACGGCCGCTATCATGCGGAGGCACGGAGGCCAGCCGGCCGCTACATTGTCTAGTTTTTTTGAAAAGTATGCCACCGGCTTTTTCCAGGGTCCAAGCATTTGTGTTAGCACTCCCTTCGCCACTCCCTTATTCTCATCCACGTATAATGTGAAGGGCTTGGTCATATCAGGGAGGCTCAGGGCTGGGGCTGACAATAGGGCCTTTTTTTATGTTGTCAAACGCCCGCTGTTGCTCTTCTCTCCATTGAAAGGGAGCATTGGACTTCGTGAGGGGGTACAATGGGGCTGCCAGCTCCGCAAACCCAGGAATCCAAAGGCGGCAGAATCCCGCACTCCCGAGGAATTCCCGCATCTTTCTGGCATCGGTGGGGGGTGGAATTAGAGCAACCACCCTTTTTCGGCTCTCTGTCAGCCACCGTTGCCCTCCTTCTAGGAGGTAGCCTAGGTAGGCCACCTGTTTCTGACATATTTGGGCCTTTTTCGCGGAGGCTCGATAGCCCAATTCCCCCAGTCTCTGTAGCAGGGCCCCGGTACCTTTTAGGCAGTCCTGCTCAGTTTCAGCGGCAAGGAGGAGGTCGTCCACATATTGCAGGAGGACCAGGTCCGGATGGTTAACTCGGAAGTCGGCCAAATCTAGGTGCAGAGCTTCATCAAACAAGGTAGGCGAGTTTTTAAATCCTTGGGGCAACCTTGTCCAGGTGAGTTGTCCTGAAAACCCGGTCTCTGGGTCTTTCCACTCAAAAGCAAAGATGGATTGGCTCTGAGGGCTTAGTCTTAAACAAAAGAATGCATCTTTTAGATCTAACACAGTGTACCATACGTGGGTCGGAGGCAAGGTACTTAGCAGATTGTAGGGGTTGGGCACTGTGGGATGCATATCCTCCGTTCTCCTGTTAACCTCCCGCAAGTCCTGTACCGGGCGGTAGTCACCCGTACCAGGCTTCTTTACTGGTAGTAGGGGGGTGTTCCAAGGTGAACGACAAGGTTTTAAAATGCCTAGGTGTAACAGTCTCTGGATATGTGGCCGGACACCTTCCTTAGCTTCCTTGCCCATCGGATATTGACGAACTGACACGGGAATGGCCGTGGGCTTCAGATCTATGATCAAGGGAGGCCGGTTGACGGCCAACCCTATTCCCGCAGTCTCTGCCCAGGCCTGAGGAAAATCTGTGAGCCACTTGGGGTCCAGGGGAGCCATGGTGGACGAGGGCCTCTCGAATAATCGGTGTTCGTCCTCCAAGCGTAGTGTTAATACCTGGAGGGGCCGCCCTCCTGAGTCTGTGATGGTAGCTCCTTTCTTATGGAAGTGAATTTGGGCTCCTACCTTTGAGAGTAGGTCCCTGCCCAGGAGGGGGTAGGGGCATTCTGGCACTAGTAAGAACGAGTGTGTCACAAGTCCTGTACTTAACTGGACCTCTCGATTGGTTGTCCAGCGACATAACTTCCCTCCAGTTGCCCCCTGAACCCAGGAAGTCTTGGAGCTTAAAGGCCCTTTTTCTGAAGTCAGTACCGAGTGCTGGGCTCCCGTGTCAATCAGGAAGGTTACCGGTCTGCCCCCCACTTCAAGGGTTATCCTGGGCTCAGGGGGGGGCTCCTGGCCCTGACTCACCTAGTCGTCTTCTTCCAGGGACAGGATTGGAACTGGTCTCTTCTTTGGTCCCTGTGTTTTCTTCGGGCAGTCTTTGACCCAGTGTCCTCTTTCTTTACAATAGGCACATTGATCTCTTTCCACCCGAGGCTTTCGTTTGTCTCCCAAGTCCCTATTCTGTCCTGGTCTACTCCTTTCTATATCCTGCACTACGGTGGCCAAAATTCTACTAAGCTCTCGATTACGTCTTTTGTCTCTTTTGTCTTCCCTTTCCTCCTGCTCCTTGCGGATCCTTTCCTCCTTCTCCTCTCGGGTCTCCCTTTTGTTGTAAATCTTTTCTGCCACCTTTATTAAATCTTGTATAGTATATCCCTGAAGCCCCTCTAGCCGCTGCAATTTATTGCGGATGTCCGGCGCTGACTGTCCTATAAAGGACATGATTACATCTCCCTGCCGGTCCTCTGCCAGGGGGTCAAACGGGGTGTACATACGGTAGGCTTCCATTAATCTTTCTAGGAAGCCTGCCGGCGCTTCCTCAGCCCCCTGTACTACTGCACGTACCTTGGCCAAATTGGTGGGGCGCTTTCCAGCCCCTCTGAGACCCGCAAGGAGAATCTGGCGGTAAAGACGAAGTCGCTCCCTACCAGCAACGGTGGTGTAGTCCCAATCAGGACGGGTTGAGGGAAACGCCTCCTCGATTTCGTTTGGCAGTAGGGTCGGTCGGCCATCTGCTCCAGGGACGTTTTTCCGTGCCTCAAGGTAGACACGCTGCTTTTCCTCAGTAGTGAGGAGGGTCTGCAGAAGCTGCTGACAATCATCCCAGGTGGGCTGATGAGTCAATAAAATTGACTCGACCAGCCCAGTCAGAGCCTGGGGGTCCTGAGAGAAAGAGGGGTTATGGGTTTTCCAATTGTAAAGATCGGAAGCAGAAAATGGCCAGTACTGCATCTGGCCAGCCACCGAGCGAAGAGGAAAAGCCTGCGAAGTCCAGACGCTTCCCGAGCCCCCTGCCTGCCCCCGACGGAGGCGCAGGCGGCTGGAGGGCGGGGAAGGCGCTGAGACTTCTTCCCCTGCCCAGGAGGAATCAGGGGATGGTGCAGAAGGTTGCACATTCCGCTCTGGTTGTTGTGGGGGTTCCTGCGGGGGAGCAGGCTGGCCGGGAAGATAGGGTGGGGGAGAGTCAAAGAGCAGAAAGTCCTGATCAGCCGGAAGAACCGGTGGCTTGTCAGGTTTTGGATCTCGAATCTCCTTCAGAGGGTATAGGGAGGAGGTTGGCACAACCGAGATAGGAGGAGGGGGTATCGGGGTCCGTATCTCCGTCGGGAAGGAGAAGGGTTCTATCCAGGGAGGGGGGTTACGTGAAAGATCCTCCCACGTGGTAATGTAGGGCATCTGATCAGGGTGTCCATCGGATCCTGGCTGAAAGACTCGTTCCTTAATCTGTAAAATAATATCGAGGTTAAAAGTGCCGTTCCTTGGCCAGCCGACCTCGAAGGCCGGCCACTCTGAGGAACAGAATTTTGCCCATTGTTTCCTTTTAACCTCCAATGAGAGGTGGCGCGCGCGTTCTCGAACGTCCTTCCAGTGATCTAGAGTGAGACTTAAAGGGGTGGTTATTTGTTGACCCATGTGTGCAAGGATTTCAGCCCAAACAAAAAGAACAGCCAATACACAGACACATACAGTAAACAAGACAAACCACATGGCTAGGACAAATCGAACGCTATTGCGCTATTTTTGGGAGCGGCTGCCTGACCAGCCCTCCCCGGGAAGGAGGGAGACTTGGTCTCCGACCCACCTCCAGACCACCCCGGGTGCGTGTTCCGGGGGAACGGACCGAGGGTTTCCCCTCTCATCCCGGAGCGTCCTCCGGGGAACGGGCCAGGGGTTGCTGGGCACGCCTGCCTCCCCCACTGGTCCCACAGAGTCAGGTCAGATACTGGCCAGTCAGAATACTTCAGTCAGAATCCAGTCAGAATACTCAAGACAAAAAACAACAGACAGAAAACACTTAATTATACCTCCAACTGGTCCTGCAGAGAATGGGTCTGAGGGCGACCTCAAGCCCCACGTTGGGCGCCAAATGTAGGACCTCTCAGTAGTAGAGATGCCCACTTGCTCGAGAGGACGCCCAAAAATCCAGACTCCAAACCAGTTGATGCAAAAAGCATGAGGTATTTATTGTACGTTTGCGCAAACGGGCCCCCACCTCAGGCAGTGAGGAGCCCTGAGCGGCAGTTTCACACAGGTTATATAGGCAACGAATTAGCATATTCCTAACGCATGCATAGGATTGGTCAGTTCAGAGGGACCGTTAGCATATGGGAGAATGCTGGCGAAGAATGCTGGTGGAGAGTGCTGGTATAAAATGCAGAGGTGGCACGGGATTGGTTGGTTCGGAGGGACAATTAGCATACCGGAGAATGCTGAGGGAGAGTGCTAAGCGAGAGTGCTGAGGTGTTACAGGATTGGCCGGTCGCAGTGACATCATAAGTGTGCGCCTAGAGACCCTCCGAAGGGAGGGGCAGCTCTGCTCTGGGCGCGCCCAGAGGTTTCCTGGAGGGGAGGGGCATTTCTGCTCTGGGCGTGCCTAGAGGTTCTCTGAAGGGGATTGACTTTTCCTTCCCAGAGAACGTCCTGCCCGCTAGACTCTGGGGAACATCTAACCTCTTAAGAAGCCCCTGATATTTGCCCAGGCCTAATTTCTTGTCCCTCTCCCCCATAAGGGTCCTTCAATAGCAGAGAGCTGGATTGGTAGTGGAGCAGCCAGGTTTTGAACTGGCGCCCATATGGGATGCCAGCACTGCAGGCAGCGGCTTTACCTGCTATGCCACAGTGCCAGTCCCTGCTCTGTGTTTTAGAGAGAAGGTTGTGTCTGAGGGCCAGCAGTTGCATTGTCTGTTTGTGCATTCAGGTTCATATTAGAGACATACAGCTCAGTGGCCAGCCAGGCAAGCCTGGAGTTCCGTGAGAGCAGGAGCTGCTTCGGTGCCTGCCTTTGCCTTTGCAAGACCATGGGTGGCGGGTACGGAGCTGCAGCCTCATCCACGTGAGAATTCGAAATTCTGCCGTCTGCTTGTCTGAGGGCTGAGGGAAGGCTGTAGATTCATGTGTCGTGTCGGCTTCTGTGGCTGTTGCCTGCAGTAGCTTAGGGTGGTTGCAAAAGAAAGAGAGTAATAAGATAGATTTTTGAGGCCGACGCCGTGGCTTAACAGGCTAATCCTCCGCCTTGCAGCGTCGGCTCCTGGTTGGGGCGCCGGATTCTATCCCGGTTGCCCCTCTTCCAGGCCAGCTCTCTGCTATGGCCCGGGAAGGCAGTGGAGGATGGCCCAAGTGCTTGGGCCCTGTACCCGCATGGGAGACCAGGAGAAGCACCTGGCTCCTGGCTTCGGATCAGCAAGATGCGCTGGCCGCGCGGCCATTGGAGGATGAACCAACGGCAAAGGAAGACCTTTCTCTCTGTCTATCTCTCTCACTATCCATTCTGCCTGTCCAAAAAAAAAAAAAAAAAAAAAAAAAATAGGTTTTTGAAGAAGCTTTTTGTACTGTTATCTTCTGAGCTTCTTACTTGGTGGAATGAACTGTTTCAATTTTCTGTCATCTTTGTACCTATCACAGTATCAAACATGTTGTGGGTGTTGGTAAACAATAACTGATGACAATCATTATTGTTCTCAGTTGATGTTAGCTCTCTGAGTATAAATATTGCGTATCTGTGGTTCATTCCTTCTTACAACTTTAAATGTCCAGACACTTCTTCTAATTATCGCCTGGACTGAGAGATGTTTTACACAGATTTTTTTTTTAAAAAGATTTATTTATTTATTTGAAAGCAGAGTTACAGAGGCAGGGAGAGGGAGAAGGAGAGAGAAGGAGAGGGGTCTTCTATTCACTGATTCACTCCCCAAATGGCTGCAATGGTGCAATGGCTGGAGCTGTGCTGATCCGAAGCCAGGAGCCAGGAGCTTCTTCTGGGTCTCCCACACAGGTGCAGGGGCCCAAGGACTTGGGCCGTCTTCGACTGCTTTCCCAGGCCATAGCAGAGAGCTGGATTGAAAGTGGAGCAGCCAGGACTCGAACTGGCGCCCATATGGGATGTCGGCACTGCAGGAGGTGGCTTAGACTACTATGCCACAGAGCCAGCCCTCACAGATTTTTTTTTTTTTGTAAAGAAGAGAACCAGGAGTTTAGTTATGAGAGTGGAATAATTGGAGGTGAAAATTCTGTTTGCCTTTCCCTGGGGAAAAACATTTTAGTTAGGTAAGACAAAATTTTTGATTTCATGAATAAGAAATCATTCCTATGCTATATTTCAGGTTAATATCGATTATTTTAATAAATACTTTTCCTATGTGAAGAAAAAGAAGCAAATTAATCAACCGAAGAACTAGTAATCAATAAGCAGTTCCTAAGGGATGATGATTGACATTTGGCTTTCAGTGATTTTTCTTTCTTTTTCCTATTAGACTTCCTTGGCTATAATTAAGTCACTCATAATTTATTACTAGAGG